>NC_139802.1:20708630-21118630 GCF_963457635.1 Microchirus variegatus | reverse complement strand
TGAGTATATGACAGCACACAGACACAGTGGAGATGTAAAAGAATCACGGGGTAAAATGCAGAATCATTGCCTCGACAGTCCTGATATCTTTGATGTGGAAATGTGTGAGAGCAGCACAGTGCCATCTGCTGATTCAAACAATGACCAGATGCTTATTTCCCACTCTCCCATTTTAGTTGCGTTATCATCAGCTGTTCTGAGAAAAGTGTGTAAGATGGACGACTTTCCTCCAAGCACACTGAAGTTTGCTTCATGTAGGGTTAGATACTCACATTCTGTATACAATGAAATATTAATATATTTAAATGGGACAGTTCAAATGAGACACCCTGTGAAATAAATCAAATTAAAATAAAATAAAAATGTCTTTAAAAAGCATCAATTCAGAGTTTGGGATGACTTTTACTGAGAACAGGTAGACTGGTAATTAAATAATCAATTTGGTTTGCAGACAGTATTCAAATGTGTGTATAACGTGTGTATACACATTAATTTACTGTTCTAATCTAAAATATTCTCCTGTCCTACACTCAGTCACTAAAACCGCCCGACCAGCAGATGGCGCTGTCTAGATCTTAACAAGAGTTGACACGCAACGAAGAAGTTGTCATCCGTTCGCAAAGATCGTCTATTGTGACGACGGTCCATCTGTAACTTTATTCAGCATGAATACTGCTTATAATGTTTTTAATGCTTTACACATACAAAAAACACAGCAGATAACATATTTCTTCTAATGGAATTGAGCGTAAATAGCCGGGGCGGCTGCTAATGTCTTTGCCGAGACCGGAAGCTGCGATATGTTAGGTTTAGAGTGAGACGTCCTCTTTAGCTTTCGCTCTTCGTCTGTAGCACATTGGTTGACGTTAGCTCTATAGTTAGCATTAAAAAAAAAAAGAAGAAGCCTCCGTATTAATGGTGAAAGTAGTGTTCTATCTTTATAGTTACACTCGCGAATCTCACAAACACTATAGTGACATTGAGAACGTACTCTAACAACTACTGTGTTATGACGTGATGTTTTAATCGCACGTGTTTACAGGTTAGCGTGTGTTGTTTACAGTGAGTTTAGCCATGTACACAGAACTCAACAGCATCCTGAACACCAGCCCCGACAGCTTCACACAGGTAATTATTTTAAACTGGATCTTTATTAACACAAAACCCATGATGCCGTAAGTAAGATAAACATGCGTAAGCTCCTGTTGTTGTTAGCTAGAAGCTTCAGCGCTGTGGTCAGCAACTAGCGGCTGGAGGACCGAAACTAGCCCGACAGCATTGATGTCCTGGACCGGGAGATGAATACACAAATCAGTAAATTCAGAGCCTTTGTTCTGGAAAAAGATTAACTGAGTCATTAGAGCTGTAAAGGCAGGGAGTGGAGAGGGCATTTGATGATGTTTTGTGCAGTGTTTATTATGCAAGGAAGCCTCTTCTTTTCTGCACTTGCCAACCCCTGCTTTAGTGGTCTTGTAGCTGGATATTTAAGTGCATCCTTATTTTTATTCTAATCCTATTTGTTGCATAACTTCAGGGAGAATTCATCCTGGTGTCAGACAGACGGAGTGATGCATCTTTCCTCATTCACCACTTCCTGTCCTTTTACCTGCGAGGTGAGTTATAACACAAGTACAAAGGTGTGTAACCCTGGATTTCCACTGGACGCGGAATGGCCGCAGAACGGCAGCGGCGCGGTCGCCGTTACATATCGCTTCCTTTCTAATCAATGAGAGCATTTCCAACAGAGGCGCTGCGGAGTGTCTCAGCAGCGTCCCAGAAGCGGCTCGCCACGCCGCAGCGCTATCGATAGGTAGCAGTTCTATTTTTGCCGTTGCCACTGCTGAACCTCGTAAATTCCAAGTTTGCACCAGACAGGAAAAGCGACACAGAATATAAACCCTTTCAATATAAAACACAATACGCAGGTCATATAGCCTGTCACAACTTCACATCAACATAACGTCGTGACCGGTGCTACCAGGACATCAGTCAATTAATCAGAGCGTCTCGGAGAGTCATAATGTACGACGAGAGACGGGTTGTTGAAGTGGAGACACATAAAATAATTTATGATACCAGATCAACAGTTATTCCACGTCGGAGAATGAAAGAAGCTGTGTTGTTGTTTCCTTTATACACACAGTCTATCGCGGGATCTCGCGAAATCGCGTCCGTTCAAGATTATTGCGCGATCTCCGTGAACACTGCTGGCTCCCAAGCCACCGCGCCGCTGCCGTAACGCGTCCAGTGGAAATCCAGGGTAAGGGGAAGTGTTGCATTTGATCCATGTAGGTCTGCAACTAATTCTTCACAATCGAATAATCTGGTAAATATTTTTTCGATTAATCTAGCCCTCAAAATGTTGATCACTGTTGAAATTATGATGTTCTCAAATGTTCTGTTTTGTCCACAAACCAAAAAAACCCCCAGACAGCTTGTTTTAAATTTAAAAAACACCATTATCAGTTTTTATTAGTTGATGATTAACGTGGTCATCAACCAGCCATTGATTAATCATTGCACCCCTGAATTCAGGGTTCAACAGCATGATAATGTCTTTGTCTTTTTTTTTGCTCCAGCACGATGCAAAGTGTGTTTCCTGGGCTTGGTTCAGTCCTTCAGCCACTACAGTGCTGTCAGTCAGAGACTGGTGAGTCTCCACTGTTACCACACTCAGTGTGTGTTAGTGTGTGTTTCATCATGTGTCAGTGAACATTTGAAAACCTCTATCTGTGTGTGTGTGTGTGTGTGTGTGTGTGTGTGTGTGTGTGTGTTTCCAGGGTGTAAGTCTGGCACAAGCGAAGGAGAAAGGTCAACTGGTGTTTCTCGAGGGACTAAATGAGTCATTGTCTGTTTTGATTCCACAAGAGGAACATACAGGAAGTCAAGCCATGGACTTTCTCAGGTAACTAACTAGTAGTTAGTAGCTAACTTAGCTACTTTGGACCCACTCTGGGCAGCACTGCACCTATTTCTTGTAACATTTTTGTCACAGCGGAAGATAATGGATGGAGTGTCTGAACCCCCCACACCTAACACGTCTTTGTCCTCAGAGATCCAACAGTCGGCCTGCGGTGTTTGTACGAGTTTGTCCAGTCCAGTGTAAGAAGTTCTGGCAGTGAGGAGGACGGGTCAGAGGAGTGGGGACCCCCGGTGTTGCTGGTAGACGACCTTAGTGTGCTGCTGAGTCTGGGGGTGAGTGCTGGAGCCGTGTTGGACTTCAGCCACTACTGCCGAACCACAGTTTGCTCTCAACTACAGGTTAGATTTTTGCTGTTGAAGTGTGGTTGTATGGATCACTGGATTTCCATCCGTTTTTTTTGTATGATTATTATTATTATTATTATTATTCAATTTCCATATTAGTCCATTTTGTTTCAGCTCCCTAATGGAAATTATGTGACAGAGAGTTTATATCTGAAATAGCTGAAATTCTATTTTATTCTAGTGTAGGTACATACAAAATATGGAATCATTTCTTTAATACAATCAGGGAAATACCCCTGAGATCAGATGTAAACGTTCACAAATGTATAAAGAGACATAGACATATGTTATACAGCAGCAGTCGTATTCTTAATCTTAATACTGATTGTGACAACAGGGGAACATGGTGATGCTGGCACGCTGCAATGGGGAAGAAGACGAGGACGAGGGAGACAACGAAGGCTTAGAGCGACTCCTGAAGGGTCTGACCCACCAGTGTAGCCTCACTCTTAATGTACAGGGTCTCCCAACGGGATATTGCAGGGAAATCCACGGCCAGGTGTGTGTATACGTACAACCTGTTCCAATCATCAATTATTTAAGGAAATATTAGCCTTATGTGCCTAGTTTGGCATTGAGTTAATGAAAACAACTTTTTTCGTTTTACTTACTGTGAAATACAGAATAACATGCAGAAATTCTTGGTTTGAAACTGAGTTTAATCTGCTGTTTCCCCTTGTTTTCAGGTGGAGGTGTGTTGGAGGAGGAGGAGACAAGGACAAAACATGCAGAATAAACTCTTTCAGTACAAAGTCCATGACAAAGGAGCATCCTTCTTTGCTCGAGGGACGTCCAGTGCTGTTCTTTAGTTCACGTCCTTGAATGTACCTTTGTCCAGTCTGAAGCCCGGACTGTGTGGAGCTAGGACACAGTGATCCTGCCAACTGACCTCCAGCTGTACACCCCCGGTAAATGATTTAAATTCAAGACGCAGAAAAATAAAATGACAGCTGGGTTGGATCAGCAAGGGTCTATGGACAAGAGAATCATGCTTCTGTGTTTATTCGGTCAGTTATTTGTTTTAATATTGTGCCTGACCTGTGTACACACACACACACACACACACACACACACACACACACACACACACACACACACACACACACACACACACACACACACACACACACACACACACACAGTAAAAATAAAGTCATAGAAACATTTTATTAGTCTATATTTCATTTTACATTTAATACAGACAGAACTGGTCTTAATGTAAAAGCACTGATTGAAGTATGCTATTGCAACATGTCTGTGAAGGTTCTCAGTCAACCAGTTCATTCTTTTTGCTTCTTATCATTATTATAGGAATACATTTCTTGTTTTCACCCCCTGGTCATAACCGAGCAGCCTTGTGTTGTATTTACAGTTAACGAGACCTGCAACTAACATTTCTATTAATAATCAATTAATCTGCTGGTTATTTTCTTGATTAATCAATTAGTAGTTTGGTCCAGAAAATGGCAGAAAATGTATTTCAAACCTGTTCTCAAATGTCTCAAAAATAATTCAGTTTTAATCATATCTGTTAACCAGAAAATATATTCACATTGAAGAAGCTGAACAATCTGAAAACTTGTTTTAATTTTTAAATAGATTGAATTGAATCATCAAAATAGTTAACAGTTAATTTAGGAATTGAGTAATGGTTTCAGCCCTACAGTTAACAAATTCATAACAATTGAAATGAATAGATCCAATGACCACTAGAGGGCGCTCCGGCCCTGCTTTCCACGCTGCAGGGTGAGAGGTCGGTCGGATTTACCAACCTGCCCTGGGGCTTTGGAACCGTGCTCCTGCCTGTCACCGTCAGGTCCGTGGTTCGCTGTTTCGAGCGTCCCAACACGGGAGGAATATAACAACAACGCGGCGGCTGGTGGTCAGTTAATTTCGGAGCTTTTTGGCTGTAAATACGTGTAAGGACCTCTGAAGTTTGTCAAAGTAGGTAAGTGTTTACTAGCAGACATGCTAGACGTAGCTAGTTAGCATTAGCCATGATGCGGAGTGATGATGATGATGATGGAGGAGGTGAAAAGCATGGGTGTAGCTGGATTATTTAATACACTTGTAATGTTGGGTTTCCATCAGATTGAGATATTTCACTGAATAAAACCACATACACGCACCACATTTAAGCGTCAAGCCCATCATGGTCACTGCGCCTAGCATGCTAACTGTAGCATTCATTATAAATGAATCGCTACGTTATTAGCGTTAGCTACGAACTCTTCTCATACTCTTCCACCCCGAGCGGCTTGTTAAACAGGTGTTGGCATCTTTACTACACCTTGGTTTGTGCGTGCGACCTTTAACTATTTTGTTTGCAGTACGCTTTTTGTTGGGTTTGTTGTTGTTTTGTCTTTTGCAAAACAGGTGTTAAAATATTTGAGAGCTAGCGCTAACACTGCTAGTATGATGCTAGAAATGTTAGCCTTTAGTTTGACGTTTCAGAAGTTGTCAACGATTTTAAGAATCAACGGTGTGTGTGTGTGTGTGTGTGTGTGTACTTTGTTGTGGCCATAAATCAAAGCGTCAATACTTTGTTTAATTGTTTACATGTGGTCTCTTGTTTTTATTTTTATGTAGTTGTATAATCTCTCTTGTGTTGGAGGGCTGTTGCGAGAGGGTCACTCAGTTTATGTTAGCATAGGTTTTATACATTATTATAATCGTTATTTGCAGCCTTAGTTTCAGACGATGTACATGATACTTGGTGTTTGACTGCGAATCCCCGAAAAAGGGTTCAGCTATGATTAAAAACATGGATTTCAATGAGGGAAAGGCTCATGTGACAAATCTTGATTGAGTTTGATGATTATGTGCATGTTCTACCTCTGTCAAGTTACTGTGGTTTTGTCGTTGATTAATCCTGTGTGATAAACTATTTTTGTTTTTACCTTTCACACAATTTCACAATTAAGTTACCTCACTTTATTGATTTGTAAACTATCACAGAAACTTGTTACAATTTGGTTGCATCAGCCCCATCATCCCCTCATGTACTCATTGCAATAGCCATTTCACCCAGTGCAATTAACAAAGGCAGGTACATGTGCTGGTAAAATATTATTGTTCTGTGTTATCCAGTTAAAACATGTGCACGACAATGCAGTATAATTAAAAATGTAGTATGTCCTCATTTCCTCTTGCTTTCTGTGAAGACATTGCTGGAAGTGCTGGCGAGGAAATTGAATTGTCGTTACACATCATCACTTCTTATTTCAGCGTGGTTACTGATTGACAGGACGTTTCCCTCTTTTATAGTCGTCCCTGGTTGTAAAAAGCTCTGTTGCAGTAATCTGCTCATCCACATCAGGCTGAATTTACAACAGGACTAATGGGCCCCACTGATCAGAGGAACACGCTTCCATGTTATGCAATAATGATACTCAACGTCAGTGCAGTCATTTTTACGGAGACTTGATGCAGCCCAAAGCTCTGTGGAATGTTCGTGGATATTGGTATAGTTTTAATTTCCTGTGTAGCTGCGTTGTACATGTGAATGTACTGCATGGTCTGGAAAGTTGCTTATTATGTCCTTGGAATCTATGAACCCAGGAGATGCCTTCAAGCTTGGCATTTTAGGAAGTGTTGTAAAAAGGTAAGATGGTATTTCTGCCATTTGCCAGATCTTTCAAGTGTAAATATCCTGTTTTAGTTTTGAAAAAAAACTTGGTAGTAGTTTATCTTGCTTACAATAAAAGGTTTTTATAAATCTACCTTAATCTGTGAGTCACCCGATTAAGCTGCTGATACCCACTATTATGTCCATAACTGAATTTACTCTTCCACTGTTAAACACAAGGTCTTAACAATGTAAGTGCACTGGTGTCTCACCCAGAATGCATATAGACTGCTGTTTGTTAGATTATTAGTTGTCTAGCTTGTATGTAAAAAAAAAAAAAAAAATGCAAACTGTGTTTGAATTGAAAATGTCCTTGCAATTTTTTGTCAGATTTAAACAGACCTTATTTCTATTACCTCAGTCATAGTAGATGTTATATCCCAATTCTCAGCATCCATACAGACAGCATAGGATTTCCAAACAATTGTTGATCAATTGCCAGAGTGGCTGAAGAGAACACAAACACCCCAGTCTGAGGCAGCTGTTCACCAGCAGCACTTGCCCTGATTGTGCAGTTTTGGTTTTAAAGCATTCCTCATGCTTATGTTTTTGGGATGCAAATGTCTTGGCTTGCTTTAACGTCCCTGATAGCCTGCCTGAAGGCTGTGACTGGAGGAGAAGGGAAATAGTGAGGGGGGGATGGCCAAAGTTCCTGAGCCTGCTCATTCAGTTTCCGATCGGCTAAATCCGGGATTAGTTCACTGACGGAGATGTAGCTGATCCATTGCCAAATCAAGCCTCACTGCTACACCCACATAACCCTGCAGCATGTGGTAGCAGTGCACTGGGCCGGCTGACCGCTGAGAGATGGAGGCATTGACTGACAGTTTGCCCTGGCTCGACATTGAGAGGGCGCAGGACCCAGAGAGACAGCTTTCCTTGAGTCGTAGAGAACACAGAGGCTTCACTTCAAAGCTCTCTTTTGACCTGTGCAGAACCTATTGTGCAAGCTTGCCGGGACGTTGCTGTGTTTACTGTATAGTATATTTATAACAGCAGATCAGGAGGCTCCTGGGGCGAACTCCTCCCAGGGAATGTTTCCCTTGGTCCCGGGGGGACGAGCAGAGCAGCCACGCGCTCTGCCTGAGTCGAGAAGGAATTATTATGTTAACCACAAGGCACCACTCAAGCTAAATAAACCTGGACATAAACGGCTGCAAGACAGAGAGTTAATGCGGTCCCCAGTCGGCAGGTATGGTCTCCAAATCACGTGAGGAGTGTTAGGTGGACACAGTGTGGCAGCAACGGCGGTGTTGTTTTGGTTAACAAATAAGATGCAGTTGATGAAAGTCATGTGAGAAAGCGAGAGAGTAGGAAAGGATCGTCAGAATGAGATTCTGCTGACGTTGGTTTGTTCGGGCAGACAATTAAATATTGTAACAGAGCAGCGTCTAACGGCAAACACAGATAGGCAGTGTGGAACCAGTCTGCTGAGTAAACAGCGACACAGGAGCTGAGATTAAGTCAAACAGGAGAATGTGTGGGGAGGTTGAAGTGAGCAGAACTACCCATAAGGCAAAGATTTCACACCTTACTTCTTGTATTGACTTTAATCAGTGTTCAGTTCATGGCTGACCATAATGGTCTCGACAGGGTGTGTGTTTTACTTTGCCCCGTTTTGAGACATCAAATATTGAACTTGTGTCTTTCAGTGGCAGAAGGAAGTTAATCATTTTTACAAAAATCAATTGATATTTTATTAGTTTAAAACGGGCTGCAACAATGAATCAAATATTAACCATTAATAAATTAATCATCAACTAAATATTAATTAATAAATAATAAAAAGAAAAAACTTCTTTGAGTTTTCAGCTCCTTAAATGTGAATATTTTCTGGTTTCTTTGCGCCATATAACTGAGAAATTATTAAAAGTTAATCATTTCAGTTTGTGGACATAACAAGACATTTGAAAACATTATCATTTTGAGGTTGAGCAAACACCGATCGACATTTTTTTTAATTTAGTCGACCGAAACTATTACTCGAATAATTACCGACAGATTAATATATTACTGCAGTTACGGCCCTCGTGTTATATGTACAATTGCTGTATCATTATTTATAGTTAAAAGCAATGTTTTTCAACCTTTTTTGAGCCAAGGTACATTTTTTTCATTGAAAAAATCACGAGGCACACCACCAAACAAAAATGTTTAAAAAATGATACTCTGTTAATATACTTGGTTTATATTTAATAATAATGGTAGATGATGAAAAATGTCACTTTAAGCTTAACCAATGAGGATAGAGGATGAGTCAGACTCACACTTGTTCAGTCTTTGCTCGTTTCAAATACATGTATTTGGTTGGTCGAGTTAATGGCTGTCTAAACACTCAAACTCACTCCAGGCTGGTTCCCTTTTGGGCTAGAGGTTATTGGGTGTTTATATATCATCAATGAAGGGTGATTTGAACATCTTCATCTACATATTGCCATCATTAAATTCAGCATTATGTAAGACTTGAAAGAATCCCCTTCTTTAAAGACTTGACCCTCTGCATGTTTCAACCTGGATAGACATGTTATTTACTCGCTGTCCTGTTGTGGCTACCTGGCTGACCTTTCCCCTCCTCAGGTGTGAATGATCACTTTGACATGTACATGGGTGTACCTAAGACTTGCTGCTCAGCCAGAGTTGCATGTTTTCTGCTGGGGGGGAATGTGTCCACACCTTTCTGGCCTATGAATGAACAGTGTGTTCAAGTGCCGTCTGCCACGTGACCCCCAGTACGAGCTTGTTTGATGGAAAAACACACCGTCCGAGCCCGCAGTTAGCAGCACGTGTGGAATATATGATATATATATATATATAGTTGGATGTCTAGCCAGGGCAGAGCAGCCCGACAAGAAGCGGCCTGTGTTTGCTAGAGTTTATGCATGTGTGTGTTGTAGTGTCTGTTGTGTACTCTATTGAGATTCAAAATGGTATTTATAAATAACCTTCTCCTTGGCTACTTCTGCTCTCCGTCGCCTCTCAGGAGGAACGCAGAATGTTCACAAGGCTTCAGGAAAACTTGTTAATAACAGAACATGCTTGAACTTCACAAAAGTGAAGCTGAGCTGTCATTATCAGGGTCTGTGGAGAAATGATGCTTTCCAGTGCAGCTCAAGGGCTTTTCCCCCCTTCTGTCTACTATCATTATTTAGAATAATCAGTTTGAGAACCATTTGAGTTGGATATTCATGCGGATCATGCTCACAAATAACATAATTGATACTTAAAATACAGCATTTTTTATAAAACATGTACCAAACATACACACACGGCACGCAACACAGTGACGTTTACCTTTAATTTATTGTAGTGTTTAGGAAAACAACATTTCTGCTCTTCTTTTGCAATCTTACTAGGGCTGTAACGATACACACACTCACGATTCGATTCGTTTCACGATTTTTGACCCACCATTCCATACAATTTTTTTTAAATTTAAAAAAACATTTTATTTAAACATCATTTAATTATATAGCAACTTAATGTAACATGTAATAACAATATTTTGGAACACTGTGAACAGATTTGAACATAAATAAATGAATAAATAACCAAAGATTTCTCTCTTTTCTGTAACAAAATAATACTGTTGAAAAATACAAAGTAATGATCAATCAGACTGGGATTTGTCCCCAAAGCATGCTGGGAAGTGTAGTTCTTCATTAGAAGCAGTTTTGTTCCAGTGGATATAACTTGTTTTGATAAACAGAAAAGGTAAGACAACATTTCTGCTTGTATTTCTTGAAAGTCAGTTGTTGTTTTGCTCTTATTTTGGGGCTGGATCCGTGAATCTTGTTCGTAGAGTGATAAAAATCGGTGAATTCTCGGCTGTTTACATAATCACGCTGACGCTCCGGTGCCGCTTTTCAATGTGTTTACTGGAACGGGTTTTTTCCGCTCCTGCGGGTTTGATCCATCTGTGTTTTAACTGTGTTTGGTGAACATAAGAATAGAAGAAAGCTTTGAGCTGAGTTTCTGACCTTTCTGTGGATATGCAGCATGTCTGTGTTTGTTAAAGTTAGAAATGGTTTTATGACGCTTTTGTCGCTGCGTCTGACACTGCCCCCGGGAGCGGGGACATCAGTAAAGAAGAGATTAATGCGATTAAAAAAAAACACAACGAGTTAATGATGACTGTAATTAATTAATCACAATTAAAGCGATAATTTGACACCCCTAATAAAAATAAGTTTGGTAGCACTAACGGCTCATATCATGTGGCTTACTGGAAAAAATAACTGGGAATTAGAAAGGGCGTGTCACGATTCTGCCTTCTCACATCGCGACACAGGTTTGTGGCTCTGAGTATCGTTACATTCCTAAATGTTACGATGAACACCTCCCACAAAACATAAAAGATTTGAAGAGAGATTACATTGATTCATGTTGCACAGTGGCATTTCTGGTCTGCACAAAAAAATACAGGCATGTTAACCACATTAACATGCCCAGCACTAGTTTCATCGTTTGGTGTTGGTTTTAACAATTTTATCGTTCACTCCTCAGGTCCCTGGATGCCCCGCGGCGCACTGGCCTCCGCCGCCCAGTGCTTCCAAATGGCCGGGAGTTGACCCCGTCCGCCACGATGACGCTGCGCGAGCAGCTGAGAGAGAAGATCTCGGCGGCCTTCTACCGCCACGGGCTGCTGTGTGCCTCCTACCCAGTACCCATCATCCTTTTCACCTCCGCCAGCATCCTCACCTGCTGGTTGGTTTTTCTGTCTTTAAGCATATTTTTGTGTTGTTTCCTCGAGTCTCAAGATTCCGATGAAGCATTCGTACAAATAGGAAAGTCCCATATTAGTTTGAACTTCTGACTAGAGCTGCAAATAACGATTATTTTCGCAATCGATTAATCTGTTGATTATTTTCTCTAAACGCACACTTGCACCTGCTGTATGCCGTCCTCACAGCACCTTACTGCGGGGGTGCAGAGCAAGCAGGCGACTGACCGACACCCGGGGCGAAGTGAAAGAAAAGAGCCTGGCCACGGGGGGATGTTAAAGGCCAGAGCAGAGTAGGAGGCTGTGAGAAAATGGCCCTGTGAGAATGAGAGGCCTGTCCCTCCATCTGCTTGGCAGGAGGGGGGCTGTTTCCACACAAAAGAGGCCTTTGTGGACGTACAGTGACCTTGGAGAGAGGTGAAGGCAGATGAGGGAGGGAGGTGTGAGAGAGGGAGAAAAGAGGGAGATTTTTCATTGAGATGACTGCAAATCTCCAAGAGAGATGAGTGATATTCATGAGGACGAAGTGACCACACTCTCCCTATGTGGACATTGATAATGATATCTATGATGAACACCAATGACTCAGCAAATACTCTTTCTGCTGCTGTATTGAAGACCGCTCACTTGCAGTAAATACTATTGAAAACAATCATGCTTCACTTTCCTGATTAGCTAGCTCCCCATGTGGAGAAATCTATTGTAAATATTGCTTAACTGTGTCATTATTCTCATTGACATCAGAAGTTATAGCAGAGACAGTGAAATGGTGTCCAAAATGAATAGACTAGTATTGCTAATTGATTTAAATGTTATGTTATTTTTTTAGATATTTCAATGCAGAAATATGACATATTTAATCTGTAACTGATCAGGTAATTGCAAATCCGCTTCAGGACAAGGACTGGACACCAGTAGCACCAATTTAATTCAGCTGATTTATAGATACTGCAAATGTATAAACGATAAGTAGTAAGTCGAGGCTTGTGTAGTAGGCTAAAGTTTCTAGAGCTGAAACAATTAACTGATGAATCGATTATTAAGCTTATTGAAGCTTTGTTTTATGATTAAAACAAGATTTCTGATTGTTTTAGCTTCCTAAATGTGAATATTTTCTTTGTTTCTTTGCTCCACATAACAAAGAAGTCGTTCAAACTGAAGCATTTTGGTTTGTTGACAAAACAAGACATTCAAGAACAACTAGTTTTGACAAACATTGATCAATGTTTTTAGCATAATCGTTTGTTGCAGCTCTACAGGCAAGGGGGGGACCGCGCACCGCCCCTGCTGACTCTGCTCTTCTCTCTCCTGCATTGTGCACCACTGTAAGCGGACCCTTTGTATGGATGGAATATATAATTTCTCTGTGCGCAGTTTCATCCCCACATTCATATATGAGACGTACATAATGATCTTTATGACAAGGATCGAGTGCAGTCGCGATGAAATACAGGGGATCCGAGTAGATCTTAGTAAACTGTTGACAGATTCTGAAGAGCGCACTTTTCATTGTTTTACTCCGTGGTCTCATTCTTTCTTTAGAAGACGCTTTAGCGCTGTAATTAAGGGAATAACAGATGCATCAGATGAGCTGATCTTTTTAGTTAACTGCTCAAAGAGAGAGAAGAGAGTGTCGCGGGGAGTTCATAATCAGCCTGGACGCCCTGCTGGCTATAAGCCTGCAGCTCTATTTCCAAGTAAACTTCATTCTATGCATGCCATTTAAAATAAATCTGCACTGAAATGTTGGGGGGAAATACTGCAAATTAGTTTTAGACCCCGGCCCCCAAAACCCGACCCTGTGTTTGGTATCCACTGTACTCAGCTGTGAGTGTGTTGTCTGATGTAATATGATGTCATGTCCCATTGTGATGTGGCAAAAAAATTGAGCCTGCTCTAAGTGGACAGTCATGCAAAGCAACCCTTTGTTAGCACTTTCTCCAGATTGAGTCCATTGAAATCAGTAAATAAAAGGTGGTGTTTTTTCTCAGGTTAGTCTGAACACAGCCTCAGTTTCACACGTGAACTGTTTCTCCAGCTTTGACTTGCCTTGACAACAGCCCTGCGCTAAGCTTTTCACGAGGAATCGTGGAATGTCCGCGGGCTAGTAATGCTCGAGTGCTTTGAGTTTTCTCCCCCGTAGGTGCTTTTAAAAGGGACTTGAATTGACTGCGTGATCCTAGTAGTTGATATGTTTGAGGCTCTAAAGATCCACGTATTTTCAAGAGAAAAAAGGGGAGAAGAATAGCTGGAGGCTGTGGTTTCTGGTGTTGTGCACCAGGAACGCATACGGACACATCGCTGAGGCGCAATTCCTCAAACTAAAGCGGAAGCACCTTCCTTTCCATGAGCTGTTTGTAAGATGAGACATTGTCAGTGTTTTCATTAAACCACTAGAGGAAGCATCAAGTTCAGTATCAAATGCACGGCGAGAAGCTGCTCTCAGAGCAGATACCTCACAGCGTGCACATTTTTCCCTCAACGCTCTGCTTCTGCACACATTCAGCACAAAGCAAACATAATTTCTTTCTGATTAACACAAATACTGAAGGGTAAATCTGCCCGTTTAACTGGATCTGCATAGTTTCTGCATAGAAATCATTATAAGTTGTCATAATTGTGAAAGATTATGTTGATTTATTTCTCAAATAGTAGCTGCTACAGCTTCAGATTAAATACATTCAGAATAGCTTTTAATTACATTTGTAAAGGCAAATATCGACTGCACTGCGATGTGAATTCTTGTCGCGTGCATTTGTTTTAATACTGGTTGAACTGAATTACACTGAAATGACACAACATGCCAAATGAGTTCACTGTGACAGGTTCAATCATTCATATACTTGTGGTTTTTATTTACCCTGTACCATCTCCCTCTCTCTCCCTCCCTTACCCCCCAGCTACCCATTATTGAGGCTTCCCCTTCCTGGGACGGGTCCTGTGGAGTTCACTACAGGGCTGCGAGACTACAACGTCCCTTCCCATGAGCCTCAGGGAGACCTCGGGGAACGCCCCGACTGGGTACGAGAAAACAAAGCGTGCACACACACACACATACACACACACACACACACACACACATACGCACACACACACACACGCACACACACACACCCTAATATTTTTAGTGTCCAAAAGTGTCCTCATTCAGAAACTATTTCTAATCTCAGAGCTCAGTCAAATCTGAAGTTCATATTTATAAACTGAGTCTCAGTGCTAAGGTGGAGGCTGACGGACAATGAAAGCCAAAAACAAAAACACTGTACGGTTTAATTAAACTACTTTAATCAAACTCCCACCGTATATAGAGGGTGTTCTTGACTGATGAAAAGGTGTCGCGCTCAAACTCGGACATCCGATTACCGCCTTTCATGTGTTTATTTTCACGAGCATTACACATGCTATGCTAACTAGCACCTGAACCATAACCGTGGCTTATCAACTGAAACGACATCAACAAACAAATTCACAACATTAATGGCACGGACATATAATCCACTGTATAATCTGCATACTTGAATGTATTTATTGTATTTAAGTTGTAAGCGTTATAATAATAATAATAATAATAATGATAATAATAAATATGGGAGAACTTCAAACACGCACAGTAAAATTGTCAGTTGCCTTTTTATTGACTGTGTTTGTGGCCGATGACGTCACAGCTTTCACAAAACACGGCATGTTTCCATCTAACGTGCCTGGTTCTGTAGACTAAAATTACCGTTTCACTGCCTTTTTTTTTTTTTTACCATGCTGTAGTATCGGGGTCCTCCAGTCGCCTACATCCAGCAGGTGTTGGTGAAGGCAGCAGTGTCTCCATGGGACAGCAGCCTCGTACCAGTGGACATGTTTCGGTCACCAGTGGGCCGAGTCTTTGGGTTGCTGGAGGAGATACGTAATCACGTGCACACAGACGGGTAAACAAATGCAATTTATGCTTGAAATGACAATAGTATAAGATTTGATCACTTTGTTTTGCTGGTTAGCAGAGAACAGTTTAAATCTTAAACCTTTTCCCAAGAGTCCAATTAATGGAATGGTTTTGTCCTCGTTTAATTATCTTTTAATTATACTGCTTAATTTTTTAAATAATATATTTATGAATTTTTTGTATATTATAATTACAGCTGCAAGTTTGGTCCATAAAATGCCCACAAACCAAAATGATTCACTTTTAATGATTTCTTTGTTATGTGGAGCAAAGAAACAAAGAAAATATTTACATTTAAGAAGCTAAAACAATCAGAAATCTTGTTTTAATTGTATTACTTAATTGTTTCAGCTCTAATTATAATGCTTTATTGAGAGAAAATTAATAGGCCAACATCTCCTGATCAAATAGTTACTGTGAATTGTTCAGTGAACCTTCACCTCGTCTCCCCTCTCTCAGCTCCGGGGTTCGCAGTCTGGAGACACTATGTCTCCAGGTGACAGACCTGTTACCAGGGTTACGGCGGATGCAGTCGGTGCTTCCAGAGCACGGCTGCCTGCTCGTTTCTCCCGGCAACTACTGGCAGAACCAGCGGGAGCTGTTCGACTCTGACCCCGACCTCCTCAAGACCATCCAGAAGCATGAACCCAAAGGCCTGCATACCTCAGCCACGCTGCGAGGTAGAGTATATTGAATTAAAATGAAATCATACAGCCTTAGTATTATCGGTTTTAGAGTTCGCAGTAACCCTTTACTTTCAGAAAAGTCTCAAGCCATAAATATTCATGAATTCTGCCTTTTAATAATTGTTTTAAGGTTGGATATTTATGAACATCTTTTAACTACCCACATTTTTACATTCTGTGCTAAGTGACACATTTATGTGAAATTAATTAATTGCCAACTATTTTTGGCTTCTTGAGTGTGAATTTTTGTCATTTTTGTTCAGTCATTATAATGGTGTTTTTATTCAAATAAAGGCTGGCACATTAGAGTCGACTCAACAGTTCATAATTGTAAGGAGCCAGTGAGTGGGTGATTGGCGTTAACTAAGAGGCTTTTATATTGACAGAGAACAAGTATATTAATTCCATGGAAACTTATTGAATTCTACCAAAACTTTACCCACTGACACAGTGAAACAAATCACCCCAGAGCCAGCTCAGCATTCCTCCTCATCCTCCAGCTCAAATGATTTAGAGGTGGGAAGATTACTGTGGTGCTGGAGTCAGGCACAGCTTTGGCTGCCAGATACAGTCAGACTGATACTCTTGTTCACACTGAGCTGATGTAAGGCCAGTCACACTGCCATGGGAAAGCTGTAAAATAAAACCTAGCTGTAACGTAGACGACGGGGAGGGGGTGGGGGGGAACTCCACAGGGGCACCCAGTATGAATTATAAAAGGGCAGACAGGACATGAGTGTATTTCAACACAAAGGTGCAAACAAATACATAGATGATAGATAAATAATTGTGACACATGTTACTGGTTGTTATGTTAACTCAGACCTATACTGTTAATCAGGTTTCAAATAAGTGAAGATGCCACCAATAATTTTTTGTTATTTTGAATTAAATTGGCATACAGCGATGAGCAAAAACTGTCCAATAATTGTTGTACACTGTCGTGCTTCAGTATGTGGGTCTGTGCTCATGAGAATGATTGATTTTATGTGTGTTTTTCATGCACATGTCTTACAGATCTGCTGTTTGGTGTTCCTGGAAAGTACACAGGGGTCAGTCATTACAACAGGAAGCGGGTGGTGACGTACACCATCACTTTGGTGTTGTCCAGCTATGATGCAACGTGAGTCACATTTGCAGCCAAAGAGGAAATGCATTTGATAGTTAACAATGTAATGTGAGAGTAAGAATGCAAGTTAAGACTGTTTTTGTGTTTAATGCACTTTCTTAATTCTAGTCTGCTCTTTTTTTTAATGGGCATTCTGATACTGGAATCACAATCGGTCGAAATACAGTGTTTTCCCGTCATTTCAATTCCTTATGTTTATTAAGGACAAGGTGTAAATCTTCCAAAGACGGAAAATTGTTAAGTTTAAATCCCATCAAGTGATTTTTACCAGTATTGGACTGATACCAATACTGAGTATTACAGGGTACAGATAGTCTGTTCCACTTCCTGCTCTGTATCTGGTGATAATCTAGAGGTGTGTGTGTGTGTGTATTCAGGTTCCTGGGCAGCCTGCGGGCTCGTCTGAAGCAGCTCCACCCTTCGGCCAACTGCAGCCTGAGAGACGACCACATGGTTCACGTGCACTTCAAGGAGGAGATTGGCGTCGCCGAGCTCATCCCTCTCGTCACCACATACATCATCCTTTTTGCCTACATCTACTTCTCCACACGTTAGTCCACTGCTCTTTCCTTGTACACACAAACAGTTTGGGGGGGGGGGGGGATAAATCTATATACCTGCCCTTTGCACCTTTTTAATGGTCTACATTCTTGTTTGTGAGCTAAGGCTGCTCTGCCTGGTGCCTGGATAATCCTCGCACGGGAACACTGAACTTCTGCAGGAATGCACCCAGCTGACACTGCAGCAGTTTGCCAGTACAAACATTAGTTCTGGAAACAATCACACACTGCGCAGGGGCACAAAAATGAATATTCACACTCAAGCTGATTAGTTTTTTCCTCATTTGGCGTCTTGATAGACATTTTTGTTCTCTAAATAATCTGTTAATGCAAAACATTCTTGGAACCTTGGAGGATTTCTGATGGTTAGCACGTTTTGTTTCATCTAAAGAAATGAAGAATGAAGCATATTTAACTTGAATCTGCAACTATTGTGAGAGTTTTTTTCTGCTTCTCAACTATTGTATGAATATGTTCTAGTTCCTTTGCTCCATGTAACAAAGAAATCCATAAAAACTGAATAATTTTCACTATTTTTCGACATTTTAGGACATTGGTATCGTTACGTTATCATGCCTTTAACACGGCTCTCTTTGTTCTTGCAGGTAAGATCGACATGGTGAAGTCTAAGTGGGGTCTGGCTCTGGCCGCTGTGGTCACAGTCCTCAGCTCGCTGCTCATGTCTGTGGGACTGTGCACGCTGTTTGGCCTGACACCGACACTCAATGGAGGGTAGGAACAAGTTTCACATTCTGAAAACTAGTTTTGTTTGGAAGATCACCAGGTTTTTGCACAAACAAACTAAACCTTCCTCCTGAGCAGAGAGTCATGACAACAAAGCATCCAAAAACCAGTGTGTGCGTCTGTTAGCTTCACCGGAGCCAGCCTACCCTGCAAAGCAACTTAAAAAAAGGAAATGGTTGCACAGAAAAGGCAATAAAATAATAGATTCTGCCTCCTGCTGCTTTATTTACAAAAGGATAAATGCTAAGGAGTTGCTCGACATTTTTTAAGTTATTAGATAATTTAGCTTTATTTCAAAAAATGGATCCTGTTAATAATTCCAGCCGCTGACAGCTTGTTACTCTTTCATCAATGTCTTGTTATCTTTTTCTCAGAAAGAGAAAGGAAAAGTCCACCTAGATATAACACACACTCTCACACAAACGTACCTCCGTTACAACTCATTGACTTCCCATTCCTTCTCCATTTACCCTAAATGGATATCTGTTAATGTTTACAACAACTTGGCAAGAAGTCATGTTTTTAGTGTGGATGGGGAAGAATGCAAGTGGGTGGAGCTACATTTGGGGGGCAGGGATATAGGGATGCTGACATTTAATAGTTGTCCAATCGCTCGAGGATCATTAAAAAGCAGACGTTGTGGCGTGATAACGGCACAGCGTTGTCCAACCACTGACCGAGATTTACGCAAAAACTGGCATGGGCCGTGCTTTGGCTGTTTGCATAAACACACACACATTCAAAGGTCTAACAAAGGCAAAATGCAAACCTCCCATCCACACAGCGGTGGTGTGTATTTGCCGTGAGTTACGTTACTGGGTGCGTCTCATGTCATGCTCAGAGCTGATCGCCTCTGTGACCCAGTTATACAGTTATATCTATAGCATGAGCTTATCTCCGCTCTCTTAACTTATCTGGCCACATTTCATCAGAGGAACATTCCCTGCAGGTGACTGCCAGATATTCGGAATAACCCTGAACCTGCTTCTTTTTTTTTTTTGCTCTGGAAGGAAAATAAAACTTGTTTTCAAAATAATTACTTTGGCCTTGTGTCACATAACTCACCTGTTTGCTGTCAATACGACTTTGAATTTGGAGTGTTTATCATGCACTCTGGCACAGTTTTGAAACCTTAAACCAAGTCATATGATCAATAAGGTTATCATGATAAGTATCAGTCAATATTGATAATTATCAATAACAATTTCCAGCTAATTAAAAACAGATTGTTGCACCTGAGTGAAGGTTATTAGGGTCAATGTGGTTGTATTGTATACTTGTGGTAGAGAAACTGACACCTTTTACATTTTTTGTGTTTTTCTTGATTATTAGATTTACAGCACAAAGGAACTACATTATTCCAAAGATTTCATTTAGTGACTGGCTAGCATTATTTTCGGTCACTAATTGACCCTCCTGTGTATGCATGATCATTTGTAGTCTAGTTTTTTCACACCCTAGCTTAAGTATTAACCCATTAAGGCCTGAAATGCCTGGAAAAAATGCCCATCACACCTGTGGGTGATTTCAGCAAGGCACAATTTTTTTTAAAAGTAAATAACCGTTTTCAATTTAAAATAACTGAGAAAATAAAGTAAAATCAACTTGTGTCAGTGCCTTGATTTAGTCCTGATGGACTGTGAAGAACAAGAACAGCATGTAATGACTAACAGTCTGCTTCACATGTGACGGTGATAGTGCTTACAGTGGTGTGACATCTGCAGGTAAATCCATTTTCACCCCTGGTGTGCGGGTGAAAACACACCGTCGATTACGGTGGTAATTCTCCATCTTCCGTCACTTTCAAAACCTTCAAACTCATCGTCGTTATGAAACAATTATGTCTTAACCATAAATCCCGGTCGATTGGTTCAGCGTGTTCAAAGTCAACAGCAATGATGTCATTGAAGCCGAGAAACTCCTCAAAATCACTGCCTTCCGAAATCTCTTTGCTGTCAAAGTCCCTCCATGTTTGCTCGGTGAGATTTCAAAACAATGTCACGGGAAACCCTTATACCCCCCGTAAATTGACGTATCCGCTTTCCTGGCATCTATGGTAGAATTACGCAGCCGCGCTCCCGGCTCTAATGTTAGAAATGGGGCAATGCTTTCCCTGCGTCAGTGGGTTAAAACCAGTCAGATATGATAGGAAATTTGCCTAGCTTCTGTCAATCTATACAATTCAGAAATGGCTTCTACTTTTGTTCGTTTCAGTTTTGAGGCTGCAGCTGTTTCCCCTTGTCTCTGTCTGCAGGGAGATCTTTCCTTACCTGGTGGTGGTGATCGGCCTGGAGAACGTCCTGGTGCTCACAAAGTCCGTGGTCTCCACACCGGTCGACCTCGAGGTCAAACTCCGCATTGCTCAGGGTGAGTGAGTGTGTCTGTTCTGCTCCACGCCAGATAATTATCCTGCTCTTTTCCTGACAATTGTGTGTTTTCAAATGTTCTGTCTATTCTCCAGGCCTTAGTAATGAAAGCTGGTTTATCATGAAGAACATGGCCACTGAACTTTGCATCATCCTGATTGGATATTTCACGCTGGTGCCAGCCATCCAGGTAACCGAACACAAAGAATGGAAAGAAAACCAAAGAGACAAAATGAAAACACATACTGACAGTCTTAAAAATAACACAGAAAAAACAAGAATACAAAAAGAAATATCTGCATTGTGTGCTCTACTCATAACATCAGTGTGCAATGGTCTGACACTGCCGCTGCTTTTTCCTGTGCAGGAGTTCTGTTTGTTTGCTGTTGTGGGCCTGGTGTCTGACTTCTTCCTGCAGATGTTCTTCTTCACCACAGTACTATCTATAGACATCCGCCGCATGGAGGTAAGAACTGTCACACAGACAAAGTTTATGTCGTCTTCAGTTCCCCAGAATTCAGTAAAAGTCAAAATAAGAAGCGTTGCTATTTAAAAAAAAAAAAAAAAAAAAAAGCATTAAAATGTGACCTCAGAAGTAAAAGTATACAGTATACAGGATGTACAGGAGGTTTTCAGATTACTGTTTACCCACGTGTGCTCTTCTCATTTACAACCTCTTACTGTTGCACACACACACACACACACACACACACACACACACACACACACACACACACACACACACACACACACACACACACACACACACACACACACACTTCCTGGCTCACTGCCTGGCTAAAACAGCTTTAGCGCCATAAAACTTAATGTTTACATACACAAAACAACAATGAATGTGCCTTTTAAGAATATTACACAAAATATCACATTAAATATAAATGTCATTGTCCGTACAGCAATAATGATGTCTTTAATCTTTAATTTCACACTTTACATTTTATGTCGTTTTATGTGCAGTGATATAAAACACTGGAAAGCTGATAAATAGCAGAGAATATTTGCGGGTTTTGTTTGTCAAATGTCTTCATTGGTCATTGCTCTCCTCTTCAGCTGGCCGACTTAAACCGCCGTCTGCCGGCAGAAGCAGGGCTGCCTACACCCAAGGCCGGGCCGCTGCGTCAACGCGAGGTCCCCCCGCCACCACGACCCTCCCCACACACAATCACCTTCCAGACTCCGCCCTTCATGACCCTGAGGCTCCCAAAGAGGCTGCGCGTGGTGTACTTCCTGGCGCGCACGCGACTGGCTCAGCGTATCATCATGGTGAGAGAGGACACATTCGGACATGACTGCTGATGTGTTGGTATAAATTAGGGATGGGAATTTCAGACATTTTGAGAGTCGGTTGTTGAGGTCCATGTGTTGATTTTTTGCTGTTTTTTTTTTTTTTTTTTTACAGCAGCAGCAATGCGGGGGTGTAAACTATTCTACAGTGTGCTACGTCATTTTAGGCTCAGACATGGCTGTAATGTCCATTATTGACCTTCAATAAAAATGAGGGGCAAACAGGTGTGTCGCCAGACGGCTAAGGTTTTTGAACCTGCGGTTGTGGTGTCCACCAGAGTGCAGGATCTTGACTGGGTTAGATGCCGTCTTCATTTGTGTAGACGACTTATTGTTGTGACCCCCACCCCCGTCCTAAACATTAGCGCAAGCTTGTTCGCACTGCACACACGTACACACGCTTGGACACGCAGAGCCACTGGAGAGAACAGCTGTTGTCACCATGTAGGCTAACTCATCCTACAAACCAGCCTTTGAGCACCACGGACAGCGGCTGAAGCTCCATAGTTTCCTTACCGACCCGCCCTCACCTATTCCATTCACAAAAACGGGCCGTGACTAGTCCTCCGTAATGTGCGCACCATCATCTGAGAGCGTAGGGAGCCTGGACAGCAGGATCACTTTTTCATGCACAGCTTCTTTAACCTCGTTCATCGTGAACTTTACATGTTTGTGACACTTCGACTTTTTTAAATGTTCTATTTTTTGTCGAGGTGCGAACGTTTCGATTGTCGATCGATTTGTCGACATAAAAGTCCCATCCCTAGTATAAATGTATATAAGGGATATAAAATAAGGGCATGTTATGACTTCACACACACACTGACATACGACTGGTTATGTGGTGTGGCTGTAAAAAAAAATAGGTATAAAAAGTCGAATTATGAGATAAAAAGTCGTAATTATGAGATAAGTCGAAAGCTGCAGTGAGTGACGTCAGGTTACTGTCACATGCTGGGTAAAGCCTAAAAACTGATTGATTACGAACATCCATTTGCTTTATTTCCAGGTTGGCACCGTGATCTGGATTGGCATCCTCGTCTACACTGACCCAGCAGGGATCCGCACCTACCTGGCTACGCAGGTATCTGAGCAAAGCCCTCTGGGAGACCCTGGAGGAGGAGGAGGAGGAGGAGGAGACAGCAGCCTTCCTCACCACCTTGGCGTCGCTCCGGTCTTCAGAGGTGGAGATCCCACCAGCACGCTCAGTATTCACGCTGCACCAGAGCCGACTCCGTTGCCTGAGAACCAATCGCAGGGCCACCATGGTTCAGCCATGGCAGGCTCCCTCCCTCAGGTCCCCCCCGCAGTGCCTCAGATCACCTGGGGGGCGGAGGATGAGGAGGGCTGGAGGAGACTGTCCTTCAGGCACTGGCCATCACTCTTCAGCTACTACAACATCACGTTAGCCAAGAGGTAAGTGTCAGTATTGGATATTAAGAGCAGACTTGAACCTAAACTCATTCGTAGACTTTGACTTGCCGAGTGCTGTTTCTTTATAGCAAACACAGATTGATTCCAGTTCTGACCAAAGATTTAGGGTTAATTCCAATTCCTTGCTTAACCCTCAATCTTAACCCTCAATCTCAAAAATGTGCGCTCCCGCTAGTGAAAGTGCTGTCCCGATTCTGAGAAAAATTAAGTTGAGGGGCAAGTTTAAGGGCTGTATCGCCCTCAATATTGAGATTTTCCGAGACCACCCTTGGGAGCAAGGGCTACCCACAATGCATTGCGTGTTTTCACATAAGAAAGATGGCTTCGAAAGCAGCGAAACAAGAACGTTACAAATTAAGTATTTTCTTTGTTAATAGAGATATAAAATTATGAAAACCATTGTATTATCTTAGTTTAGGCCCATATTATGGATTACTGACGTCATTGTTGCGTAAAATTTATTTTTATTTTGCGATCTTTTGTCAATAGCCGGCCAGTGCGGACAAGGTTGTGGTATTTGTACGAGTATCATCTTATAACTAACTGACAACCTAATAACGACTGACAAATGGATCATAATAAATAATTGTGACGTAAATGTGTTCTTCTTCTTCTTTTTTGGAGTTGACAGACTGGACACAGCTTTCGCGTTTTTCTGCCCCCCACAGTCTGAAGACGTATCTGCATTTAAGGGGTGTCCCATTTCTAAGTGACAAAATAACCCTCAACACTTGGTTTTGAGGGCCAGTTAAAATTAAGGGTTGAGCTTGAGGGTTAAGATAGGAATTGGAATTGGCCCTTAAACTTTGTTGATCACAGATCAAGGCCGTCTGGAAAACACATTTCCTTCACAAGTTGCAAAAACACTGTCCTGGTTATTATTTACCATCATGACTCAGTCACGGAGAGAGTTGTCCATTTTCAGATACATCAGCATCCTGCCCGTCATTCCGGTCACTGTTCACCTGAGTCCCCAAGAGGCCGTGGAGACACGTCACCCTCAGGACACGAGACATCCTTCGTTACCCATTCCCAAAGTGTCCACGGATCTGCAGACTGACCTCACACTTTATAAGTGAGTGCTCCCACTCACCCACATCCACCTAAATAGAATAATACATGGCTTTCTGATGCCACGTTGATTTAGTTGAGGGTAAAATTAATGTATTTCCACTAGAGCTGAAACAATGAATCGATAACTAACCGCTTTGAAGAATTGTTTTAGCTTCTTAAATGTGAATATTTTCTTAGTTTCTTTGCTCCACATAACAAAGAAATCTGAGAACTTCGTCCTTTCCAGGTTTGACAAATACTAATATTTTTTTTTTTAGCATTTTCTGACATTTTATGGACCAAACGATTAATCAATTAATTGAGAAAATAATCAACAGATTAAATTGATAATGAATATAATCGTTCTTTGCAGCCCTAATTCCCACAACTAAATCATCAATAGTAGAAGTTTAAAATAATATTAAAACATAAAATGAATTAAAACACAATGAAAGAAGAGTTTAAAAAAAGATGAAAGAAGAGTAAAACAAGATGAAGAGTTCAAATATCAAAGAAGAGTTAATAAGAGTTAATAAGAGTTAAAAAGATGACAAGAATTAATTAAAGCTGCAAGCAGCGATGAGCGGGACCTTGCATCCGCCGGAGCCACCGCCAGGCCTAGTAATAAGCAGGACGGCCAGGAAAGCGCACGCTTGGATATAGGATGTGTGGGGGTTTTGTCAAAACTGTGGGAGGAGTTGTTTGTCAAAGTTTTGTTTTGAAGAATAACAATTCAATACAGAGATTTTCAATCCCCCTCCCCCTCCCCCTCCTCTTACACACGCACGAACCTGTCTTTAACTGTCGAAAACTGAGAAAAAGAGAAAACGGCACCTTTTAAACTTGTCATATTTCATGAACGGTAGATGTTAGAGTGAACATTTTTCGTTTGTGAGCGTCACAAGGCTTTCAGTTGCGCCCATGTCTAATTTTGTGAGAAACGGGTATGAATTGACCGAGTAATGACAGTTTTAAAATTAACCTCCTCTTGAATTTTTAGAACTCCAAATCACAGTTTTAACATGGGAGTCTATGAGAGCTGTGACCAGAACTCTCTGTGTTTGAGGTGATTTTAAGAAAAAACGCAAGTCATATGAAAATAACAACACACAGGGTTAGACAACAACCATAGCAACGTTTTCATGTAAAAAAAATGTCTGTTTAAAATGGAAATTGTGGGCAGGAGAGGAGTTTGTTTGGAGATTTTTGTGATTTATTTTCTTAGTTTGAGAGCAGCACGCCCACTCACTTTCACGGCCCAAAAAAGAAGAACGCATCCAAGATGGCTGACATCGCTTTTGGGTCAAATTCACGTTCGTAGACATGTTCAGGGACGTTGTCTCGTGTCACCTGTGAAGTTTCATGCCGATCAGTCAATGTGTATGGCAAAGTTATAGCACATTTTGTGTTTCGTGGCGAGCCACCGAAATTCGACAACGTTCAGATGGCTGCTGTGGCCACGCCCTTTTGAATCTGGGAAACGTTCTCATAAAATTTGATCTTGGATGGGTCTAGTACAATTTGACGCGTTTTTCATCTTCCTAGGATAAACGGCCTCAGATTAGTAAGCTCATTATGAAACTTGCAAAACGACAAGAAATACGCCAAACCCAAGATGGCGGACTTCCTGTTGAGTTAAGGTCATGGTGTCAAGAGGATTTTTTGTCCATCTCGGGCCGAGCAATATACCCACCGAATTTCAAGAAATTTGGCGCAACTAAATTTCTGCCCGCTCCATAGGAGCCTGACCTGTGGGGGCGCTACAGAGCCATTTTGCATTGTTTCTTCACAAGTCCATTATTCTATTGAATCTTTCGCCAGTTATGATTTGTGTGGACATTTTCGTCTGTTTTCATGCACATTTAGGGGGTCAAATTCAAGATTCCGTGGATAGAAAAATAATAAGAAGAATTCCTTGAATTACAATAGGTTCCTTGCCACCTTTGTGTGCGGGGTCCCTAATAAAGATGAAAGAAGAGTCTAAAACAAGATGAAGGAAGAGTTAAAACATCAAAGAAGAGTTAAAAAAAGATGAAGGAAGAGTTAAACAAGATGACAAGAATTAATAAAGATGAAAGAGGAGTTAAAACAAGACAGAATAAGAGTCAAATAAAGATGAAAGAAGAGTTAACACATGAAAAAAGAGTTGAAAAAAGACGAAAGAAGAGTTAAAACAAAAGAGTAGAAGTATTTTTCAAACCTATGACACATAATTCAGTGTAAACACGGGCCCCAGAACTCAAAGGTCTCTCCCTCAGACTTTCTCTGCAGATTAATTTGACGTTGGCATTGAAAACATTGTCCTTCTGCTGCAGTTTGAGCACTAAAATAAAGTCCAAGGTGATCTGGTGCAAGGTCACGTAGAGCAGTAACATTTACAACCAGCACATCTGATTCTGATAAATTACTCTTATCGTGCTGTGATCAATTATTGAGGTGAATTGATATTGCAAAAAAGATATGAAGAGGAAATTTGTATTTTTGAATGTTTTATGAGACCTCTGTTGCTTTTAGAGGAACATGCGTATAAAGGAGCAGCTACACCTTTTTTTGACTGACTGTATTATGCATGAAGTTCCTTGTGTCAGGTGTCACTGGAGTGATTGTTATCTGAGGACAAAGATGCGGTTATCTGATGACAAAGGAACAGGACAGAGAGCAAAGGGAAGTTTACTGTTACTATCAGGACCAGCCGGGTTGACGGGCTGCTTTTAGAAAATCACTGATCTGTGATCTGACAGTGGAGAGGAACATGGTTTATTTTTTGTGACCTTATGGACTGAAATATTCAAATATACTTGTTGCTGTTTATACTGTGTTCCTATATCCATTACGTTGTTGTTGTGGTGTAGTTTATCTTATTGTACAGCACCTTTCAAATACGGCAGAGGGAAAACAAAGCACACACCTTTATACAATTGTACAAGATCTGTTTAGAAGCCTGTAAATCCTTCTATATTTATCTCGCTGGGGGAATTTAGCTTGACGAGTTTTCTGTGTTGTGTAAGGTTGTTGCCATGTTGCCACTGCCATATGGAAGGTCGATGTCTTTGTTTCATCTTTGGACGGTTGATAGGAGGGTTATCAGCTGTAGCTGGGTCAGGGTCTTGACCTTCAGAGTGAAGCAGCAGCTGAGTTCGTGGCTTGTTTAGATGACATTGAAACAGACGTAGACCACTGCGATAACAAACTGCACCAACGGTTGGTCTCTCCATTCTAAAATGTATGTATTTATGCAATTTTATACATTTTAAATGTATATAACTGAATATTAAATACATGAAAGGGGTCATCGAAAACATAAAAACTTAACTAATGGAAGAAAAAAAAAAATATATAAGTGTCAAACCTGGAAGTGATGATCTCGTTTTGTCCACAAACCAAAAAAATATTAAGTTTTAATGATTTCTTAAAGTTGAAAAATGGCAAATTTGGACCTCCCTCTAATTGGGTATTAATATAAAGGTCTACTTCTAACTGATTTTACTATTTTGTTGTTCCTCTTTATTACTATTTTGTCAGGTTTTACTCCTAAGGCATTTATTGCCATTTACTCATTTTGCATCATGAGCTTAAATTAGTTTGTTAAGATGCAGTTTGTTGGTGCTCCTGACTAATCCAAATAAATCAATAAACGACACTACCATTCAAAAATTTGGGGTCACTTAGAAATGTCCTTATTTTTTAAGGAAAAGCATTTTTTTCATTAAATGAATCAGAAATACACTCTATACATTGTAAATGTAGTAAACAACTATTCTAGCTGCAAACGTCTATGTATGGAATATGTAAATAGGTGTATAGAGGCCCATTTCCAGTGTTCTAATGGTACGTTGTTTTTGCTAATCGCGTTAGAAGGCTATTGGATGATTAGAAAACCCTTGTGCAATGATGTTAGCACAGCTGAAAACAGTTTTGCTGGTTCTTTGATGAAAGGGTGATCAATGTCTTGACTATATTTTCTATTCATTTTGCAACTCTTGGTGAATAAAAGTGTGACTTTTAATTGAAAACACAAAAAATAAAATAAATAACAGTAGTGTATACTTGAATATTTTATCCAGAAGATGGATGTTTTTCAGAGAAATCTGTTTACGTATACGCCTTCATACTGAGCACTGGATTTTTCTGCCTGAATGTTTCCTCCCATGCAGAGTGGCAGCCCTCGGTTTGGCAGCAGGCGTCCTGCTGGTTTTGCTGCTCTTCTGTCTCTACCGTGTCCTCTGCCCACGCAACTACGGTCAAAACGGTGTAACCCACGGGCGCCGGCGCCGGGGGGAACTACCCTGTGACGACTACGGGTACTCGCCGCCCGTCAGCGAGATCTCACCGCTACTGTTGAGGGGCCACAGCATGGTGAGAGCGGAGGAATTACATGAACCTGCATTAGATGTGTCAAAAGAGACAACGTCAATACAGGAAGTTCTTAAATTGAGACACGAAATGTCGGTGGAGGTTCTCAGTCCTCCAGGTCATAGTCTTCTTCAGTAGTTGACTGTAGGCAACCTTTCGCCTCTCATGCAAGAGGCTTGTTCAGCTCTAACTGGCTGGTCAGGAGAAAAACAGGTATGAGGTCTGAGGCTGACACCTGTCTCGAGAGTCATTAGCAAGTCCAGTCGCCTCCAGCCACCTACTGAAGAAGAAAAAGCTTCACAAAAAGAGTAAAAATACCTTTGTCTGCCCGAGTTAAGTTGCTGTAATTATGACAAGGTGTAGTATCTCAGTGCTCTGACACTCAAGTTATGGATCGTCTCGTATGGAAGAACAACAAAAACAGCCAGGCTCATTTCTAATCCCAGATCATAAGGTTTAAATAGTGCTGGGCACGTTAACAACATTTACCAGTTAACTGTATTGGCTCCATTAGCGCACCTACAGTCGAACTGGAGTGGTCTGTTTATTAAACGAAAAGAGCAGCGCTACAAATAACCAGTGTACCGGTGTACTGCGTATGTGTGTCTCTGTTTTTAAAGTAAACTAATTTTAACAATCGGGAGTGACGTAAACATGACGTCACCTGCGTCTTTTTCTGGTCAGTCGTCCTGGTAACGCTGTTAAACGCCTTTAAAGTGCCCAGCACTAGTTTTAAATAACGACTAAGACAAAATACTGCTCATAATTTAGGTAAAAGGCTTGCTCGCTGTGAACGACAGAAAAATATAGGCTTAAATTAGTGAGAAACTTGTCTCTTGTATGTCCATCAGGACATTGAGTGTTTGGCCAGTGACGGGATGCTGCTGGCCAGCTGCTGCCTGGCCGGACAGATTCGTGTTTGGGACGCTCAGACTGGAGACTGCCTGACCGTCATCTCAAACCACGGGTGAGGTCACAGTCACACTAAAGAAAAGTCACATTTCCCTTACTTTTAAGTGATTACTGTATCTCCTTTTGTGTTTTTTAGGCTGAGGCGGAGCAGCAGCAGTGGCTGCTGGGACCAGCGGGACGGCTGGGACGCCTTGAGCGGAACCACAGAACCAGAGGCTCTGGGCTCGGATGGTTGCGACCGCTGCAGCAGTGGTGACGGCCCATCAGAGGACGAGGGTTACCCGCTGAGACGCCGCACTGCTCCCGCCCGACCGATTCTGTTCGGCGACCAGCCCGATCTCACCCCGCTCATTGACACAAACTTCACCTTACAGCCACCCTCCCACCTCTCCACCCCACCCAGGGCGGGGTTTGATTTCGGAGGTCTTGTGGAACGCGCCTACATGGAGCACGAGCCCCCCTCGCCCTCTGCTCACACCTCTCCGTCCTCCGCCTCCTCATCACCGCCGTCGGGTGCTCAGTTCCACAGAAGCCCCAGCTTAGGGGATGCAACCGCTCACTTGACCCAGGAAAGGGCCTCCACAGCAGGGACGCAGGCGATGCCAGACTGGGAGAGCTCTGTCTGGGCCATGGAGCTGAGGGGAAATCTGATAGCAGCTGGGAGGAGCAGTGGTAAACTGGAGGTGTGTAAAATTATACCTGCTCATGTCACTCAAAGTAAAGTGAGAAAGTATACACTGCAACAAAGTAAAATGAGACTTTACTCCTGTTTACAGCTGTGGGACGCCGTGGAGGGGTCGTTACGCTGCAGTAATGATGATGGCGTCTCCGGAATCACAGCTCTTGCCTTCCTCAACAACAGGTTAAAGAAAGAAACACAGTAGTTGTGTTTTCATTATAATATACATATATTTTAGGAACTATTGTAGCAGATGTATTATACAGTAATTTGGAGCTCATACTCACTCCCCAGTGGCGGTGTTGATTGTAACATATTTTCATTTTACCTCCTCAGGATCGTTGCGGCTCGACTCAACGGTTCTCTGGATTTCTTCACCGTGGAGATAAACAAACCTCTGGCACTGCTGCAGTACAGAGGTGAGACTCATCTCAGTTCATTCTCATGTGTTTCACCTGTGTTTCTCATCTCTGTGCAGTGTTGTTTTTATTCCAATGAGTGATGTATTTGTAACTTTTTTTAAAGGTTAACTGCTTAATATAGCCAAAAGAAATATATTAAAGTTGTTAATTAATTTATTTCTCCTTTATCTAAATTATATATATATAGATAGCTAAATGTTTTTATTTGTAACTAGTTCAGTGCCCGTAGGAAGTATGTATTCCTATAGTGGGAGCTGAAGAACATTTTTCAGTTATGGTAATGCGTGATAAGGAACGTAAAGGCTAAAATAATACAAACACTGTGCAACCTCATTAGGCACAATGCAAATGTGCCTAATGTTTTTTTTGAAGAAAGTCAGCTCACTGTCAAAGTGCATCAGGGCTAATGGATCATTTCCTGAATTTCAAAAAAATAATGAAAGTTATTCCTCAAGAACTTTGCAAATATTTTCAAGGGATCCTTGTTCAGGGCGATGCAGACTATTATGATGTTAAATTTCAAGTCATTCCAAGATACTTTGTTTTTTTTTGAAGAAAGTCATCTCACTGTCAAACTGCATCAGGGCAAATGGATAATTTCTTGAATTTCAAAAATCATTAAAATTATTCCTTAAGAGGTTTGCAAATATGTTTAACGCATCCTTGCTCAGTGCGATGCCGACTATTATGATGGTAAATTTCAAGTCAAATGGATAATTTCCTGAATTTAAAAAATTCATTAAATTTTTCCTTTAAGAGCCCATATTATACCCTATTACCCCAAGTTAAACTAGTTCCTGATGCCCTAATGAACATGTCTGTGTCATGCTTTAGTCAAAATATCATAAGGATGAAGCACAATAGCAGTTCAATAACTCTGCCAAAACAGCCCTTTTCAGAATGTACAGTTTTGTGCCTGGTCATTTACATGTGAATGAGACCCAGGTAAACACACACCCACTGCTTCCAGGGGAGTGTCGATCTAACTTACTATCCACAGCCAAACTGTCGCCACTTATCACCTATTGTCATGCACCGTCGTCCCAACCCCCGCTCTGTATACCCCATAGTAATGTCCGTTTACCCGTTGTTACTGCGTTTCACCGTAATGCATAGAGTGAACACGATTTTGGCTTCTCGCGATCATAAAAACATTAGAATCGAAGAAAATCGATTAATGCGCCGAGGCGTGTATGTAAATTCCCATGCTAGAAAAACACCTTGAATGCACCAGTGTTGCTGCAGCTGCAAGTGACGTGTGTGGATCAATAATGAGGAGAGAACGTGGAAACACGACAGAAAGGCAGCCTTTGATTGAGAAGAAATGTAGGACAACATCTACATCTTTCTGCAGTGCTTTCAAACGCGTGCTCTTCATATTATTGATCCACACGTCACTCGCTAAAGGCCACATTACTGCAGCGGCACGTAACTGGTGCGTTCAAGGTGTTTTTCTAGCATAGGAATTTACATACACGATCAACAACAAAGGGCTTGTGAAGCTTGTAAACATTTTTTTCATAAATAAAATATATCCACTGGACACACAAGTCCTCTGAGGCTGGAAGTTTGTGTAAAACGCTGTGCAGCCACTCTTCCTCCCTCGCCTGCACTCTCGTATTTCACAGGGACAAGGAGGAGCTACGGTGGAGCTGTGAAGTACTCTGCCTGGCGGGGTGCCAACATTCACGGTGAAATGTGTCGCTATGTCGTAATTCCGCGGGAGGTTTAAACATCGCGTGTTTTATCGCCTGTACTTACACTAAGTGGAACCACTAAAACATGACTGAGTCTTGTGCACAATATGGGCCCTTTAAGAGGTTTGCAAATATTTTTAACGGATCCTTGTTCAGGGCAATGCAGACTATAAAGATGGTAAATTTCAAGTCATTCCGAGATATTGTTTGTTTTGCTGATGAGCCGCTGCCTGCCTCGTGCAGCATGATAAATCAGTGAAAATTAAAATTCCTCCAAAAGATTTGAAAATCAAGGATGCACACCATCGGGTCATGCTCAACCCATATCCAAAGTCTTAGGGCAATCTGACTAACGGTCAGCGAGATATGCCTGTCACAGACAGACAGACGCAACTTGCTTTATTGATAGATTGCAATGATGTGATTTACAAGCTCTTACATGTATAATTAGATCAAAAAACTACATCACAATTTTTGGCCTTTATGTCCTGCGTTATATTTTTGATTATTCCAGTTTAGATAATGTTTTCATACAAAAGATTAATAATGTGACAGCAGTGCTTAACTGGAACACATTGTTAGACATTCTTTTAATCTGCAACTTTGAGGCTAAATCTGTTTTGTTGATTGTATTAATTGTTGTTTATTAATTTGTTATTAATTAATTTTTAATCAAAATGGCTCAAAAAAATCTGTGGTTGCAGTTTTAACAGTTTGACATTTCATTACTGGATTTGATAACACATTTAAATATTAAAAAATGTTGTCTTTGGGAATTAGATCTACAACAGTTGTCTTCATATCTTTTTTTACCCCTTAAGATTAATAGTTGTAATGAAAGTAATCCACAGATTAAATCTAGATGTTTCCACTTTTATTAATATCAAATAAGAGATAAACAGACTAAAAAACAGACCCTTGCATGTCCTCGTCCTGCAGGTGCCCCTGGACGGGCCAGCATCCCCCCGTCTCCCTGTTACAGCAGCGAAGACGCCATCAGCCTCCAGCTCACTCGCTCCATACAGTGCGCTCATCAGAAGCCCATCACGGTGCTGCGAGCGGCCGCGGGGAGGGTCGTCACCGGCAGCCAGGACCACACAGTCCGGGTAACAATACATCACAATACTTTTAGAAACCAGGGAGGGAAAATCCAATATGTTGCATTTGCTCCTTTTAGGATTAAAATAACAACAGTGTATGTGAATATTTTAAGTATTTTCTTACCTTCTTAAATGTGAAGAAAAGAACAAGATCAAATTACAAAACTTGCACTAAGTACTGAAAATACTAACGAGGCAAAAGTGATGGCAAAAAGATGTCAGAAGTCAGAGGAGAATAGCCCGACTGGTTCAAAATGATAGAAAGGCAGCAGTAACTGATAACAGTAAATCCTGTAATCACCCATTCCAACCATGTTTTGCTAAACAACAGTCTCTTAACTCAAAACACGTTTAAACTTGAAGTAGAAAGGAGACCAGACACTTCATTAGGTGTTTTGTGTACCCAGTAAAGTGGCCATGTATGAGCAGAGTTGTTTTTGTTACTGTTCAGTCTCCACTGAATCTCTTGTCTGTGCTCATTTTGTCAGGTTTATCGCCTGGAGGACTCGTGCTGCCTCTTCACGCTGCAGGGTCACTCAGGAGGAATCACTGCCATCTACATAGACCAGGTCAGTCTTACACATAACATTTGCAGTGCATTATTGAGTTCTCCTCTGAGCTTTCTTTGTCGGCTTCTCTCAGACGATGGTTCTGGCGAGCGGAGGGCAGGACGGCGCCATCTGCCTGTGGGACGTACTTACAGGGAGCCGGGTCAGCCATGTTTACGGTCACCGCGGTGACGTCACCTCGCTCGTCTGCACCAACTCCTGCGTCATCAGCTCAGGACTGGACGACCTCATCTGTATCTGGGACCGTAGCACGGGGATCAAACTCTACTCCATACAGCAGGTACTGTCCAAACATGTTTGTCTGTATATACAGAATAGGATTTGCAACATTCTGGGAATATTCAAAGTTGGAAACTTTATATGAGAATTAATGGTCAAAGTGCATCAGGGCAAATGGATGGTTTCTTGAATTTAAAAAATTCATTTAATTTATTCCTTAAGAGGTTTGCAAATATTTTCAACGGATCCTTGTTCAGGGTGATGCTGACTATTATGATGGTAAATTTCAAGTCATTCCGAGATACTTTTTGTTTTTTGAAGAAAGTTGGCTCACTGTCAAAGTGCATCAAGGCAAATGGATAATTTCCTGAATTTATTCCTTAAATACTGCAACAATATCGTATCGTGACTTAAATATCATATCTTTTCAGTCTTCTTGGTAAGCTAACTGTTTGATCTGTTCTATTCCTGTGAACTGAGTTTCATTCATTCATTCATTCATTCATTCATTCATTCATTCATTCATATGTCCTCCCTCTGTGAGTGAGCCTGACCTCTGTCTCTCTCCTCTCACCAGGAGGCGGGATGCGGGGCCAGTCTGGGCGTGATCTCCGAGTCTCTCCTCGTGACCGGGGGCCAGGGCTGCGTCTCCTTCTGGGACCTGAACTTCGGGGACCTGCTGCAGACGGTCTACTTAGGCCAGAGCAGCGACGGCCAGGGCGTGCGGCAGCTGCTGGTGCTTGACAACGCCGCCATCGTCTGCGACTTCGGCAGCGAGCTCAGCCTGGTGTACGTGCCGTCGGTGCTGGAGAAACTGGACTGAGGCGGGGGGATGATGGACGGACGGACGGTGGGAACACAAACATGCAGACAGAGCGTCTGTTTCTGACACTCGGTTACTTTCCTCTGCACTTGGGGCTTATTTTTTTAAAGCAGTGAGAGGTTTTAAAAGTTTCGGATGCAAAAAAAAGTAAAAACACTGCTGCACTGTTGACATTCACCAAGTTCGTGGTGGGATTTGTTTCGATGTTTCTGACGTGAAGAGAATCCGGCAGTCACTAGTTTGTTTGTTTGTTTGTTTTCTTTTTTTTTTTAATTCTCCCGTGTGTTTTTGGTTTATCGCGGCTCTGCCCTCTATGCTGCTGATGCGGGCGGGGCTTCACTGTGACCCCGCCTACTCTGAGAGGAAAGCGAAGCCTCTCCTTATTTAAAAAAAAAAAAAAAAATTCCTGCTGCCTCACTCGCTGGAGCGCAGCCACCATGAGCTCGACAGGTTGACGGCCTGTTTGGATGGCGTGAGGAGTTAGACGTTAGTGTGTTTGTGCTTGACTGAATGAATGAATGAATGAATGAAGTGGAGGCTCTTTTTAAGGCGAAACAGTGCTGCGAACAAAAAATGGTTATGAGTGCGATGTGCATGTGGGACGGAAGTGATGATTACTGTACAAAGTGACTGTTTTTATATGTATAAATCTATTATTTATTAGCGATACATTTTTAAAATAACAGTCTGTTTTATTAACGGCTAATCCTAGCTCTTAAACAAGATTTGTTTGGTGGGTTTTGGGCTCTACTGCGGGGACAAAGTGATATAAGTCATTTGTAATATTGAACTGGGAACACTAAAGTGTTTGCTGTTGTGGATGGTGTGTGTGTGTGTGTGTGTGTGGTGGGGGGGGGGGGGGGGTTCCACCATGTACCCCAGGCTCAGCCTCGTATTCTGGGGGTCACTGTTGCTGTATGAGGGGCCAACGCTTCATCAGTCTAGCTACCTCCTCTTTCCAAACTGCTTGAATTTTATTCTACAATACTGACGTTATCTTGCGCAGACTGTCTTTTCTCAAATGTTGTGTTTACATTGGCTTCCGCATCTTTTTATTATTTTTATTATTATTTTTTTCCATTCCGGCAACAACACAAACTAAAAAATTCACCAAACTTGCTGTAAAATCACCAAACGCTGGACGTCGCAGTGCGATTAGTAGGCGTCGCTGTGTTGTTGATGTAGATTTGGAATCGGGTCTCAAAACTTGTAGCTTATTGCTGTAGCAAGGCAGTGAAAATGTGAAGAAAGGCGACAATTTTTAAGATTTAAATGAACTCTTGAACAGTATATTTAAGTTGTTGCACTACAAATATTTTTGAATTTCACCAAATATTTTTATAATACATTTCCATAATATCCTTGCTAAATGTTGGAGATTAACGCAGGTTTTCAGGATTTTAAACTGATCTACAGTTTGGTATGGAGCTAATTGTGTGTCTCTAATGTGTTAGCAAACGATAGATTTGAGAGAAAACTTTTGAATTTAGAAAGAATCAAAATTTGAAAAACAAAACTTTTTAATTTACAAACATTTTTGAATTTGCAAACAAAACTTTTGAATATATGGACAAAACTTTTGAGTTTACAAATTATTGTTTTTAATATACAAAACTTAAAATTTGCAAACCAAATTTCTGAATTTAAAAAGAAAATTTTGCAATTTGCAAATAAAACCTGGATTTACAAGCAAAACTTTTATATATATATATATATTATATACAAACACAATTTCTGAATTTGCAAACAACGTTTTGGAATTTGCAAACAATTTTTGCATACATTAACAAAACTTGAATTTACAAACCAAATTTCTGAATTTACGAACAAAATTTCAGAATTTGCAAACAAAGTTTTGGAATTTGTAAAAGTTTTGGAATTTGCAAACAAACCCTGGATTTACAAAAAAATAAAAAAGTTCAATGAATTTACAAACAAAATTTTGGAATTTGCAAACAAAACCTTTGCATGTACCAAGCAAATTTAAATTAGCAAAAATAAATTGTTGCATACGGTCAAAAAGTGATGTTTGGGTTTGAAAGCAAAGAAAATATCTACATTCTGTTAGCTTGCACACTGAAGACACCAAATTAACTCCGTAGTTCCCCATTGTTCGGTTAGATCCTTGTGTCAGATGTTGCTTTTTAGTTTCGCTGAGCTTTGCTTGGAACCTCGTCAGAAGAGGAACGGCAAAAAAGTCGTGTGGAGACGAGCCGAGTCGTGCTCAAACTGTATAGTGTAAAAGCGCCACAAGTCTGTATTGAAACTTAAATTCTACGATAACTTTGTCAACTCAGTTAGCATGTTAGCTTGATCCTATCTAACGTTTCACAGATTTAAGACTTTGCCTCCGACTCAACAACAACATCCACAACGTATTTTCTCCATCTCACTGCTTTTGTGCGTCTGTTGAATGTAGTTTTCGCAAGACACGAAAAAGAGAAGAACTCCTTAAATCCTTTACAGTATCACAACGCAACACTAACTCAATGCACTAATAATCCTCTGGTGATGCACACGCTGAAACTAAACTCGTTGCAGGCACTTATTTGAACGTGGGCAAACGTCACAGGCGCAGGGGACGACATACGGTAGCTAGACTCGCAGACCAAGTGCTCACCTGCAGACAGGTTCACGTCGAAGATCACAGTCCCACGTTTTTCCAGTTTCCATTCCACACACACACACAAAACAACAAACATTCAGTGTTGACATGTGTTGCTGTGAAGAGAACGTCTACGATGGCAGAAACCAGACCTGTGATCTTCGTTGCGGTTTTCAAACGGTTTAATTTTCTGTGGGGTTTTTTCTGTTGTTAACGGTAGACAAGAATGTTATAGAAATTGCGAAATGTGTAGTTATTTTTTTTAGGTTTTTTTTAGATTTTTAAAGTTATTTTTTCTAACAAAGAAAGCCATTTAAGAAGAAAAACCCAGCTGATGTGAATTTGAGTCGACGTTAAAATAAGACATTTTGGGCAATAATTCTGGCAGAAAGTTCAAAACCCAGTTTACAGCAGTAGAAAGCAAACAGAGTTGGCTTAACAAGAAGACTGAAAAGATACGATATTAAGTCACGTTATAAGTCATTGCGATATTTAAGTCACCATACAATATTGTTGCAGTATTTAAGTTAAATATCATGATAATATTGTATCTTGTCACAATATATTATTGCAATATTTAAGTCACGATATATCGCAATATTTAAGTCACGATACAATGTCGTGATATTTAAGTCATGATATTTAAGTCACGATACCATATCGCGATATATCTAAGTCAAGATACATTATTATTGCGATATTTGTCACAATATATTATCGCAATATTTAAGTCTGAATATAGCATGATACTTAAGTCACAATATCATATCGCAATATTTAAGTTACAATGCGATATTGTCGCCATATTTAAGTTGAGATATGTCATATTTAAGTCGCGATATTTAAGTCACGTAATACTGTATCATGGTATTTAAGTCACGATACGATACTATCATAAAATTGCAAATTACTGAGTATTTTCTAGAATCATATGTATTGCGATATTGTCACATCAGCTGTAGTAAGAGTGAGCATGTGGCACCATCTAGTGGACTGAAATGGCAATTTATTTTTTATGCAAAATAATCCATAATAAGTTTTGAGTTAAAAATGTATATGCCTAAAAAAAAACTTGGTGTCTCAAAAGAGATAAATCAAAATATCGCGATATTTCACTATCAATTCTTTCCGCCGAATTCAATAATTACAATTAATACATTTTCAGCTTCTTAAATGTGAATATTTTCTGATTTCTTTGTTCCATATGACGGAGAAATCATTCAAACTGAATCATTTGTGTGTCATTCGACAAATCTTTTCAACATTTTACAGACCAAACAAGTACTCGATTAACAGATTTTGAAAATAATCATTAGTTGATAATGATATTGACATTCTTGACATTGACGCACACGCCACATATCCACTGTAAATCGGGCCTAACTTTCTGCCAGAATGCGCTTCCCAAAATGTTGTACTGTTCCTTTAAACGTGGGGGAGGGGTTTGTGTAGCAAAGAGCTTCAAAATGAATGTTTCTGGTTCATCGCGTGCGAACTTGAGCTACGCTATGACATTTTTTTTCTTCCGCTGCTGCAGCCGCAACACGGTGGAAAGTTTAAAGGCAGAATGCAGATATTTAACTGGATTGTGAGCCAACGAGGTGAAATCATACTTTAGTGTCACTTCTCACACGTTGTGGCGACGCCTGTGCTTCAATCTGCTCAGATTGTCGTAGTCGTGGAGGTAATTTATTTACTGTTTTGTAACACAAATAATACAAAAAAACACGGTAAGACTTTGTACTAATTTTCAAATAAAGAGGCTTTGATACGATGCACTTTGTCTACTGGATTTATTTTATTTTTTTTACAATAATGAATGATTAGTGACATTTTTTTTTTTAAGGAAGAGTCTAATTTTATTTATTTACAGTGTTACAGACAAAAGGAAAACAATCGACTTGTTGCTGATTCGTGTGCTGCTCTGTTACCATGACGCCACAAGTCCGTCCGTTATTCCAGTCATGACAACGATCGGAGGAGCCGTCGGTGAAGTGCATGCTGGGTGTTTTGTTGTTTTTTTTGGTGGTGGTGCTTGTTTTTTTTTTTTTGCAGAGCAGGTTCCATTCGTCTCAGCTACGTAAAAAGAAAAAGCAGGAAAGCGCGACAGAAAGAATGATCATATTCAGACGAGTGCATAGTGACCTGGTCCTTTCGATGCTGCTGCTGCCACCGCCACCGCCATGATGACAGGCGAACGCGAGTGTGTTTCAGGGATCAAACTCCGCCCCCCCACCTCCCAAAAACAAACCAGACACTCTGCCACCAGGCACATCGCGGTTACTCAACACTAACGTTTCCAGAGCGCTCAGGATTTAGCATGATTGCATTTTAAAGGTCCAGAGTGTAAACGCCCAGTTTCCCAAAAAACGTCCCTCCTGGTCGTTCTTCAAAGTTTTATTCCATGCGATAAGTGTCGCCAAATCTCCCCGCATTACAAATCACGTTTTTGATTCTCTTTGTTGGCAGAAATTGAATAGACTTCACTTTATTTAAGTGTAAAACTGCATTAAAATAATAATAATAATAAAAAAGGTTTATTCCAACGGCTACATAAACCTTTTATGTGCGTACGTTTCTACGACAACCCGATTGTACGTACTTTCCTCGCGTTTTGAAACAGCGCCACCTGAATGAAAAACGAAGAAAACAAGCATTTAAATCCTTTCTGGTCTGCAACAGCCACCATAGTTCCTTGAGTGTGTTGCGTTTTGCATTCTCGCCCTTAGGTGTCACTAGTTCTTACACACTGGACCTTTAAAAAGCAGGATTAGAAGAAGAAGAAGCAGCTGCTGCAGGCCTCGAGCGATGCCTGGTGGTGGATAGAGATATCTCAGCGCTTGTTGAGGCTCCACAGGGGGTCCAGGCTACTGAGTGGGTCGTCGCCCTCTTCCTCCCGTGTCCCATGGAGGCCCTGACCCTCCGCCGGCTGCAGGAAGCTCTGCTTGGTCACCCGCTGCTTACCCCGGCCTGCGCCATCCATGGAGAAGGCCTCGGGCGTCAGTGAGGCGAGCAGCTGCAGAGACGAGGAGGCGGGAGGCGGACTGACGCTGGGAGCGGCCTCCAGGACCGACTGGTGGTTCGTGGGTGGAGAGGAAGGGGCGGTGGCGACATCCAGGCCATTGGGTGGAGGTGGGGAGTGTGGAGGGGAGGACAGAGGCGGGCTGAATGAGGACGGGGGCCGGGTGTCTGTAGGTGGACTGAGCTCCTGGAACAGCTGCATGTCACCCAGAGAGTCCAAGTCAGGTAAGATGGCGGCGACGACGTGCTCCTGGTGCTCGTCCAGGCCGCCCGTAGCCTCCATGGCCGGGTCTGTGGTGCTGGGCGGGCGGATGCTGAGCTTGGCGATGGTGGCCTGGATGGAGCTGATGGGCATGTCGGCGCCTAGGACGATGTCCTGCTGAGACTCCTGTCTGGAGTAAGACTGCAGAGACGATTCAGATATGTTCAGATTAGTGTGTGTGAGTAAATGTGCCTTTATATTTTCCTTTTTTTACTTAAGTTTAAATGTTTGATGACTATAACATGACTTTATTTTTACTTAAAAAACTTATAGAGAGTATAGAATGACATTTTTGTCCAATTTTTGACCAAAAAAAAAACAATTTCTCAACATTTTTCAATTTTTAATGACATACTTTAGTATGACGTGTTTGTCATATTTTGGACCAAAAATAAAACTACAAAAAATTGTCAAATTTTGGACCAACAATTTTTTTCTAAACATTTTTCAAATTTTTTATGACATACTATAGTATGACCAGGGTCTCTGCAGGTTTCAACAAGTCAAATTTAAGACTTTTTTAAGACCATAATGAATACAATTTAAGACTCATTTCACATCCATACTGCCAAAAAAGTACAAAAGACATGAAGGAAAATTGGTTTCCTCCGCTGCTATGCTAAGCTGTAACAGACCGTGGCGCGCACACAGCACACTAGCTAGTGGTGCTCGATAAATTCTCACCGGGCAGCACAGGTGGCCTTCCATGTTGTATTTATATTACATCCTCAAAAATCTAAACATTTCAAAGTGAGACTGAAGTTTATGCATGTTTTAAATAAAAGTAACGTTAATAGATTTTTAAGACCTTTCAAAATTGTATTTAAGACCTTTTATGAGATTTTAGGAGAATTTTAGACATTTTAAGGCCTTAAATTCAAATGATTGGATTTAAGACTTTTTAAGACTCCGTGGATACCCTTGGTGACTTTCTGTCAAATTTTGGCCCCCAATTTATCTATTTTTTTAATTGTCACATTTTGGAGGACATAGTGTTGTATGACGTGTTTGTCAAATTTTGGACCAACATTTTTTTTTTTTTTTAATTTCAGACCAACACATTATTTTCTAAACATTTTTCACATTTTTAATGACACAGTATAGTATGACATCTTTGTTAAATTTTGGACCAAAAATAAAATGTCAAAAAATTGTATTTTGCACTTACTATGACGCTGAGATATTATACATAAAATTTCCAAAAACAAAACATTTGGGCTTTTCTGTATATTTTTGGATGTTTTTACAACTTACTATTACTTTTCCAACAATTACCAGATGGGTACAGGTGGGTTGTTTTTAATTGTCCAGATGACAAACCTTTGTGGCTGCAGAGTTGGTGTTCTTGCTGTAGGTGGCAGTAGTGATGCCGTGGCGCTGAAGGACATTCTCTGCATGCTTCAGCAAAGTCTCATAGCAGAACTTCAGGTGGAGCTGCAGAGGAGACACGGATGCTAACATGAATCTATTCACACCGATTATCATCTTGTGTTTATGTGACTGTAGTAACATTTTAGATGAAAATCACACAATATCGGAACCTTTTCCTGTAGCATGTTCTTCCTCTGCTGTCTCATCTTCTTCACCAGCAGTGGAAGGTCAGGGATCCCTTTTCCCGCCTCCAGTTCCTGCAGAGCCGCGTACAGCAGACAGAAGGCGCCGGTGCGTCCAACACCCGAGCTGAGGGAGAAAACAGTATAAACTGATTGACCCGATTTTTCTTACAGCGTCACAGAGGAATCAAAACGAACATCACCTATACAATTTGTTGTTTTCCATTCAAAGTCACACTTTTATTCATCAAAAGAGTTGCAAAATGAATAGAAAATATAGTCAAGACATTGACAAGATGAGAAATAATGATTTTATTCGAAATAATAATTTTGCCCTTTCGTCAAAGAACCAGAAAACTGTTTATGTATAAGATTGTATCAATGATTATGAAATAAATGTAATTTGTGATTTTAAAATTCTTAAAGAAAATATTGTTATTATCCGCCTTATGTTGCTGTAGATGCGTTTTAATATTCACTGCACTGGCTAATTCACTTGTAATGGAAAATCTCATTAAAATCTCTCCTTAAAACTAATTGTTGATTAGTTTAGTTGACAAAAATAAAACCCTCACAACCTTCTCGAAGACTCATCTGGATCCCTTTCCTCTACTTTAAGACTTACTGCCACATCTTCAGGATCAATTAGACCATTTTTGCAGCATGTAATCACTGATTCACTGATTGATTGACATTCGATGATGGATTCCTTTCTTTTAATTTGAAAGGAAAAACATACATGTAGGAGCCTGCATGCGTGAGGCCAGCAGGAATTTGCATTTACAGGGAACATCTGACACTCCCACTGAAACTGGGAGGTACATGAGAGGTCCTGTAACTTTCCTGTCAACAGAGCTCAGAGACACAAATTGTAGATATTGCCCCCATTTGAGGCCCCAGATAATGGTGCTTCAGTGAATATTTAACACAAAGAGATTCCGACTGGTGTTTAATGGATCTCATCATCGAAAATCTATGATTCTACAACCCAAGACACAGGAGTTGTCAATCCATTTCTGCCTTTATCAGTAAGTTTAAATGTGTTTTTATAGGACTTCAATAAATATAAATCCAATTGAAGGATTCAAAACACCAAAATGACTTAAATTACTAAACAAAGAAGCAGCAGACCAGCAGTTGACTGTCCCTGCCAGCTAAAAACACTGATTCTTTATGTAGGCTTTGGTTTAAAGAGCGAAACAATATTCATTTTCCAATTCGAAAGGTTGTCTAATGGTGAGATAAAGAAGCAAATACGTTTTTTTTTACATAGTACAGTATGACTTTTTTTTAAAAATTTTGGATGAAAAGAAATGGTCAGATTTTGGACGACGTAGTATAGTACAAGGGTCGCCAACCTTTTTGAGGCCGAGAGCTACCTGAAGGGTAAAGAATAATATGGAGGGCTACCATATAAACATACCATACCGTATATAAATATACCATATAAATTTAATGCAGCAATTTTTTTTTAACCAGTTAAATGACAGTATAGTATAGTATGACGTTTTTGTCAAATTTTGGACGACATAGTATAGGATGTTTTTGTCAAATTTTGGACCAATTTTTTATTTTTTTTTGTTAAAGGTCAGATTTTGGACGACATAGCATAGTATGACATTGTTATCAAATTTTGGACCAACATTTTTTTTCAAAAAAAATGGTCAGATATTGGACGATTGTTAAATTTTAGGACAACATGGTATAGTATGACATTTTTATCAAGTTTTGGGCACCTCATTCTATGAGAACCATACAAATGTTGAACTATCCCTTTAACCTTAATTTGCATACATTCACTGACAGGTCCCAACACATCATAGAACACACACTTACTTACCTGCAGTGAACCACAATAGGAGTGTGTAAGGGCCTCTGGTGGAGGTAGTGTCCATGAACCTCCTGGATGAACCGCAGCAGGTTGCTCTTGCTGTCAGGGAGACCCCTGGTGGCAAATATGGGCACATGCTGACTCCTCCTCCATATATGACCCCAGTCATATCTGACAGAAATTATTGCATATCGTGTGAAAAAAAGAAAAGACTCACAGCTCTGGCCAGGACGTGAACTGCAGATGGACGACGGTGCGTTTCAGGCTCTGGTCTCTGTACTGAAGGCTGATCATTCGCTCCATGTGTGTCGGCGTCATCTTCTGCATGGTCAGGCTGAGTGTGATTGGTCCCTGAGAGAGCTGCTGGCCGCGCTCTGTCGGGAAGTAGCGCAGGACCTTTCCCTAGGAAACAATGAGGCAATAATGATCAATGTGTATATCAACAATTTTCGGTTTATATAATTGTGACTTATTTGCATTTTATTTATTCTGAAGCTATATGTACGTTAATTTAGGTTGTATACGTGAGCTTTTTGAAAATTGTACATGTATTACAAATGTAGTTAGGGCTTCACTAAACGATTATATAATCTGTTGGTTTAATTCAAAATTATTTAATTACATGTTTGGTCCATAAAATGTCAGAAAATTCACATAAATGTTGATCTGTTTCCCAAACCTCAAAAAATTATATTTTTCAAATGTCTTGTTTTGTCTACAAACCACAATTATTCTCTTTAAATTATTACTTTAGAATAAACCAGAAAATATTCACATTTAAGAAGCTAAAAAAAGAAAATACTGTACTGTGAATCATGATGTTCTAGAATGACTGACAAGGATCCAGGCTCCCTCTTGTGGCACTTCAAAATGAATCATGAGGACTTAATATTATCCCAATAATGAACATTTTCTCCATGTAACTTGTGACTGCATTTTTAATCACAATACGTGATGGTGTCCCATTTCTAGTAAACATTATGAATATTAAATGTAATTATTTTGTATTTGTACAGCTCTTTTTCCCGATGACCACACAAGAACCCTGTTTACATTTCATCAAAACAATTTAAAAAAAAAATCTATACACAAATTCTTCCATCTTAAATCACTGTGCAAACCAAACTGCTGGCGTTACCTTTTCGAGCTCATGTTCCGACACCACCATGACGATCATTGACACCTTCTGCTCGTAAACCATCAGCCAGAAGTCTGCCGCTGTGCCAGTGAGGGGAGCTTGTGTTGCTATAAGGCGCGGGCAGTACGGGGACAAGTCCTCAACGTAGCTGGCATTGATGTAGTCATCTTTGCCAGATTGAAGTACCACACGGTTGAGGTCATAGGGCATGACGTCTTGGTGACGATTCTTCATGGTGTAGCAGCGGGCGATGGCGATGGAAAGCTGGCGAGCGTCCTTCTCCTGCCGGTCCTGAAGCTCTTTCCAGCGGGCATCCAGCACTGACAGGCCACCCTCGCTCTCTGAGGGGTGCTCCAGGGAATCGACTTGGGCTCTATAATGTTCCAGTTCACTATGAAGCCGGGCGACACACTCTGGTGCTTGGTACGGGTCACCCTGGATCAGGAGAACTCCCTGGGAGCTCTTCTTGCGACGCTCTCCATCCTGTGGGTCCGCTTTAGTTGGCTGGAGGACATTAGTAGGTGCCTTGGTGCCTCCAGGTTGGCTCTCAGGGCTCGAGGAGAGAAGGTCATCTGTGCTTGAATTCTGTCGTTGAAACAGCGATGTGGAGGGAGAGACGGCTGAGGGAGATGGAAGAGTGGGTGGCACTGTGCCTACAGGGGTGGGGGTCAGTGTGGGTCTCTGCTGGGGGTTCAAACCTAAAGAGGCAGGACCTGGAGAGGGTGCTGGAGAGGGGGAAGGAGAAGGAGGGATGGTGTTTGGTGGTTGAGTTACTGAAGGACCAACAGGTGAAGGTTGGATCATGTGTTGAGAGGAGGGAATATGAGGACCACATGCGCTCATGGCAGTGGGTTGCTGTGGAGCAGCTGGAGGTACATTAGGTCCCAGAGGTGAAGGGTAAATATTAGAGGGCTGAGGATGAGTCATGGGAAGAGCAGTATGAGGTTGTTGGGGGGCTGCAGGTTGTGGTGCTAGGGGCTGCTGAGGCATCATTGGAGCCCCTCCTGGGTAACAAACTCCCCCAGAATGAGAAGGTTGGGTTTGGGGCTGGATGGGCATTCGGATAGGCTGCTGTGCCATGTTTGGAATAGGAGGCTGTCCAGGGTGGGGGTGATGCTGTTGGGGAAGTGCACTGGGGGGCATTTGGGGCATATTGGGGCCCCTGGACACGTGGACCTGAGGACTAGGAACCATATGAGGTTGTGAGGCAGGAGGCATCTGTGGATGCAGGGTAGGGTGAATGGGTTGACTCGTCTGGGGCATATAGTTCTGCGAGACTGGTGGCATTGGCTGACTTGTGGGGGGCATCTGTGGTCTGGGACCACTTCCCATCTGCATCTGAGGGTGGGGTGAAACCGGCTGGGCAGTGGGGGGCATTGAGATTTGCTGCTGTTGTGGCAGCATGTGTTGGGGGAGACCCATAGGCATTTGGTGGTTGGGATGGGGCAGGTAGGGCTGCGATACAGGAGGTGCTGGCTGAGGAGTTGCAGGTATTGGTGGGTGTACAGTCTGAGGTGGCCTTGGCATGGAGCCTGGCGTCATCTGAGGGTGTTGCTGGGGTAAAAAGCCATGTCGAGGCTGATAACCTTGGGGTATCTGAGGCTGAAAGCCATTCTGTTGATGTGGCTGCAGCTGACCTTGGAATGCATGTTGGTACTGTGGAGGAACACCAGCAGGGTGTGGGGGCATATACCTCTGTGGGAAAGCTTGCTGTATCTGAACGTGATGGCCGGGAAAAACCCTTGGTCCAGGCTGGTGGCCCTGAGGCACTGGTTGCCCAGTAGAGTGGGGGTACTGCTGTGGATGCTTCTGCTGCTGTGATTGAGATGCAGGTATCTGGCTTGGGCCTTGAATGGGCATCCCTGGTTGTGGCATGAAATGGGGATAGGCACCCATCTGTTGTGGCACAGAATAGCCAGCTGTGGCTGCAGGTAAAACTGTATGATGTGGTGTGTGGGTGTTGCTGGGGATCGGGGCCTGGATGCTGTCAACGGTGGTGGTTGCAGGTCGGACTGATGTAGGGGCAACATGGCCAGGTTGGGGAGCATGAGGAGCAGGTGGTCGATAACCTGCTACTGTTGCTTGGGGTGGCATTTGTGGAGGAATCTGTGGGGTCATATGAGGGAGGGGTCCACGTGGCAGAGGTCCCTGAATTGATTGACCCCCTGAAGTAGGAAACTGAGCAATCCTTGCTAAAAGTTCTGGAGGAGGCAGGTTGGCAAAGAATCGAGGAAGACCAGCTGTTGGAGCTCCAGGCCATGGCAGAGAGCTGCTACCACCCAGGTTAGCACTGGAGGGGACAAAGGCTTCAGGACAAGGGAAACGAGTGGTGGGGAGGGAAGGAATGTCAGGGGGGAGGCTGCGGAGCTCCTCAGGTAGGTCACCACCCAACGCCAAGATGGCTGCACTGAGCTGGGCCAACTCTGGGTCTTCAAGGCTTGAACATGCAGAGTCGGTATCTGAAGCCTTTGGCATCAGGGAAGGCTTCGCTGCTGTAGGCCGTGCTGGGGGCTTTTTCTGGGTCTCTCTGAGTAAAAAAGCAGGGGAAGAGCACATATTATATAATATAATATATTATATTAGTCAAACACAGAACAAATTTTAAATAACTTGCTTTGTCTATGTGGAAGTCATCCCAACATTGGCTTGATCGTTTCTTATCTCTGAATCATAAAATCAAACAAAAATAATGTTTCCTCTTAACAAACAAATGACATCAGAAACATAATCTGAGGTAAAATGTCCCAAAACCTTTACAGAAAAATTTACTGTGCATGTACCCCTCTTACTTTTCCAGGATGGGCTTCCTCTCCTCTGCTCTGGTCTGACACAAGACCTTTGCTCTGTCCAACAGACGAGACGCTTTGGCCTCAAGGTCGTCGTAGAACTCCTTCCCCTCCTGTGATTTCTTCATCAGGTCCTCGTAGGCTTCATATGAGCCCACCAGGCCCTGGACGGTGCTGTTCCACTGCTGCTCAGTCTGGCTCAGGCCCTTCCGAACCGAGGCATACTGCACATTAGCCTCAGTCAGGGCCTTCAGGATGTTCTCCTGAGCTGCCAGGTTCTGGTCAATGTACACTTTCACCTGTTCATACTTCTTCAGCTGGTCCTCAAATACACGCTGGAAGGACACAGGTGGATTAAAGATCTCATATAGATTTTCTCATGAAATCACAAGCCAACAGGAGTATAAGTGAAATTCTGTCCAAACACCTGCTGACCAAAACCAGCTTGCAACTCAACTTGTAACTTGCAATCTCCAGCCACATACCTTCATGTCGGCCCTGTCTGTAGTGACTAGCGTGGAGGTGATGTCGTCCTGCTGGATGAGATCACGGAGTTGTTTCTCCAAAGAGCCTCTCTGTTCCCTCATTTCCTGCACCTTCCCAAGTATCCGCTTCATGCACTGCAGCCCTGCTACTTCCTCTACACAAGTTAAAAAAACACACCGTGTTATTCACAAGGACGTGATAAAACAGATGTTAGGGGTTTTAAATATCATCTTAAGACCGTATTCTCAAAAGACCCACATTAATAATCGTTTGTTCTGATTTGTCCCTACTCCTTTAACAACTTAAACACATTTTCATGACCTCATTGTATTGATGGAAATGTATAAGTAAATGTTTTCTTCCATCATCAAACACACTAACCTTCACTGAGCTCAGGTCGGGGCAGGGCGTCTCTTAGACTTTCCAGTGGCCCACCCAGGAGACGCAAATTGCTGATGTGTAGGTTCATGGCCCGGTGGAGCTCCGTGTTGGTAAAACTGGCCTTCTCGTGGGCCTCCATGTACTTCTCCAGGTCCCTGCGGATCTCAGCCAGAGCCTGGCCCTGTGTGGCCTGGTGCAAGTCACCAACAATAGGGCCACCAACTTCCTGGAGAGCTTTCTCACCGGCCTCATCTTCCTCTAAGACATCTCTGATCTCCTTCAGTGAAGACTCCACATCAGTGAAGACGCCCGAGAGGACTGCACAGGCAAGGATGTGACAAGTTTTACTTACGTAGCAAAGTGCCTAAAAAACAAAAACTCTAAAAAAAAAAAAAAAGTATATTCAATAATGTTTAGGCAGAAATTGTTACCCTGCATGGACTGAATGAGGCTCTTGACAGTGTCGGGTCGAACACTGAGTGCAGCACATTTCTCCATCAGGACCGGGGGTATATGACTGTACATGTCCAGATTGTCCACCGATTCTGGCTCCAAGCCCAATGAGTCCATGAACTGCCTGCAGGACGAGACGAAACCAGGGTCTGGTAAAAAATAAAAATCTATTCCTGTCAGTGTTGTACTACAAACTTTTAATGTTGATTTTACATTTCTTCATATTGCAGTGTCTAAAGGTCTTGATTAAGTACAGAAATTGGGAAACTGGGATAGGAGGAACTTCAAATCAGAGATTGTGGACCAAACTGACCAGGAATTAAGCACTTTGCGTAATTCATTTCTTCGGTTCAGCTTTGTTTCTTATTAATTAGCTCAGCTGTTTCACATTTGTGTACTCACTCTAGTGTTTCACTCTTGCTGTCTATTTTGGCCATGACGTCCCTCAGCAGCTTGGCCTTCTCCTCGCTGGAAAAATACAGCATTACTGTAACCACTGACATTAATACACTGATAATAATAATAAGGCTTCGTCTGACTGATATGAAGTGAGAGTGTGTACCTGTACAGAGAAGATGCTTCATGGGCAGCCATCGGCACCAACTTGGAAAACAGATCTGGCCCGGTGACAGTGGGGTCAGTGGGGTTGACGGGTAGAGCTTTCACCAGTGGAGCACCTGTACAGACACAGAGCGCAACCACTTCTATTTACTTGGTTAACACTGAGCGTTTTAGTCAGTTAAAGTAAAATCTGAAGTTATCACTTGTTTCTCAGGGATAAGATTATTCTGTCAGCTGTTAATTTGACAGCTGATTATTTGTGTAAACCTTTTTGAAACAGCAGCAACAGAACGGGAGGTCAGCCAAAAGACAGCATCACAGACAGCAGAGGTAACCAAACCAGATTTATTAGTGAACAGATATGATGAAATTGCACCATTGCATGCACACTAGGGCTGCAATGATTACTCGAGTGATTAGAGTAAATCAATTTTGCATCCTCTATTAATCGAAAAATAATTGCTCAAATACCCGAATACAAAAATATTCGATAGCTGCAGCCCTAATGCACACTGTAATTAAAGTAGAGAATGACTGCAGTAAAGTGAACATGGTGAAGCTTTCCATTACCTTTGACTGAGGCCAGAGTTTCCAGAGAAGGAACTGTTTCGTGATAGATGAAGTCATTATCCTTTTTGGCTGAATTAAACCTGAAGGTGAAAGGTTGAAGAAAAACATTCTCACAAACAAAGAAGATAGATAGATAGATAGATAGATAGACAGACTAGTGAAAGTGTCATCAAAACTGTGACAGAAAAATAAATGCTGCTCACTTTCCACCAATAACATCCATAGTGAACCTCAAGGCCTCTTGCACACTGTCTGGTTGACCCTGGTTGTACCAAGACAAGGAACATTTGATTTTTAGTTAAGTAGAGCACACATATGCAGACAAAAGAAGTTATAGTGTCACTAACATAATCTTATAATGTGGTGCTAAGACAAATTGCTTTTTAACCTTGGCCAACTTGATGGCTTCATTGAGTTTATCCATGGAGCTCTGCAGGTACGCCAACTGTTGAAAACAAAAACAAAAGAAATCCAAAAAAAAAGCTCAATAACTTGGATCTTGCTGTTTCAGAGGTCCAAAAATAACTGCAGGAGAAACCACTTCCAGTTAGCTGAAACTATTTCAATTAATGAAATGAAGGACTATGACATCATTGTTTTCCCATAGTTGCATACACAAAAACACATTTTTTAAGTAGCATTTCAGTGCCCCTAAAACACCAAGACAACCAAGATTATTATTATTAAGAACTATTCAAGGTATAGTTTGGGTACATGTCCGTCTTGAATATCACAGCAACCAATACAGACACATATTTAACCCAAATAATTTAATTAAATGAAATAAAAAAAATTATATTTGTGAAATGTGGCCGTACCCGCTCTCCATACTTTTGCTGTTCCTCAGCCTGTTTTCCCATATGAAGCTGTTGAGACAGAAATATGACTGAGAACAAGGAGGAAATGTGTACAACACACAAACAATCTCATGCAAGTATAACAACAACCCCCTCTTTTTTTTAAATTAAACTCACATGTGCAATGGAAGCAAAGTAGTAGATCTTCATCTGAACCAGTTTCTTCCAGTCCTTCTGGATCTTTCCCAGCATGGAGGCCGTCTCTGAGTTCTCCAGAGCCCTGCAGGCCTCTTTGTAATAGTCCACCACCTGTAGCGCCAAAGCCAGTGACCGTCCTTTTATATCTCTATTACTGATTACAAAATATTACTTAATACAATTCATATTTAATGAAAAAGACATTGACCTGAGCGCTGATGCGAGCAACCAGAAAACTCTTTCTGTTGTCCAACATGGACTTCTCCAGGAGACACTCCTGTGCTTGACCCTGGGAAGAAACACAGATCGATGAGACATTTTCTCATCGATATATATATATATATATATATATATATATATATATATATATATATATATATATATATATATATATATATATACATATATATGTGTGCGTGTGTATCCTACCAGCATAAGGTTAATGTTGAGGTTGAGGATCTGGTGGCTCATGTCCACACTGAAGTTGTGGCTGAAATTGTCTCTCAGGTAAGCGAATGCTCCAGCAGAACACTGGAAGTGGGTGCAGGAAACCTTCATCCCCTGGACACAGAGCAGTGGATCAGTGGGACTTTTTTTTCCACTTTGTGTGTATGCAGCTGTGTGTGTGTGTGTGTTTGTGTTACCTCCTCAGACACCCTGTTATCCATTGCCCCCAGCATGGAGTGCAGAGCCCCTGCAGAGAATCCAGACACAGGTTGAGTAAGGTTTTACTTTTCACATTCAGTAAACACAGGCATTACACATGTACTTAAACTTTACCCCACATAATGCTTCTAGCTTCTTTTAAATGTTCAGCCCCGTTATCAAAGTGTCAGGTGTGTAACATTGATATACTCCTCATAGGTGTGTTTGTATGAATATTGTATAATTACTGTAAAACAAGTTGACTGAATTGATTAACCTCACCAAGATTGTAGAGGATGCAGGCTTGTTCATAGCTGATGTCATCATGGGTGACTGTTTTTCCAGAAAAAATTTCAGTCCTGGACACAAACAAAACATTAGTATCTTACAGTATTAAGATACAGATACATTATGCGTATCTGGTCATAAGAGAATTCATTAAAGTGGATATCCATGATATGGATATTGGAAATAATGCTTTGGATGGGCCAGTATCCATATGATTTATATTAAGATTCATAGCAGTGAACTAACATTTTTATAAAGACAACAAACCTGAGGCACACAATAGTTGAGCATGTGTGAATATTCAGAACAACTACTGTTTATGTTTGTTGTCCTGTTATTACCATGAGATGGGTACAGCCGCCTCCTGGCCCGTTCCCATGGGCACCCGGCTCTGGAGGTAATGCAGCTGACCAAAGTACTTCCTCAGCGTGCTGCATCCCTCGAAATCCCTCGTCACATTCACGGCGCTCTGTGAAAAAGACAGTTATTGTTGCTTTCTTTACCAGGTGTAGCTGCAGGGATCACGACTTCTGAAAACACACAGTGATTGACTAAGGTTGAACTTAAACTCTCACTGGGACCCGTTTACTAGCGGATGTGAAATCTCTAACTCTTCTCATCTGCCATTAAAGCAAATAACAGGAAATACACCACAAACATTTCACTGAATAACTCCTCATGCCAGAGGTCTATATTATGAGGTGTAAAATACTTGTTTGCAAAGACGGTGTTTGTGCCAACAATCAAATTACCACTTTCCTTATCCTCAAATCTCTTCAACAAGACTAATTATCTTCTGACTTCACCACAGGTTAGACCAGAATTATCATCTTGTGGTCTTGTGTCTCTGCCAGCCAATTAAGCTGCAGGGAACACGGTCGCAATATCTCATTCTGCTCCTGAATTTCGTCACTTAATAAAGTCAAGAAGAGTTGTAAGAATCTACTAAGACAAATTTAGCCAGTTAGAGAATAAAGTATTGAAGTATTGATCCAAAACGTGTTCTTTCATTGTTTCAGGGCGGATTGCATCAGTGAGGTCACACTGACCTTGATATTGATTTAACCGTGAAAGTCTTAGCATTTAATCTTTTAGTGCATGAAAAAAATGGTGCTAAACATAGTGTCGCTGGATGGAAATCGAAAACATGATGACAGGTTTGGCTGTTAACAGTGTAGACACATAAACACTTAAAGTGGGCCTGAAGTTTGTTGTATTTAAGTCGATGGATGAGTTTCACTGAGCAGCTAAGAAACCGCACAGGTCTCAACAACAGTGATATGAGGGAGGAGACACTTTCTGCTGGGATTGATTGTTTTTTTCACAGGACCTACCTGCCGCAATGTCTCCAACTTCTTCATCTGTTCATTGTAGTTGTCCGGATTCTCTCCATAGTTCTTTAAGATGAACTGAAAAAGAAGACAGCGAGAACAAGTAGGTAACTGTGGCACTATTTGGGGTTTAATCAATTAGTAGTTTAGTCCATAAAATGTCAGTTTTATTGACAATCGAATAATCAGTTTGGGTGGGGTTTTTGTTTGAATTAAAAGAAGCTTCTTAAACAGGAATTTTGTCTGGTTTCTTTGCTCCATGTAACAAAGAAAATATTAAAACGGAATAATTTTGAAAATTAGAGCATCATCATTTCAGGTCATCACATTGACAAAGTAACAACTCATACATGTTTCCACTTTCACTCCCAAATATGTGCTTCAGATTCTAATTAGCTTATATTATGAGTATGACTTAAGTTTGCAAATAAGATAATCTATCAAATACTACAGCTATCTTCTTCCAATGAAAATAACCAACACTACAATAAATTGGGCACTTTAGGAGACAATATTGAAATAAGTATCTGCCAAAAATGTAGTTTATAAGAGTGTTCAAGACCAAATTTAAGAATATCCTGCTCTGTGAAACATCAACTCAACAGACAGCGTTTCAGAATGGAGGTGATTATGATGTAGTCAGTCCAGTGCTAAATATCTCACAGGAGTACGACCAAAGGAAACAACAGTGACTCAGGAGGGCAAAGATCTTTTTTTTATCTGCTCAAGGAAGGAGCAGGAACATTGGTCACCACATACACACCGAGGCTGAAAATAGCCAATTCTTCCTTGTAAATATTGGACATGTGAAACAGACAATACAGACACATAGGAATTCTTGTGCAAATTTTTCAGAGTCAGAGAACAACAAGAACAACACAAGAGCAAGATATATACACAACCTACAAGCTTAAATATGCAAGTCTCACAAGAATGTACATAGTGAGAAATATACAATCTATACAGGAATACAACACTTTTTTTGCACAAATATAAGGTACTGAGAGGCAATTATTGTGCAACTAAAAGAAAAAAATATTGCCCAATCTTTAGTTCAGTGCTTTATTTTGTTTTTGCCATCAGTCTCACTGTAACCAGTTCTAAAAGCATGTTTGTGTTATAATAGTGTCCACTCTGTGCAGTATTTAGATGAAGCATCAGTTAATGACAGGAAATTACTAATTTACTTCCGGTCTAGGTCCGCTTTAAAACTTATTCTAAACCTATGACATAGAAATTAAATTTAGTTAGTTGCTGCATACACAGGCGTGCAGATACACAAGACCTTGGACGCAGTTCTCTGTCTGTGAGCAGCATAACTTAAAAATAGAAGGAAGCATTTTGATTTGTCTGGAGATGTAGGTCACTGCATAAGAAATGCATGCATGCATGACAAAATCTTCTCCAAGGACAGATGTTAAAGCGCTCAGAAAAACATCCTGACATCTCTTGCCCAATGCTTGTACGCAATATATAACATTTTTGTGGTGTTTTGTGGCAGTTGGCACCAATATTACGGTTTATTTGGTCGTCTTTCTTTTGTCTCTACTGCCTCCTGCATGTTGCATTCAGCAGCAGGGCTGCGTCAATTAAATTATCACCAACTACAAAGTGAATATTTTCTGATTTCTTTTCTCTGTAAATGAGAAGTCATGAGGATGTCATGATTTCAAGGTTTGAACATTTTCAGCATTTTCTGATATTTTAAGGACCAAAGAACTAATTGATTAATCGAGGATATAATCAACATATTAACTGGTTATGAAAATGATCATAGGTTGCAGCCCAGATTCAGCAGCCATGTAATGAATCTGGGGTGAGAGGTGTTTATGTTGGTTTCTCTTTGTTGAAGGCAGAGGAAAAAATTGATACACAGATAATAAACATCGGATTAGATACTCATTTGTAACAGTATTGATACCAAAATGACCTCCTCGGTAAACATTTGCTGGTGTCAGTTAACAGGTTAACACAATTATTTGTGTCTGAAAATTTCAAGTCACCAGGAGCACAGAAAATAACAATTACAATAGCAAGGATATAATTGTTACATTATACCTGACAACTTTAAAATGTGTTATCTTTAATGATATTGTTTGTTGTTCTAATCTTAATTTGACTTTGGTTGTGTTCAGCTTCCTGGAGTCCCCTCAATGTGTCTGCTTCAACACTTTTTGGTTGTGTTAAGCTTCCTGGAGTCCCCTCAATGTGTCTGCTACAACACCTTTAATTTCATGTGTGCATTAATAAAGCGTGTTTGTGCGTGTTTTGTAATTTTCCCAGTGACTATAATGACATGATTATTAGACAACAATTAAATCGTCTCATTTCCTTTGACAGAAATGTGAAGTATGTGTTGCGTTCAGGTGCATGTGACAATGAGATCACTGTTTATTATTGTCGCGTCGTTAAGTCCGACTCTGGGCCCTAAGAAACCCGCCCCGTCATGCTAAAACAGCGCCTATGTTTCCGCTGTAATGTCGTCAAGTATTTGGTTAAACTTTGACTGGTTAGCCCGTTAGTTAAAAGCTAAGTCTTAAGTTAGACTTCTAGCTTGTTGTTTAGCTAGCAGGTAGCTAACGTTAGCAAACAAAGGCGGTGGTCGGGAAGGTTTAGCAGCACAAACAGCGCTCCTTCGCTGCACATTCTCGAACATTCGCTGGCAGCTAACGTCGCAGCAAACGTTGGCTTCTTAATTGAGTTATCCAGTCGCCTGTATTAATCCCTGTCGGCTTGCTTTGACTATCGCCCTCTGCACTGTTGCTCCTCTCCCCCCGCCCAGCTCACCTGCCTCACGGCCGGGCTGAACTGGAACTCCCCTGCCTCCTTCAGATCCAGCCAGATCATCGGCATCCGGGGCACCGCCTCCATCGCGGCCGGCTCCACACAGCGCTGTCAGCCGCTACGATGTCAAAAGCGTGTCGGTAGCTTTCGCGAACGTTGGCGCTTTTCTGAAGAATAAGCCTTCCTTCCCAAACAACTGTGTCATGTATCCATTTACATTTCAACCGGAAGCTGGGAGCGTACGTGCCACAGGGATCGCTGTACGTGCCGCGTGGCTTTGTGGGAAATGTGGTCCGAATGGCGATTTTCTATTTTCCGTAGAAACATGAACACCTGTGTTGTTTTTCTCGGCCAGACAGTTAACGTAGTGACATTATTTAGGCGCAAACCATCTACCTTGACTTAAAAATAGTACGTTTATTACAACTAATGTGGTGTATTTCTATTTAAAAAAGTGAATCATTTAGAAGTGGGAGTAAGAACTTTGAACTGTGGAGGGCAGTATCATACTTCTCAGTGTGAAGTAATAGTGCCTGCTTTGAAGATCAAAGGGAATGATTTGACTTTTGTATTATAATATAAAAATATAATATTATTTACTTGTTCTTGAGCAGTGAATTCCAATTACGTCACTAATAAAGGATTACCGTATCTTATCAAAATCACATTAAATCAAACTGAATGCCAAATTGAATGAAAGTTCTCAAAATGGGAATGTGCTAAATTGTTTGTGTTTTGTTTTTTTTTTACAAATAATGCAGATTATTTTTCTTGCTTTCAGGTTTATTTGTATTTTGTTAGCACTACAGTGTGACAGTTTAAGTGTTTTTATTAAACTGTGGAATGGTATCTGGTTTGGTAATTGAGACTCAACATGTAGTATGTGACATAAAGAGAAAATAAAAACAGTTTTGACTGAAAATATTGTGTATTGTGCCTATTCTCATTCACAGACGGGGTTTCTTTTCCCTGTCAGCAGATGTCACTGGTGTATTTTGGGCAGTGGCTGCTGGAAACTGTTATGAATTAATTAGAAAATTAATCTTCAGGCTGAAATGAGTGCGAATGCCGCTCTGCCATAAGAACCAGAGACTGTCAGCTCTTATCTGTCACGTTCAATCATGGTGCAGAAGCAGCTTTGACAGCAATGCTGAGGGATCACACTGCGCTGGAAAGATCCTGAAAATGAAATATCCAACACTGTAATCTGTTTACTTTTTCCATCCAGGGTATATTTATTTTATCACTACTATAAATCTATACAATCTTTTCAGTTAGGATTAGGAGTATTATTGTTAACCCTTAGAACATAGAGCATTTTGGCTGCTCCCCCCCCCCCATTACTATATATAACTATATAACTTACAGTATAATACAGAGCGTATAAGAATGTGCAACATAGTGTGTCTTGTATCCTTTTTTCAGCACAATCTAGGCAATCTGATTAAAAGAAAAAAATGTAATTTTCACCAATTACAATTACATTTTCAGATTGAATTTGTGAAATTTTGAAAGACGTCACAGTTCAAAGTTCACGTGGCTCGTTTTTATGAGCAAAAAGAAAAGAGAAGACAGTCTCATTTTGTGACTTCTGATAAGAAGACGAAAAAAAACTTTTTTTAAAAGCCTGAATATGTGACCTATAAGCACATAGCCCCAGGATGTCCATATAAGGAGGTAAATTACTATGGGTGCGCCTGCGACACAGATCCGTGCCGCGTGAGCACTAAGGGATAATCTGTTAATCTCCATTTTAGTCCATCAATCATTCCCCCTGTCAAATGTCAGGTAAAAAAAAAAGAAAAGTTGACAGTGTTGACGTGATAATGTAGATAAATAGAAACAGCGAAACACACTCGCACAAACTTGAAAAATGACTTTTATAAATAAATGCTCACGGCGCTTGCCTTTTATTTTCCTGCATTGATGAATGAGTCACCCAGCTCGGTGTCTTTCAGGTGCACTTTAATGCATGTTTTTTATTGCGTCTCGACAGCAAAATGTTGCACTGCATCATTTGTTTGTCTAAACCGCCACTGCGCGCCGTAACGAGCCATTTGCTCAAGTACAGCACACCGAACGCATATTTATATTTCAGAGCGATATATATCCCGACGTCGTCCTTACTTTTAATCCTTTCGAGTTTGCCTCAGTTCATATGCTTCATCGTGATTAAAGATAATGAAAGAGCTGCTGTTTTAAATAATTCATTTTCTTTTAAAAGATAAAAACCAACATTAAGAAAACCACAGATGCTTCCAATGACTCTTATTATCATATCTATATATAACGTTCATTTATAATTTACTCTTCACAGGCACTCTGTACGCCACTAATGCAGTTTTATTGAATTTTCTTCCTCCCATTGATGCTCTTTGATGCGAAGTGTCTCGCCAACAGAGCTACACATAACAGACCGAACTGTGGTAAAAATAACGATTCATCTTCACAGGGGAGGCCTGGACAAAATGTTAAATCTAGATTTGTGTTAAACTCTCCTGACGTCCGCATTTTCAAAAGTGAACAGAGAAACGGAAGCTTTCGCCTTTTTAATTCTTTAAAACCACTGCATTCCTGACCACTCATATTCATGAATTTGAAAGCAGGCTGACTACAGTTGACAGCGGGCAGATGATAATTTAACTTTCTAATATCGCAGCGTGTCAACACTGATGGATCACCTGACGTGTGAGGAGGAAAGAGGACACGTCCAAGCCTGTGAACTGGCACATCATGTCCTGTTTGCAGTCACTCATGGTAAATCCGACATGATGTGAGAACTGCATTAAAGCACACTTATGTTATATTATTTAGTAACAGACTGCAGCGAGTGTACTGGAGAGTAAAGCATAAGTTGGAAACCAGCAAGTCTCCAGCATCAAACCACACATGCAACACGAGAGTTTTAGCCAGCACTGTTGCTCCACTCCCCCCAGATTCTTATAGCCATATGGGTCAATGACGTGACGCAATTTTTTTTGTGTTCCTATGGTTTAGTTAAATATAAAAATTTACAATTTTGAAAATAAACTCACAAATTACTCGAATACATTCTCTTTTTGAAGACCTAGTCTAAAATTTCTGGATTTGATCAATTTTGAGAGAATATTCAGAGGATAAAAATGTCAATGTGGTGTAACTATAAAAACCTGGTATGAAAAACTTAAATTTGTTCACATCGTTTGGCATATTACTACATTTGTGTTGTTTAACAATGAATAGAATATATGGAACACCATTGTTCTGAATATTATAACGAATTTGGGGAATTATGTCTGTCAAGTCAACTTCCTAAATTGTCAAGGTGGTGTAACCGACATTCAAGGACCCTTTTTGTTAATTTGTGTAAGAAGAACATGTGGCAGGAAATAATATCACAAAGAAGGACCCCTGATGAGCCTAATGCTGCACGCCAAGGTTAGTAGCTCTCTTTGAAATCTTGATAATTTCACATTTTTAGGGTATGGTCAGGTGTGCTTATAGATACAAGTATTTATTTAAAAAAAAAGTGTTTGAAATCGACATCAAGGCTATGTGCTTACATAGGTGTCCATCATAATGCCTGTTAAATTTGAATTTGAGTTGAAAAGTCAAATGGTGTAACCGGTAACCTCAGCACTGTTGCTCCACTCCCCCCAGATTCTTATAGCCTCTGCATATACTGTACGTTTGACAAATGCAGCCGAAAAGGTGCCTCAAATACTATAAAACTCCATTTGACGATAGGATGCAAAAGACAAACAAATGTGCAAATGTAATATAATCCAACACTTTCCTGGGTGTCTAGACTTGCCAAAAAAGAGAGTTCTTAAAGACTTATGTTCGCAAACCACTGAGTCTGACAGATATGATCGTTACCCGGCGGGGCCATAAAGCGATGCCATCAAGCTGTGCAAGATTAATTACGAACCTAAATCTGAATCGTGAATAACAAAAAATAGTGCAGTGTTTAATTAGGGAATTTAAAGGTGACAGGTGGGGAGAACTTCACGTTCAGACACAGCCATTTTAAAAATGAGTTGCTTTAACTATTGAGGATGTAGCAGATGGATGGATGGGTTTGAATAAATCAACACATTTCCATGCTCTACAAAAACAACAACAAAAAAGAGATCATAAAATGACTCTCATGATATATGCCCTCCATTAAATTCGAGTCAATTTTATGTGAAATTGTATTCGATCAAGACAGACAAACGTCTCACATTTGTAATCACCTCCAGCTCGCTCACTTCCTCCCCCCCAAAATAATGTGAGTGAGGACGGAGGAGGTGAGGAACAGCTGCTGATGTTTGTCTGCCTGGCGTCGCGGTGATATTATTGTTTCACAAGCTGACACAATCAACTGTAAATAAAACATGAATCAAGTTATTCAAATGCAGGATCGCTGTCCTGATGCCAGGAGAGCTTGCAGTCGCTGTGCTGTGATGTACTGCATTAATATTGCAAATGTATCCCGTGAATGTGACTACTGAGCTGCAGGTTGTTGTTTTTTTTTGTTTTTTTTCCCTCATCATTAATGTATTTGAACATGTTTTACTGATAAGACTTGATTGACAAATGGTGTCGAGAGTTGACACCAGAGGTTCAGGTCTGGACATACACTTTTCTCTTTGAACCTACATGGCATTGAGTATATGAGCGCAGCAGTGTGATAGGACAGGAGAAACCTCCAGGCAACCCAGGAATGCCAGTTCAAATCCCGGGAGATTGAAGGACTGGGGTGCTCCTGAGCAATGTACCTAACCACCATTGCTCCAATTATACCTATACTGTGTAAAAAAGTTAAAGGAGACATATTATGCAAAATCAACTTTTTAATAATTTGAATACTTATATTTGGGACTCTGGAGGCCCTATGAGTAGGCAAAGTGTGAAAAAAGACGACTCACTCATGTTAAGTACAGGAGATAAAACATGCCGTGTTGACTTCCGCACTCATTGCTACGTCACAATGAGACATTCCTGGAATTGTTGTCTCGTGGAGCTCCGCTTTGTCCCTAAAAAATGCAACAGGTGAGGGCAATAGTATCCAGAAGAGCGGAAGTCTGTGAAGTGTTCTATTCTTGGCTGCACAGTGCAGCACAGAGTTCTACACAAACTTCCAGCCTCAGAGGATTTTACATTTTATATATGATAGCAATGTGCCGGCTCGCGTCGGCACATTGCTATCCAAATGCTAACTGCTGTTAGCCTCAGTGAGCCTCAGTTTCCTGTGTCTCATTTGTATTTAAAGAGACAGGCACTCAAAAGAGAGCGTTCTGAACAGGGCTGTTTTGGCAGAGTGATTGAACTGCTGTGGTGCTTCATCCTTAAGATATTTTGACCAAAGCATGTGACAGACATGTTCATTAGGACACCAGGGAACTAGCTTAATTTGGAGAAATAGGGTATAATATGTCAAATTCAAGATCATTAACTGGTGTGCGTGTACCAAGGTTATTATAGTTTACGAAATAACAAAAACTGAAATTGAAAAAAAGAAAAAAGTAAAACTATAGCAACTATAGGTTTAGACTTTTCATCCATTCATAATATTATGTTTTTAATGTTTTTTTTCTTACAATTTGGAATATAAGGCTATGCAAGTTAGTAGTATGTGTCTCATGAGGGTTATTATTATTATTTATGTTGTTATGTTCATTTCAATTAAATTCAGGGATGGTTGTCAATGTGTCCACTACAATACATTTTTAAAATGGCATTTTTTGTTGGGTTTTTATGACACACAATACTAACTCACAACTAATAATTAAAACGAAGTAATTTTAAAAAGAAAAAGTCAAAACTAAATCAAAATTAAAACTAATGAAAAATCCCAAACTATTATAACCTATAACCCTCTAAATTCTAAAGCCTCCACAGGTGTGATTTTCCCTACCTGCCAAGGCATAAACCTCATCCTTCTCGTCTTTTTTAACCACAAGGGGTCGCTGAGCATCTGTGCAGAAGGATTTGGCTGACTTACTAAAATGCCCAAAATGTGGTGCTGAAGATGAGAGAGCAGCAGCGGGCGGTGCAATCTCACACTGAGGCAACGGAGCAGACGTGTCCACCGCCTCAGCAAGTTTGACAACGTGCCCTTTGACACTGTCATGGACGCTGGAGACACTGAGCTGCTGATACTGCCACAGGTGGACAGATGGAGGATGGACAAGGGGAGGGGGACTTTTGGGAAAGACAGACAGGCAGGCAGACATAGCTGAGGAGAGGAAAATGGATGGTGGAGACAAAAGAGAAGAAAACAACGAGGACACGAGAGAAAGAAGGGAGAAATCTTAATAAGGGGGTGTAGAGGCAGATCAGTGTCAGGGAAAGGATGGGTGAGGCATGCAGAGAGGGAAGAACAGACAGGTCAGGTGTGTTGTCTGCTCGTGGAAGGTTAATAAACGAGATAACAGAGGAGACGACGCCGAGGGGGAAAATAAATAAAAAATGACCAAGCATTTTTCAGCCGCGGCAGGTCAGAATGAGACAAGGACGGATGAGTGAAGGCAGCAGAGACAAGGGGACACATATTATAGCAAATGGATAACAGAGGGGGAAGAAGACAAAAGGGGAGGGGGGTAAACAGGATGACAGACAGAGGGAGGGGGGGGGGGATAAGAAAAGAGAAGTGTGAGTTTTCAGACACTGGTGTGTTTGCACACTCTCCTCCAGTGAATTCAAAAATACGTTTGATGATTTCTAAGTGAAAACTGCCGCTCCAGTCGGACTCTCGCCGGCTCCGGTTGCTATGGTTTCAGTGGCCATGCAGCCGTCTCTCTGTCAGGCTGCCATGTTGAAAACACTTCCCTCTGCACGGCTGGCATTTAGGCACTTTTTTTCTGAACAGATGGGATGAGACCCATGTTTTTTTTATTTTTAAAACATCAATGCTAGGATCACTGCTGCTTCGGATCACAATATGACACAAGTGTGGTGATAGAACATGCTGGAAAACAGCAAAAAAAATCAAAGTATAAATGGCCTGCACTCTCAAGGCCTTACATAAGCGATGTGTGCGTGGGCCTTCTGGTGATAAGTTGGAGGTTCTAGTTAGCGTTAGATAACTTCTCTCCTTGGACTGGACTCAGATAGTAGGGCCCCGAGCAAACGCTGTCGGTTGACCCTCGCGGAATAACGACAAAGAGATGAGTGAGTGAGTGAGTGAGACATCAACACCCACCTTGAAATGATCCCCTGAGGTCACTGTGTCTGAAAAGGATGAGTCAACACAAAGACACTGTGATAGTGTGACATTCATTTACTGCATTGTACGGCATATTCATTCGAAATCCAACATAAAGAGAAGAAAATAGCTGTGTCTCTCTCGCTCTTTTAGGTCGTATTTTTTTTTACTCAAATGCAGATTAAGCCATAAAAGTGTTTGCGTACGATCAATATGACGACCATAAACTGCCGCTGTGTCTATAAGTGTCTATAAAATGTCACAAATACTGCTCACTGCAAAACATCATACCTGCGCTGGAAACCAACCATCAGCAGATAAGCAATAAAACAGAGAGTGCATAGAAGACAGTTTTAAATCTCAGTCTATAGACTGTTGTGGCCATTATGTTTTATCCACCATTAAGCACATGATTACCTTTGGTGGGAAATGGGCCTCTTTTAGAAACAGCTCCCTGAAATGATTGTCACAACAAAGATAAATTAAACCCGCGTTTGAACTCCACATACACCAGTTACCGCCTAAAGGCTTATTCCACGGCTATGGAAACCAAATGATTTTTATTTTTCAGCAATTATACACTTTTACAAACACAGTTTTTGGGGTAGTAAATTCAATTTCTGCCTCCTAAATGATACACACTGGACCTTTAAAGCTCTTAGCGCAGAACTTCTATCACCCCCTTGAGGAACGTTAAGTAATTACCAAAACACTGCCAGCAGCTACAAATGATGTGTGCCCAGGTGCTCCACCCCCTCCTCTACCCAGGTGCAACAAGCTTTAATGCCGTCATTACGGCCAAAATGGTCATTTATCACGATTGTTATTCATGTGATGCTTTCTTTGAATACCAGTTTATTTTGAGTGAGAAAGGATGGATTTTGTTTCAATGATTTGGGGTCATATCTAGTGTTTTAAACACCAGATATGGCACTTGTTTAGGGAGCGCTTGATTTGCCTTGCTTTGCTTTGGTGTGGCGTGCAACAATACATAAAAAACTGGACAAAATAACCTCTTAACATTCAAAATGACATAACTTGTAAAATATATAGGAGGGGGGATGTCTTATTCTGTTATCAATTCTTATCCTTAGTCATATTTCCATCTCTTTTTGGTGTTACATAAAAATGAAAAACAAAATATACTATAGAGTTAGAAGAATCAAAGATAGATAGATTTTTTACAAGCCTCCTACATCTCAGAGTCTACCGTGGTGCAACCTTAGGGCACATTCATACCAGGACAGTCCAGTGAACTTCCCCCCTTTCTCCCCCCAACGCCCCATTTTTCCTTTCACAGCAACCGGTCTCGGCAGATGGCTGCACATCTTTGAGTCTGGTTCTGTCAGAGATTTCTTCCTGTTGAAAGGGAGTTTTTTCTTCTCTCCACTGATGCCTTCTTGAGTGAATTCTTGGGTTTCTCTGCTCTCGATGATGTTGTCTATGTGCAGTGCCTTTGTTGTGATTCAGCGCTATACAAATTCAATTTGGTCGAATTGGGCAGGGAAGGCCGAAAATGAGCACCCTGGTTCTTGACCTGTCCCAGCATTTGAACCAGCGACCTTTTAGTTCCTAGTCCAACTCCTTGCCTCTTGGGCATGAGCTTTCTTGTGAAGAAGCCACTGCATGAGCTAACACCACGCTAACTGTACCTGACATTTGTTTACATTTCAAAAGTTACGCATTAAAGCTTCACCACATTCATCAAGATATGAAATTTGCACGATGAAAATTATAAACGGGAACCTCTAGAGAGTCTGTATATTCTTAGACATGTATCTTCATACCTGACAGCGAACAGAAAATAAGAGATACATCATGTAAACAGCAGAAAAATGCACCAATATGTGAAAACCAGACAAGGAACATTGAGTTTTCCAACTGGTTTCTTTTCATTTATCGCTCAGACATGTCAGAATAAATAAAAACACTACAGCTTTTCAATAACAACACAATTATGTGTCTGAAAATCCTTGTGTCAGGTTCGGGCATCTTTTTCTTATTTCTACACAGCAGCAGAATGTCCACAGAAGTCCTTGGCTGCTGTTTTCTGTCAATACAAACCCAACTGTTTTCCCTCTGGCCAAACAGGAAACGCCATCGCTGCACTGTTGGTTGAAATGACCATTTGGCATGTGGTGGGCAGAGAAAGACAGAGGGTTGTCGCCATGGTGACGGAGCAACACGGCAACCTGGATGTGGCGGCCCAGGGCCAACAGTTCAACGTCACTCTCTGGGGGCAGCACAGTGAGTGGGCAACGTGTGGGCTGGAGATTCTCTAACTAGCACAAGAAAGAAAAGAGGAGTTATTTGTTTGGTCTTTTAAAAGATAAAATAAAAATGAAGCAGTGAAACACATATTTAGCAACCAACCTGTCACGCCTCTGCAGACTTACGAAACACTTGAACAGATGCTGTGAAAAATTGAAGGAAAACTCAGCACTTGAAGTCGCGTATATTAATGACATTAATGATTGCCCAGAGCCGGTTCTGACAACCTTGAGGTGACATTACCATTTGCATTCACTTCCCTACTGAGATCAAATATGACTCCATTAAAACCCCGGAACGAATCCTGACCGCACACTGAGCGAGAAGAAATGGCTCATTAAACGAATTCTGGTACGATGACAGAAAACACTCGATAGAAATGGTTTTCTAGTGGAGGATCGTCGCTTAAGTGTTAAACTGTGAATATGACAACGTTGCAGCTCAGGTGATGAGAGGGAAAAAAAAACGAGCAGTGAAATACTGGAAGAAACTGAGAACACTAAACCTGAAAGGCCTTCTGGATTATTTTGCTATTGTATAAACAAAATGAAACACAATCTGTACACAAAGACCTGTGCTCTGCTGTAGCTGAGACTATTGATCGTGGTCGGCAAAGCAGCCAATAGTTGAGCCCCTGGGTCTTCTATGAAAAGTGCAGCAATTTGTAGCACAAGAGCAAAGCCTGCCCCACACTAGAGGATAATTGGTCAGATTTCGGTCCAGATCTGCTTTCTGATTTTAGGCTGATTAGAACAGATTATCTGGCCAAATTATCAAAGCATCAGAGTCTTCTTCAAAAAGTCTTGTTTGATATTTACGATTAAACAGCAATTGGGGAGTGAGTAAAACCCCGCAATTACCAATGAGAGTGAGTTGACCGGGAAATGGATGTTTCATACTTTTGTTTAGAACCGTAAAACAATGTGATTCCGTCTTCTCAGCCATAGTTTTTTGCATTTCTCAGCATAAAACATTGTGCACGCACACAACAGCTATGAATTGACAGTCCGCCTCCATGTCTATGTTTACATTCCAAAGTCAGGTTAAATCATGCAAGTTTCAGTTTGATCCCAAATCCCTGGAATCTCCTCCCTGAAATGGTTTGATTAAACGGCAAGTGTGGTCCTGCGTCTTGACTGGATTGTCTAGATTAAAACAGATCTCAATGCCACTCCCAAGATGGCGGCAATATTGACCCATTGTCCAGCAGTTGATGTGCCGTCTGAGGGCTTAGGGTGAGTGTGTGCTCCTTTTACATTGAAAAGTTGGGACAAGCAGTGACGTTCCAATTGAGAAGATGGAAGAAAACACATGTAAAATTATCTCTGGGCTAACCTTTGTTACCCATAATGCTCTGGTGTTTTGGACATGCAAACAGCAAAAAAGAACATTACCATGTGTGACATTGGCTTGATGCGTTACAACTAAGACAGAAGTTCAATTTACAGTAAAAGTAGCAGAGTGTTCTAACAATCGACGTGAGCGGCAGCCGTCGGGGTTTTGTGAGGTTACTCCTACTTTCTGGGTTGGAAATCGGACCTGAGACACTTTAGAACTTGGAAATTCCAAGTTGCGACTGCAACTGGAATGCAACATTAAGGCACCTGGTTTTTCTTCCGTACAACTTCGTTTACGCGTTTCAGAGACAAATTGGAGAACTGAGTGTGGCGGCACGAGGGTGATAAGGTCATTAAAGAATGAAGAATAAACTGCTCTATTATTCAATATAAAAATCTGACAACGCCACCCTGGAAATGTTAAACCAGGGAAAATATTTGATTCACAAATTGAACTGAGATCACAATACCCCAATAAGGGCACACAGGTTCATCATACGAAGGAGCTTGAGACGTGGTTCCATCCAACAATAATCTTTATTATAATCTTTTTTTAACAAGAGGTTAAAACAGCATATAAAAGCTAAAATGGGAGATTGGGAAAATATAGGGCTGAGGCTTACCAGTGGTGAGGAAAGCTAAGGAGGGAGCAGGTCTATGGAGTCACCCTGATTCACACAGTGCACACACTCACACAACATGCCAGAAGAAAGATCAAAAGGGTGCTCGGACAACACAGCACACGGAAACACCACCACCCAAAAGCAGCCTCAACCACCTTCGGCTCTCATCACCTAAGGACACAAGGGAGGATAGGATTTTAGTCACTTGACCAGGAAAATAAAGAAAATACCAAAAATAAGATAATCAATAAACAAAATACCAACAAATAAAATAATCAGCAAACAACACAAATTAATATTCAATCAAAAATAATGTCCAACCTAAATAACTTGCCCAAAATAAAATAACTAAACAAGATTGGGGTGCATGGAAATTAAAGAAATAATACAATCAACAAAAAGACATCATTACTCAAATAATTCAACACAATAAACAAACTAAGGTAAACTAATTAAGGTAAATGGGGCCAAATTCTATCTACTCCGTTAAAAACGGCATAAGACCCAATTAATTAAATAAAACCGTTGATTTCTATGAGCGATACAGGTTGCCTCCTGTGGACACAGTTTCTACTGCAGGCAAAGCAGTTCCGGCTGCAGGCAAAGCAGCAGCGTTTCTGTACTGTGAAGGACAGTGCAGGGTGAGGAAGAGCGCAGCGCGAGGAAGAGCGCAGCGCGAGGAAGAGCGCAGCAAATGGGAGTGTGCCTGGAGCTGCCAGAGCGCCAAACCAGGCCTGCTGTTCCTAGGTCAACATGAAGGAACCGTGTTAAAGATATACATTTCAACGGTTTAAACAAAATATGAAAAAGGCACAGTCTACATACCAATCTCGGTGCGATTATATTCACCGAAGCGCATGGGGAGTGAACCCTCTGTGCGCGCGTAGCCACTATCCGAGCCACCCTATAATTAAACACCCATTCATAAATTGCGCATCATGTGATTACGTTCCAAAAGATGACAAAAGACCTACCAAGCGCGATCTGCAAAAGATCCACGTCTAACAGTGGGGGACCTGCTTTTAGGCAACCTGAGTAAAATAGCGATCGTTATTTACTGCATGGATGAACACGCACCCACAAACATTTCACACCGCTCATACCTGCGACGCGGAAGCGGGACGGACAGGAAGCAGGGCGTGCATTCGGCATCAGAGAAAAGCCAAGAGACAGCCACCCATATATAGACTACGATCAGATGTGACTGGTCGACAAGTGAGTGGAGCAATTAAAGGAACACACTGGACATCAATTAGGACAACTTAATTCTGCCACATGAGCTTTGACAGTAGCCATATGGATAAATGCAAGCACACAATCAAAAGTAACAAAATCAAATAAATAAGGAGATTGTAACAAAGGCAATAGAATAAAATTTTAAAGAGTATATGCACAAACCATGTTGAATATTGAAGACTCCATGTAGTGTCTCTCTGAGTGCATTTTCAGTTTTATTGTGTTCTAAATATAAAATATTGAGCACTTGCACTCAAACAGGCCAAGTAGAGATCAAAATTAGATTTTAGGCCAATAAAGAAAAAAAAAGAAAAAAATTCAGGAATCAGTGAGTTTGTGAGTGATGTTCGTTTTAAATTTTGCATCGTGCACAACAACAAAGTCAGCAATGTGTGCCGTCCCGAGCGTCAGCTCCTTCCCACTGACACCAACATTATTTCTGCCTCAGCTAGCATCGCAAGATGGAGGCTGAAGGGATCTTCTTCTTTTCATTCATTCATTCATTCATGTTCTTCTGTGTTTTTCTGGTCAGGAGTCACGGTCATCACACCGTGACGCGTTACACGTTGCCGTCACAAATACACAGATACTGTATGTTTACAGTAAGAGGGTCCACTCTTATCCAGGGTGACCCATGTTGCACAGATAGGAGCTCAACGCTTGATGAATGCACCTTATCTTCTCTGTAAAATCAAACATGTGACCTTTGTGCTTTCAGAGCCGATCTCTTTAACTGCTCAGCTTGTGTTGTATGGACTTATGGTTATTGTTAGACGTGATGTGTTCCTAAACATCTGGCTTCGTCTGATGTACTTTGAGGACTGAAGCAGATTGTGGCTGACTGAGTCTGACAGAGTCTGGTTCTTTTAACAAGACGGAGGAGACGCCCATCACATCGTGCCCCCGCTGTCTCCCTCCCACGCTGGGTGAAGAACTGATCTGCGTCTTTAATAGCTCTTCAAGGTCTTTGTATTATCCGATTCACGTAGCCTGAAATCACCTGGCAGGGCCCCTCAGGCTTTTCCCATGTGGACCGGGATTGATAGGACCTCGGCTGTCCAGACCCCAAGGCTCAAAATCACCTGCCTGAAGAGAAGGACAACTTGAACCTGTAATATTGTCTGAATCTCCATCTGCCCGTCTCTGTTTTTAATGCGCATCATTAAGACGGCAGCATATTACAGCTGTACTGTAATGCATATTATGCCTGGAGAATAATGATTGCAATATGTCACTAAAAGACTGCAACATGTCATCGCTGTGCTGATACTGTTTTGATTCTTTGCAGCGCCGCATCAATAAGGAATTCTTTTTTTAGAGTGGTTTTCTGAATGGTTTTGTGTTGTTTTTAATAAGACTTCAATCACTTTCAGCCTTTCGATTCTTTCCCCTTCCTTCCACTCCTAAGAGCTAAGTAGAACCATATAAGGTTCTTCGGCTTGTCCTCACAGGAGAACCCTTTTTGGCTCCAGATAGAACCTTTTTTTTTTATAAAGGTTCCACCTAGAACCCTTTCAAAACCCTTTATTCAGGAAAGGGGTTTTAAAGGGTTCTCTGGATCAAAATGGTTCTTACTGGAACCATTAGTGTTACCAAGAACCATTGAAAAACCCTTTCTTCGGGAAAAGGGTTTTTCGGGGGAGCAAATGGTTCCAGGTAGAACCTCAGCCCTTGTAGAATGACCCATTTGGAACCCTTATTTCTAAGAGTGTAGAGCAGAGGAAAAAGTGAAGCGCAGGGTTAGTAGAAGCCTCCAGGAGGGCGACTCTGCTGTGAACTTACGGTTTGAAAAACTGACATGGTGCAGGTCAAATATCAAGGATACACAGAGGGAGTTTGTTTTGCTCCTGGAAGACATTTTGTATGCAGTCTATGCACAAAGACGAAGGAAAACATGTATTATTTATGCATATAACAATCTTATTTTTTTTACTATTTTGTGGTGTGAGAGTAGGGAGGGGGATTGCAATATATTGCCTTGTTATAGCATCCCTATATCCCAATATATCACAATAAAATGTATCTTCACCCCTGTATCAGGATATGTACCATACTGCCAGATTCTTTGCCAATGCATCTAAGATTCAGGTTCAGATTTTGTGGTCATGACCCTGAACTATTCAATTGTAACAGCTTTCAAATTATTTTTTGTTGGATCAATGATTTTATTGGGTTGAATATATGGAGGCTTCTGAACCTGAACTTTTGTCCTGTACTGAGAAAGTGTGAAAATACTCAAACTGCTAGATTCAGGTCAAGCAAGTTCAAGAGTAAATGTCTTTACATGCCAGAGGCTTCCTCCCTCTAAGCAATTAAGATTTACCTTATACATTAATGATATCTATTGTATCCACTCAGTGAGATTTTTCACATCAGTGATTATATATCTGTTCCTTTTATGGTTATTATTCTTCTCAGGTGTAGCACCTGCAGGCTGTGTTTTGATTTTGTTCACTCATAGGGAACATCAGAAAGCTCAAGTCCATCTATGACCTTGGAAAAAAAAAAGTATGAATGCAGTGTTTTTGAGTAGAGTATGTCGCAATATATCAAGTGTCTTGTGTGTTCCCAAGTTTTATAACGATTTAGTTGCTTCATTATAGGAATGAAAATCAAAAGATATAGCCCGAGGAGATCTCTGAAGATATGACCAAATCCTTAAATTACTTATTTAGCAGCAGACTAATTACATATACATTGCTAAAACCAGCAAATATTTAGCATTTAGCAGCTTAAAACATGGGAGTATATCAGTGTAAACGCTAACAATAGCATAAGAGCAACACTTTCAGACACTCCTACCAGAAACGAGCTACAAACCACTTACCTACGTTACAGGCTGATTATCAGTCAGCTGCGAAATGTAAAATAAACAACACAGTTGTATTTCTGTTGTAATAATCTCTCTTTTTTTTTTTAGCTAGGCTAAGAGTGGAAAAGCTAGCAGTAGCAAGCTCCACTTTGAAAAACTGCAATGCAACATCAGTTTCTGCTATCTCTCTTTTTTTTGCCATACAGACAATAGTTGAAAAAAAGAATTTGGCTGGTTTTATGACAGTCATCCATAGAATGTTGGCAGTACTAAATATTGTACATAATACAAATACTTAATTGTTTTATCATTGTTGGTATGCCAGACAAAAACAAATAAGCTTTAGCCTGCTGAAGCTAGCATTAGGCTATGCTTTGACAAAACCCAACTGATAACGGTAAAAAATTATACTCCTTTTTTTTTGCTACAGTCTGAAACGTGTTAGCAGTACTAAACGTTAACATAAAACATAAGATGATTGGTTATTTTAGTGTTGAAGATATTCAGGGGAAAAAATATAGCCTTGAAAAAGTTTGGAAAAGCTTACAATAGCAGGAGGATTTCAACAAACTGACCCTAGCTTTGTAGTCTGCCAGTTATTAATTATAATAAATTAACATTTAACATTAACTTCATAAAATCTGAAAACTGAAAATTGCTGTCTTCACCTTTGCTGGATTTATTATGCTAACCGTCCAAAACCACAATTATGGAGTTAATTTTGTAACAATATTAATCAGACAATGAGGCAACTCATCAAATCTAAAAGGCTAAAACCGTCAACAAATATTTGGGGATTTTGCTTCATAAATTATTTAAACTCAGTGACATAGTTGCTGTTGAGGATTGTTTCATAAACTTGATTAAAACACTTCTCGTTTTGCATCAAACCACTTTTGCATATTTAAACAATGCAGACGAATGAAAGCCTCAGGTGATCCTCGTCTTTGGCGCCAGCGTTCGCCGATCCTTGACACTGCTTGTCAGTGAAGTGGCTGACAGATTATTGTAAAAAGCCTGGAACTAAAAGGAATCACTTGCAAAAATCAATTATGCAGTATTGGTTTTCTCTCCCTTATGTCGTCTTGCAGAGCTCTTCACATTCACGGGGGAACATTCCCTTCCAACTTGTTCAGAAGGCATTAAATTAACTGAAGGCTGAGGAGTGAAACGGGGCATCTGGGGGTGGGAATGAATCCCGCATTCTGTGTCTGAATTTGACAGCACGGTGGAGAATAATAATAATTCAATTATCAGAGTCTTTTCTTTAACATGAGTCATGTTGCATAAAGCATGACAGTGATATTGATCCACAATGCTTAATGTTCTCTGCCACTGGGTCTTGCTGTGTAAGGGCATGTTTGGATTGGATTACGGTCATTGTTTGGCACGCGCTAATGAGATTTCAGAGTCAGAAAATGATAGCTTTCGTACCAAAATGATTTGTTTCTATTTCGGGTGTCGCTCAAAACGATCGGACTCTCAAAAGCACCTGTGTGACGTGGACACGTGTAGACAGCAAATCTTATATTTGGAGTGACAACTTTTAAGATGTCTTTCCCTTTCATTTGGAAAATGTCTGGGAGCAGGTGTAACTGTTTTCTGATGATAAATATTCATACTATCATTTCTCCTCAGATGTCTTGTCGACATCCCAGCAGGTTGCCGTCGGCGCTCGCGGCAGCTTGTGTAACAAACGGGCTTCTTCCTGCTGCCAGTGAACATTGTGTGAGAGCAGCTCTTTCTGCGCGAACAAATCACGTACGAACGGCTGTAATGAGCCGAGGATTGCAGGCACGTCGCTAGTTTGACTCCTAAAAAATAAGCAAATCGGTGCAAGGGCTTTGGCTTGTCTGTTACATGTTAATCCAAGAGGCGCAGACTTCTCCTCAGAGGGATCAGCTCACATTTTATCCTTGCGAGAGAGGAAAAAAGTGTGATATAAACAGGATTATAAAGTGACACACAACAACAAAAAAAGTAATTTTATACATGTCCTACATCAGTGTGTGGAATGATGCAGGCATTTCAGGAAGGTTGATTGCATATCAACATATTCAGTGTCAGCAAAAGATTGTTATTCTGCGAGGCTTCCTGGAGGGTCTCGGCTCAAAGAGCAGCCGGCGCCTGGAGCCTGGAGACAAGTGTGTGTGTGTGTGTGTGTGTGTGTGTGTGTGTGTGTGTGTGTGTAGTCAGACGAAGTGTCTGGGTTCATAGAAAACCAATCCAGACACCTGCTGGCTACCACTGCCAGCTGCTGATAAAATGGGAAAAGAATATGTTGGGTGCCTCATACCGCTGCCTTGAAAAGGGCACGATGACAAAAAAAATGGTTTCCTCGTTTATTTTATTTCATTATTGTGAGTGTGTGTGTGTGTGTGTGAGAGAGAGAGAGTGTTTGTCCTTAACACCTGCCACTTTTACCTCGCAGTGAATAGAGCTAATGAGATAAAACACAATTTAAAAGAAAAGGTGCACTGGATAATTTTTTTTTTTTATTAGAAAAAAGAAGGACGGCTTCAGGCGAGAAACAGATTAAAAGGAAAGACAGGAAGGAGCTGCTTGGGCAACCGACCCACAACATCAGGATTAAAGCACTTCACCATTTGTCATGCACGGAGAGGATACTCTGCAGGAAACACATGCAAAATCAAAGAAGAAAACAAAAAACAAAAAAACAAGAATAAAGCACCACCGCAGCACAACATCGCAACATTTGCGATAGTAAGGAGAAGGCCACAGCAGACCACAAGAACATCACATGTCGTCGGAAGGGTCACAGTTCACTTCCTGTCCAGGCAGGAAATGGATTAGGGAATAATTTTCTTCTTCTTCTTATAAGCAAGGTGTATGACATCGCCATGAAGTGCAAAGACACCGTCGCGTCAGCGAAACCGTTGATTTCCAGTGTCTCCGCCACCTATGATACTGTAAACAATCTACACTATAAGGCGCACAGTTGAAAAGTTGCCCAACAAAAGAGCCGCAACATCAGTTCGTAAAGGGTTTGATGTGAAGACGCGTCACCGTCTTCACCACCAACTCTCTGCAGACCTGGCATACCAACTGTCAATATACCAACTGCAGGCAGTAAAATGCTGTTTAAGGTTAACACACACGGAAATTGAAAATAAGTTTGTAAATAAAACTATGTTTAAAGACAAAAGATAATGTGAATCGGTTGTCTTTCTTTTTCCTAAAACATCAATCTAAACATTTTGTTTTTCTTCAAATGTAGGCACAGGGTACAACACAGTAAACCTTTTTTTTTTTCTTTGACACCTTTTGGTTGCTGACATCTAATGACGCTGACACTGAACGCCCCGGCATTATGACTGAAAGCACACGTTTTCTTTTTGTTTTTACAACACACATTAGTTACTCACTGCTGGCATCTACTGTATCCGTCCGACCACTCTGAAAACATTAAAGGGAGAATTTCCACCATAGTAAGCTTCTTTATGAATATTTGCTTTGACCAGGACTGTTTACGTTGTTTTATTGATCGTTAGATCATTCGATTATTGGAAAAATTCAACATTTGGTTGAGGGATGGAAATATGGGCCGTTGAAGAACCCATACATTTTGGAGAAGATCAAGGCAAGCGGGAAGATCCAGGAGTTTCATTTGGCTGAATCTAAAGCCTGATTTTTACTTTGTTGCCCAACAGAAATTGACAGAGGAAAGTGTTGCTCAAAGCGTTCCTCTCATGTCCCACACAAGTTGGACACGGTCATATTTTGTGTCATGTGATTGGCAGGTATGTCTTCATGTAATAAGACTACTCGAATTTTTTTGTCTTTCACGATGGTCACCATGTCAGTTTATCAATCACAGTGGCACAGATTCTTGCACAATCAAGTACGACCAATCATCGTTCACGACACTGTGCAAGATCGTAGGTCAATCGTGGCTACCGAAGCGATGTGGGTAAAGCTCGCGGACGTGTCGTCGAAGAGGCAGGGGTGCTGTTGCCAAAGCTCAACGAAACATTCTTTCGGCAGGAGCATCCCTCTTCCTCCTTCCGCCATGTTTTTTTTGTATCTTACACCACGTCAGAGCACTCTGTTATCCTATTAGTCAACGTCCAGGAGCACGTTATAGGAGATTGTCAGACTAGGCAGGAAAATCGAAAGAATTCTAACATGGTAGACTTCTTGTCGGGATGTCAAGGAGCATCCCAGATACCAAATCTCTGTTGTCTACAGTTATGTTACACTACACGTTCATCATGCCCGATCGTTCATAATCGGGATCGATCCATCCTTGGAGAGGTTCCTGAGGTTCCTTCCATTTATTTATTTTATTTACCCTGTACAAGGATTTTTGTAGAGTTTTCCCCTCACTCAATGAGGGTCTAAGGATAGAGGGTGTCACTTGCTGCACAGACCATAAAGCCTTTTGAGGCAAATTGTGTTTGTGATGTTGGGCTATATAAATGAATTTCTCTTGACTTGACTGTAAAATCACTTAAAAATAGGCTTGAATTCAAGTAACCTGATCCTTTCGGACCAAGACATATTCTCCCTGTTGCTCTGCTGTTAATCCCCTTAGTTTCTTCTGCTGCCGTTTTTTTTTTACCGTAAATCCTTCCATATTCAAAACTGAAGAAGACATACAGTAGCACAACATAGATGCTAACAAACAAGCTGAAGGATGCATGATGGTGGACTACCATCGCTTTGACACTTGATGGTGGGCATCCATGATGGTGCTGGAGGTAGCAGACCAGTGTCTGTCATGATTGCTATGCAGCAAGTGTTGCTAATTTTGCTAAAGTGGTGGTGATGTGATGTCTGCCATGTTGGGTTCGCAACAAAATTCAGCAACAGGGCTGAACAACCTTGTCCTAGAGTTACGATTGTGCTGTGTAGTGTTTGGGCTAAATGCAAAAAGTGAAATTTGATTGGCTCGTGCCCGTTTTTTGGAATATTTGCAGTTGAACGTTCGCACACAACTGCCACACGACAACGTGAGTAAAGCGAAGCAATGGAGCCAAAATGCAGTTTGACAATGCTTAGCGCCGCTTCATTCAAAGTGAATGAGAAGCATTTCAGTTGACGCCTCCACTGTATGCGTGAGTCAGCGATTAAGGAGTCAGTTGCAAGCACCATGAAGATCAATGCAACGTTTTGCAGACGCGTATACTGAGGTTTTGTTGAGCAACAGAGGATAAATCAGGCCCCAGGAGATTGTTTGGGCCTTGGTGGAGGTATGAGCGCTTCTTAGTGCCATTCTTGTTTAACCTGCTTTTTACGACCTTGACCCTACTCTTCTTCATGGTTTTACCTACAAATATCTGCGGTAACAACCACCAAAGAATATCATACAGAGAATTAAGGCATGAAATTCCTCTCCGGCTGATTCTTATCAGTCATATCAAGTCTTTTGGACGTCTCGTGTTTGTCCACAACTTAAGACAACACTATGCTTAAAGCAAAAGACTTCAACTGTTTTTTCTACCTGTCACTCTATTGAACACTGATTGTCTACATTAGCAATAAAAATCTAAGGACATAAACTCGAAAGGATGAAAACACTGTTTCCAGATCGTTAAAAGACACTCAACCCTGTGTGAGATGTGAGTTTTCACACATGAGATGCAGGAGGAACGAGGTAGTCCACAACAGAACTGATGTTAGGGACCAAGATGGATATGATCAATAATCTTCATAGCATAGTTGTGGTTGTCTTGTTGAAATCCGATGATTTGGCAGGGAGAAGCTGTTGAACTCTGGCTGGCACTGACATCGATGACAATTCGCCGTCTGAACATTCAGAAGATTTTCTGAAAGACGTCTCCCTGGTGAATCAGCAGTCATTTCTTCTGAGGGCCAAAGTGCTCTTTCAGCATCAAAACAGTCTGTTTTATGTGATCTTCTTCACGTTCGATTACCCTCAGACAATGCGGTAATCAAACGTGTCCTTCTCGGTGTGGTCAGTCCAGTTGGATGAGGGCATGCTGCGGTACGGGTCCAGCAGGATGCGGAAACAGCGCACAATGAGCAGGGCCAGGAAGATGAAGAGCAGCAGCACGAAGATGAAGGCGGCCTTCTGCTCCAGCGTCAGGTAGGAAGGCACGTGACGGCCGCCCCCTGACGAGGACAGCGTGCTGCTGAAGAGGCCCTCAGCCATCCTGGGCACATCCATGCTTGATCGTCTCGGCTCCAGCTCTTTGTCGGTTGCTGAAAGTTTAAGGTGAAGATGGGCTCAGCGACGAGGACCTGTGTGAGAATCCAAACAGACATATTATAGCTTGTGTCCTGTGGCTGGGAAAGCAAACCAATAAATCAGCCTCGGAACAGAAGGCAAGAACAAAACAAAACGTGTCAAGCCAGAGAAAAACACAGCTCGCAGATCAGTTTATTTTTGGATCTCCAGGCAAAAAGCCCGCTGAGAGAGAACAGAAGGCTTCAGGGACAGTGTTGGCCTCGAGTTCCAGCAGCAGCTCCGTGGTTTGAAATGGCACGTCGGAGCTTTAGTCATAGAACATTTATTGGAGTCACCTCTCTGGAGGAAAACAAATCATACTTCATGTAACTGTTCTGCAATCACGAATCCTTTCTCTCATGAGCTTTGAGTTTGAGTTGTGCATGGAGTGAAGGATTATTCTTGTCTCTACAGGTTTCATGCAGGAGGCAGTGATGGAAAGAAATGAAGGGAAACGTGACAAACAAAATCAATAAATATGCGGTGAAAGGTTGTATTTTCATATGCAAACTAACTCACCAAGTTATCATTGCAATCACGTTCTCTTGACCAACTACCCAGTTCACCCAATTCATAAATATTCAAATAAAAATAAAATCAAAGCAATGTGGGATGCAAATAGAATAAATAAAGATAAAATGGTTATGTGTTGTTGCAAACTATATGATTTTTGTAGATTTACATTAATAATTAGTTATTTGAACACTGCTTTCATTATTTCTGTTTTTTTAATATGCCTTGAGATTTTAAATTTCTGCCTTGAAATTTGAAAATGACAAAGAAACTTCTCTCAAAAATTAAATCGTTATATGGTTGATTTTTACAATTTTACATTATTACGGGCGAGAAAAATTAAACATAATCATGACTGTAAACAGCCAAACACATTTCTTAACAAGGAATCACTCAATCTCCAACAGCCAGTTTCAATGTGTATGTGAAATGCACCTACTTTGGATACAGTGGCATTTCACAGGCCTTGGGGAGCTGAGGTTTCCGGCCCTGAAACCTCCTGTACATGGCTGATCAAACAAACCGAGGAGTCTCTGCTGTTGTGGACTAATAAAAATCAGGTGTTCACAGGGGAGCCACCACCTTCAGCTTACAGCCCCGGGCAACTCTGCCTACACTGCTGTAACGCCACAGCAGGCCTATTCTTAAATAAGTAAATGAACTTAGGTTTGATCAGAATTTTTATATTTTTCTTCTTGTCAACCGCATTCCATTAAAAGACCGAAAATCAACAACTGTATCGATCATTGTGATGTATTTTGTGGGTGGCCAAAAGACCAATATCCTTTATGGCAACGACTAAAACCACCATAATTAGGCCCACTGTTTCACTGGGTGACATGTTCCTTCATCACCATGACAACACACACACACACACACACACACCTACACACACACACACACGCACACACACACACACACACACACACACACACACACACACACACACACACACACACACACACACACACACACACACAGTGCAGTCCTGCTGCCATAGATACTCACTGGAGCTGCATTTGTGTGCATCCGTCCACCACTACACACAGTTAATAACAAATGCTGTAATTACCCCAGTTTAAGGAATGTTTGCTAAAAACAGCAATGCCCAGCTGCTTCGGGTAATTACCGACTCTGCAGTGGGATAAATATCGTTGGGGCTTAAAACCATCAACAGGCTGCTGGAGTTAGAGAGTATTAAGCGACAAGGTGGCAGGAATTATACTTTCCAAAATTCCTTCGAAGTTAGCGTGACGTAAACGGCCTTCTTTCGCCACATCTTCACTCGTCCAGATCTTCGGGCGACTGGACTGAACTGTCAGACGTACAGGCTTCTTCAGCACTACAGTTATTAAAGGACTCATATTATACCCTGTGCACACGCACACCAGTTAATGATCTTGAATTTGACATATTATACCCTATTACTCCCAGTAAATCTAGTTCCCTGGTGTCATAATGAACATGTCTGTGACATGCTTTTGTCAAAATACCTTAAGGATGAAGCACCACAGCAGTTCAATCACTCTGCCAAAACAGCCCTGTTCAGAACGCTCTCTTTTGAGTGCCTGTCTCTTTAAATGCATATAAGACACAGGAAACTACGTCAGTGTCACTGAGGCTCCAGCAGCTAACAGCAGTTAGCTTTTGGAAAAGCCATAATTTGCCGACTCCAGTCGGCACATTGCCGTCATATATAAAATGTAAATCCTCTGAGGCTGGAAGTTTGTGTAGAACTCTGTGCTGCACTGTGCAGCCAAGAATAGAACACTTTGCAGACTCACACTCTTCCAGATACTATTGCCCTCACCTACACTGTTTTTTTAGGGACAAAGCGGAGCTCTGTGTGACAGCAATTCCAGGAATGTCTCATTGTGACGTAGCAATGAGTGCGGAAGTCAACATGGCGTGTTTTATCTCCTGTACTTAGACTGAGGCGGACCACAAAAACATGACCGAGTCATGACTTGGTCATGTTTTTGTCACACTTGCGCCTACTCATATGGCCAAATATTACTATGAAATTTAAATCAAGTGAGAATTAGAATCAAATGTCTCCATAGACCCTCAATGGATAGCAGTGGCTAACTGCTACATCCTGGTGCTACGTCCTTTACATAGCCTGTAGTAGCTTTCTCCTGACTCCTGACAATACAGAGAGTATGTCTGGTGGGGGCCAAACATGTCAGTACGACACCAGCCTTGTCTTTTAATCCAGCCGCAACACAAAGCAAACCCAAGCCCGGATAGAAACAAAAAAAACAATCATAGAGTCAGAAAAGTGGCAGATTGTTTTTGCCCCTGAGCATCTGGGCAGATTAATCCATCATGAGATGGCCACATGCTCCAGCTTCATGCTCGACAGTGGTTGCAACAGATTGGATGAAATGGGTCCAGTTCACAAGACTTGATTTAAAGCCGGAGTAGGCAATATATTTTTTGGCTTTAATGATCAATAATTTCATTGTAATCTTTCAGCATAATGTGGATAAAGTGATCAGGGAGAGGACTTCAACAGCCTCATGTCCTGTAGACCAGTGATTCTCAAGATTGATTATGGGAGATTTGTTTTGGGTCCCCAAAGAAATTTGCAGACTTAACTTTTTTTTTACTGAAGATTTATATGCATCCATACCCTTTCACCACATATCACCTATCACCCTATGTCTCACTGCTGACGTCGGGTGATAGGCGGGGTCACACCCTGGACAGTTCACCATAAGATTTATGTGTATAGGTTTAAAATAACATCTATAAAATTAGCTTTTAATTAACTTATCAAACTCAATTCAAAATGATAGCAGGTGTCAAGAATATATGGCTGCAAATGTGTTGCTATATTATGCACAAATTTGCTTTTTTTTACGATTTATATTGAGATTTGGGTCACAATAGTTTGACATCTTTAAAAAGAAGGTTCCCATACAGAAAGTTTGGGATATACACTACCATTCAAAAGTTTGGGGTCACCTATACAATTTTTCCATTAAAAGTCACACTTTTACTCATCAAAAGAGTTGCAAATATAAGGAAATTTCTAAGTGACCCCAAACTTTTGAACAGTAGTCTATATGGCTGTAAATGTTTTGCTATATTGTGCAAATATTGAGATTTGGGTCTCAATAGTTTGTACTCTGTAAAAAGAAGGTTGTTAGTTTAGTGCTAGTTTCCAGCCTTGCAAATTTGACCAATTATAGGAGAGTTCAGAGAGAGAGAGTGGGCGCCTCCTGTTGGTTGTTCTCCTAATCAGCTGCTCGTACACGTCTGTTTCCATTCTAGTGTTGCATACAGAGGAAAATAACCTAGAAAAGTGAAAAGAATCTAAAAGAGAGTCGGACAATAAACAAACTAAAACACGCGGGGGATATGGGCGGAGCTTTTAAGCGAAGGAGGTCCTCTTTTGCGTATGTGTCTATCCACACGTGTGTTTGGAGGAGCAAATGACAAAGCGGTTCCTCAGCTCCACTCCGATCACATACTCTGGTATATACACTCTTAGAAATAAAAGTGCTAAGCAGAAACATATTAGGTTATTCGGCTTGTCCTCATAGGAGAACCCTTTTTGGCTCCTTTATAAAAAGGTTCCACCAAGAACCCTTTTAAAACCCTTTTATTCAAGATAGGGGTTTTACAGGGTTCTCTGGATCAAAATGGTTCTTACTGGAACCATTAGTGTTACCAAGAACCCTTGAAAAATCCTTTCTTCTGGAAAGGGTTTTTCAGAAGCAAATGGTTCCAGGTAGAACCTCAGCCCTTGTAGAAGGACCCTTTTGGAACCCTTATTTCTAAGAGTGTACAGGAGAACAGTATTTCTGATTTTCCTCCTGAAGTACACAGTTTGAGAACCATGGGGATTAAAAGGAAGGTTAAACTTGATTGATTTAGGATTAGCTGACAGCAGGTTAGGTTAGTTTTTATGTTTTTTTTGAGCATTAGACCCTCAAAGAGAAACAGAAACAGAATTTTTCACTGTGGCTCATTTTTTCATCAGGTTAAAAAAAGAAAGGTTTGAATTTGGCGAAGTTTCATTTGTCTGATTTGAATTCATTATTCAAAACCTAGCCGCAGGACTGCTCACCATTTGATGCTGTTTCTCCTGCTGAGCAAATTATGACTGAATGTTTGCCGCAAAAACCCATCTCCCACTCCGTCTTCCCTTCCCTCTGCAGCAGGAGCCGCCGTGCCGTCGCAAATCTTTTTTATTTTTTTTGTTAATGAAATCAGTGAATCCTCAGGGAAATGTCTCATATTTATTTAAAGGTTGGCTCAACATTCCCATTGTTTTCGTGGAGGACATCACTAACAGCAGTCAGATACATTATCTGAACCTATTACTCACAGGCCTGACGTCTCCAGCCCTGTCTCAGGGATTATGTCGTCGTTGATCATTTCTGCGCACCACAAAACAGTAAGTGAGCTCACATTTCTGAACCGAAATGACTTATTCACACGTCGACAGATGTGCATATCACTGCTTTAACAGCTTGTGCCACGTCTGAGGCTGTAATGAGGCTGGCGAAAAGCATCGCTGGTTAGATTGAGGCGCCAAATGTCACCAGGTTAAGGCTGCAAGAAAGAAAATGAACATACTTTTTCCTCCAAAACACCAGAATGTTCTCGAAAAAGGACTGCAACAAATCTCCTTCTTTTTTAATGCCACTGCCACCAACAACAACTCAGAGTGTGTCTCTTCTCAGGTCTAACGATTCCATTAAATTACTATTATGATGTCGACGACTTGATTTCATTTCATTTAAAAGTGCATCACGACGCCTTGCGTCTGCACTTTTCTGTGATAGAGCACACGCTTTTCATCAATCACTCTGTAAGTAGATGAAATAGAAATGGGAACTTAAACATAGATTTTTAACATTTATGTACAAAAGAATAAGAACAAAACAAACACTCCTGCACTTCTTCTGAAAACTATGGCACTCCAAACATGAATCTGAACCCAACTCAAAATCAACTGAAATTAAGAGAAGAAAATTATAATTCAAGAGGGTAATATATTATATTTGAAAACTGTAAATTGAGAACACTATCGTTAAATATAGACTTGTTTCAGTGCCTTAAAAGGCAAAATCAAATCCTTAAGTATTGTCATTTAAAGTAAGAGAATGTGAGTGAAGTGTTATTGTGCACTGTTGTTGATTTTTTAACATCTAAGTTTGGTTTCGTGGTTATTGTTGCTGATATTCTAGAGTTGTTGTAAAGGTTAGGCCTTGAAATGTATGTAAGTAAATGTTTTCAAGAACAAGAACAAATAAAAATGTATTCATCACTCATTATTCATTATTCATGGTTTGCATAAAAGTAATAATGTCTCACAGGGGAAACCCTACAGCTGGACGTCCACACACACACACACACACACACACACACACACACACACACACACACACACACACACACACACACACACACACACACTGTCCCTGTTGGTTTGTTTGTCATTTTTAAAAAACAAGTTCTGCTTCAGTTTAACTTATGTCGTTAATTCATAAAAAAAGCAGAGGCTCAGGTGCAGAAACACCTTCTTTTTCTTCCCTTGACCCCCTCAGTGTGCCCCTCATCGACCAAAGAGGTTGGAAACCATTTTATCTAAATCAATTTGTCTGGAAATTCAGGTTGAGGTGAGGGCTGAGCTGCTGAATTTGCAAACAGTCAAAGACGAGTGAAAGGTCAAGGCTGAAGCTGAGAGCAAAGTTTGAAACACTTTTGGATTGTTGTCGTTGTTGTTGTTGTTGTTTTTTTTTAGGGTAAAATAAAATGACAGTGTCTGCTGAATAACTTTAGCTTTAAAAGGTCCTGTAATGCACTTTTCTGATCAGATTATGTCAGATTAATACTCAATCTCCAAGAAAAATTGAGTTTTTAAACTAAACTTGAAGATTTATATACTGTGTATATAAACATATATGCATACATATACATATATACACATATATACGTATATGTGTATATACATATTTATATATTAATTCACTCAATCTCCAATAAATATAGAGTATTTTAAACTAAACTGGAAGATTTGTATATGTAAACATATATACATACATATACATTTATGTGTGTATATATATATATATATATACACACATATATATGTATATATATATAAACACTCAATCTCCAATAAAGTATTAGAGTAGAGTATTTTAAAGTAAACTGGAAGATTAATTTACTCTATATGTAAACATATATACATACATACATACATGTGTATATATATATATATACATACTGTATATACATACATACATATACATATATAAAAATAAATACATAAACAATCTCCAATAAATATAGAGTATTTTAAACTAAACTGGAAGATTTATATACTGTATATATATACTATATACATACATATATATGTGTATACATATATATGTATATATTAACTCACTCAATCTCCAATCAATAGAGTATTTTAAACTAAACTGGAAGATTTATATATACTGTATATGTAAACATAAATACATATATACACACATACATATATGTATATCTATGTATGTATATGTATATATACATATACATATACATACTATCTACATACACATATATACATATACATATATGTATATACACACACACATACATATATATATATATACATGTGAAGACATTTCTGTGGGCAGCTCTCAGGAGACGGAGGACTTCAGCCGAGTCTGGCTGATCATCGGCCTGTAATCCATCACACTTAAAACTCAAAAATGATATTTCACAGCAGTGATTCATTCCCTTGTGGTGGGGTAAAAAAATGTATAAGGCACAGGGTTGTTTTTCCTTCTCTCGCTGTTAAACCATCAGCGTTTTACTGTCAACCCATCATCTGGCCGTCTTCTCCTGCTCCAATAACACAGCGAGGTCACAGAGTATTAGCACTTTTGGGCAGAATCCACTCACTCTGCTGTGTGTTGTGTATATTCTTCAAAGACATTACATCTTAACGTTTAAGTGAGGGAGAGATACTACATCTGTGATCTGTCTCTAAACTTGGAGTCAGGGTTCAAGGGAAATAAAAAAGAAAAGAAATAATAATAATAAGCTGTGATATATAGATGGAGCAAAAAAAAAAACAGAGTGTAAAGTTAAGCTATTTCCGTGCAGGTGTACAAATATAAACCATCAGGGGCATGGTTGCCGTGGTGACAAGGGATGAAAACGGCGTAAAAGCACAAAGAGTAAAATGTGACAAGGAAAGTGAAACAAACGCACACGCACACGGACACACACACACACACACACACACACACACACACACACACACACACACACACACACACACACACACACACACACACACACACACACACACACACACACACACACACACACACAGAGAGAGGCAAATCTAAAATGGAATCTGCCAAATCCTTTAAGAGTCTTAGCAACAATTAAAGACTGAACGTAGACCGACTGAGTGTGACGAGGTTCCTTATTCATTATGGTTTATGGGATGTTGAATATGGCTGTATTTTTTTTAAATATAATAACCTATATATATATTTATACTGTATATATTAGTGTTGATGTTTTAAATGAGAGTGTCAGTAAAACACATTTCCTCCTCCATTTCCTGGATCATTTCCCCCCATCATTTATGATCATTTTTGGAGGCTCTATTTTAAAATCAATCAATCAATACATTAATAATTTGATGTACATTTAGGACAACAATTTTGAAAAGGTGATTTTTTTTCTGTCCCTTTCTGGCAAAAACACTGGTGCTGAGATTAGGGATTAAGGAAGAAAAGCGTGGGTTTGTCTCTGTGTGTGTGTGTGTGTGCATGCGTGTTCGTGTGTGTGTGTGAGAAATGTTGCTGTGTCAGTTTTTTCATTATCACAAACATCCTTCAGCCTACAATGACATTTTAAAATGGCCTCGACTGAGTTGCAACACTTTTCATTTTGGAATTCAGCCGTGTCATAATTATATGCGAAGTTCTAAACTTTCAACTGTATTTATTTTTCTCATTAGAATAATATTATCTCTTCCATCAGTCGACTGTGTGCTGTATCTTCGTTTATCTGCTATTCACACACTGATCACAGTGGGCTTTTTTAAAATGGTTTTTAAATCACACTTTACTGTTTCTGTTCCATTTTAATGTACTTTAACTGACCTTGTGTATGAATGGTGCTATATTGATTGCAAACTGTAATGAAAAATACATTCAAATATCAAAGATTGTGACACAATACTTTTCTTCCCAAGCATTTAAATGATTTTGGATGGGTGTTTTGGGCTATTATTGATACAAGAAATGCCTGAAAACCACAGGAACAAGTGGTAAAAAAAAAATAATAAAAAAGAAATGTCAGAATCACTCATTTAAAAATTAGAGTGAACAATTTTTTTTTGATCCGTTGAAATTACACCCTTGGATGGAAGAATCAGCAGCAGAGAAATTATACTCACAACTCAATGGGAAAATTATGCGACGCCATTTAAATTATTATAATCTCCATGTCTACATATATATATAGATATATATATATCTATATATATATGTTGTGTCGTAATGCCTTTGTTGTTGTTTGTTTGAGGAGTAAATGAAGGCTCAGCTGGAGACACGTGGAGGAATCATGTTTGCGTCTGAAGGATCCTCTCACAGCCTCACAGCTGGAAACCATCAGCTCTTAAATGACAATGAAACGCCTAATAATAATGATAATAATGATGGTGATGGTGATGATGATGGTGGCGATGAAGGTGAGGGCTTCACTCTCTAACCTGTTGGTATCAGAAGGGCAGCTCCGCTCGGGGATCTCCGTCAGCGCCGGTTCTCCATTCCGATGGATCGCGAAAACAACTTTACGCAGCAGCGGCGGAGAACACACAGGCTCCTCACATAGAAACACGAACGCCTCGCAGCAGCAGCAGCAGCAGCAGCAGCAGCAGCAGCAGCAGATGCAGTTTGTGTCTGTGTCTGTGTTGTTGACTGAGCCAGACTCACCTCACTCTTCTCTGCTTCTGCTCCTCTCTTCCCTCTCTCTTCTCTTCTTCTTCTCTCCTCCTCTTCCTCGTCGTCCTGACGCGCCGCTCATCCCCGCAGACATGCAGGCAGGCAGGCAGGCAGGGACGTAGTGCTACCCCCCGTCGCTACTGGCAACCTGTTGCCATAGCAATCCTCCAGGTAGGGGCCTCATCTACTGCATGTGCTCCTCCAAGCGGATGAGGAGGAGAAGGTGTGGCCCCCTCATGTGAACCGCTCAGCAGAGGTCGACTGATTTAGGTCTTTCTGTGGCTGATGCCGATACCAATGTTATTTATTGGCTGATATGTATGGTCAATTATCCTTTTTCAAGCCCGAGCATCTGATAAAAAACGATCCACTTCTTCTCTACAGGTCATGGTAAAAAAAATCCATCCATCCATTGTCTACCGCTTCGTCCTCTGCGTGGCTGCTGGTGCAAATCCCAGCTGACATACACTCTTAGAAATAAGGGGTCCTTCTACAAGGGCTGAGGTTCCACCTGGAACCATTTGCTTCTGAAAAACCTAACAATTTTGATTCAGAGAACCCTTTAAAACCCCTTTCCTATATGAAGGGTTTTAAAAGGGTTCTTCAAAAGGGTTCCAGGTGGAACCTTTACAAAAATGTTCTACCTGGAGCCAAAAAGGGTTCTCCTATGAGGACAAGCAGAAGAACCTTATATGGTTCTACTTAGCACTTTTATTTCTAAGAGTGTAGGGCAAAAGGCAGGGTACGTCTATCACAGGGGCCAACAGACAGTTGGTAGTGCTGGACACACTAACAGCATTGACCAGAAAAAGACGCGTGTGACGTCATGTTTACGTGACTCCCGATTGTTAAAATGAGTCTCTAAAGTAACGCTAAACTTTGAAAACAGAGGCACACATACCCAGTACACAGGTGCGCTGGTTATTTGTAGCGTTGCTCTTTTTGTTTAATAATAAACAGACCGCTCCGGTTCGACTGTAGGCGCGCTAACTGCGCTAAAGGAGCTAACGCAGCTAACTGGTAAACGGTGCCTGGACTCCAGTGCCGTGTTGACGCCGTTAACGTGCCCAGCACTAGTTTTAGGACATGTGTGAGGAAACCGGAGACGTGCAAACACAGGGAGAACCCGCAACATGCCACTGGGATGCAAACCAGCAACCTTCTTGCAGTGAGGCAACAGTGCTAGCTGCTTGCTTTCTCGGTGCTCCGCATATTTGATTTGTCTCAGTTTTGTTTTCTGTCTGATGTCCAACCCTCACATTTATCAACACTCTGGACCCTTTGACAGTGGACAATTTAGAGTGTCCAATAGACAATGGCTCAAAGGCAGCCCATTCTTTGACCTGTCGTGATTCAAACCGGCAACTCTGTCTGGTTACAATCCAAGTTCCCGTTCCACTAGGCAATGGGCTGTATTAACCCACCCATACATGCACAACGTGTGGACTAGCGAAGCTGCAAATCGAACTCAGAACTTTCCAATTGAAAGGCAACTCGCTCTACCGCTGAACCACCCTTACCCTGTCACCACACTTAAATAACAACATGACGCACATTGCACAATGCTTAATTCAAAGAAAAATCTGTTGTTGTTGTTTTTTTTTTTTTTTACAGGAGCGTTAAGATCACGTGTCGCCTGGCTTAATTCTCAGGAAGTTATATTCTTTATGTCAAGACAGAAGAAGGCAGCGGCGAAATTCACAGTAAAGCAAAAAACAAGTTTCAGTAATGAATTCTACTGCTCAAAAAAACAGCAGTTTGATGGAATGTATGCTGCCTCTGTACACACACAAACGCTCCCTCAGTCAGGTCTGATAGTTTTGCTTGACAGTGTTTTCCTTTCACAGACACTAAAAAGATGAAGTGCAGCGTTACCTTAAATAAAAGCATGTGTGCAATTTCAAACTGCATCTGTGTGTATTAGATAAAAATGATGTTTAAAGAAAAGGTTCAATATGTTAAAAAAATAAGATAAATACTCAACTTTTTAAACAGAAAACAGAAGAACATTTTCTTTAGTGGAAAAAAAAAAAATAAAAAAAAATATAAAATATAAAATCAGCTTAAATTTGAGCAGTTTCTCAGAAACGAGGTTCTGCATCATTAGGACCAGGTTCTGGTCTCCATGAGGACTATGGACCTGACAAGGTCAGTGTTTTTAAACACACCCAGCAGCCAGAGTTCTACAGATAGTCAGACTGAAGGACAGATTCAGAAATCAAGGTAAAATGAAGAGCTCTGGAGAAGTAGTATGACATCTTCAAACATCCAAACACAGCTCAGCATCTCCACCTGGTGGAGATCAGGGAGCACTGCAGGTGACGGGGACACATTGATCAAAACTCAAGATAAATGATTTTCTATCGTTACACAAGGCTTAGAAGTGGAATAATGATCTGTTTAAGGGGTTGTTTAAGGCTTAAAGCTGCGGCGATGTTGAACTGTTGTTGTTATTCTGCCTCTTTGTGAACAGAAACAAATGTGAGATTATTTGTCTAAAAACAGGCACTGTCAAGCAAAACTATCAGACCTGGCTGAGGGAGAATTTGTGTGTATACACCAGCAGCGCAGGGGTGGGTGGGTGGGTACAATAAGCATTTATCCCATTTAAGTACAGAACCAGGGAGGTTTTGAGCAGTTGAATTCACTTCTTCCTGTTTGCAGCTGTCTCGTTTTACTAGAGCAATGTCAATCGACCGATCACTTCCTGTGTGCAGACAATGACGTGATCGAAACACCACCATAGTGAGAAACAGAGAACTCATTTGGAGATGAAAACAGAGCATTAACAGTTCAGACACCATAAATTAGGCCAGATCTGAAATCTGAATGAGATTATAATTCTGGTTTAAACCGTGACACGGTCATGAACACCATTCTCACACTGTATGACTCCGTCTCCTGCAGGTTTGTGACTATAAAGAGACAAAACTTAAGTTAAAGTTGGCACAAAGCATGGAAATATATAAAAATATACACACACACAAAAACCCACACTGCACACGACAAGGTTATGAAAGCCTGAGCGTGTGGGTGTCACTGATTGGACGGGGCAGAGCGGTGGAGGCGTCTGATTGGCCCGTGCTGCAGCTGTGTCAGTCTCTCTTTCTCTGCCACGAGCTCTCGCCTCTGAAGAGAAACATCAGAGAAGAGTGAGACTCTACTTTTACACATGTTGAAGCACATCGACACAATCCTGACAACAAACACAGCGACGCCTTGATTTTACCCTTGAATGTTTTATACCTTTTTTTTCACAAGTAAAACTTATAGGCTTATGGGGGGGGGGGGAACTATACTGCACAGACTGTTTTTGTTTTTTCAGTTAGTGTCAATTAAAGCTGCTTGTTGTAAAACGATTTTGTCCAAATTTTTACTTTGATCGTCATTACTGATCAATTCACCTTTTTAAATTTTTTATTAACCTTTATTTAGATTTAAAATCTCTTTTTCAGGTGGGACCTGACTGAATATAAGCAGAAGAACAGACATAGTAATATTTGGGTGGAATGGACCTTTAAAACGTTAATTACTTAAATAAAGTATTACTTGGGTTGAATTAACCTTTAAAACATTAAGCATTTAGACAAAGCATTATTTGGGTGGAATGGGACTTTATAACTGTAAATACTTAAATAAAGTAGAATTTATGTATTCAGACAAAGTATTATTTGAGTGGAATTAACCTTTAAAATCTGAACTACTACGTCAAAGTAGCAGTTTTGTGGAATTAACCTTTAAAACATTAAGTATTCAGACAAAGTAAGTATTTGTGTGGAATCAACCATTAAAGCCTAAAGAATTAAGGCAAAGTATTATTTGAGTCGAATGAACCTTTAAAACTTTAAGAATTTAAACAAAGTCGTATTTGAGTGGAATGAACCTTTAAAACTTTAAGTGCTTAAATAAAGTAGCCTTTAGTGGCTCGGTGCTGTCCATGGTGCTGAACTGGAATGCCGGGCTGAGATGTAAGTTCATTCATGTATATCTAGTAGAACAGGGGAGGAGAGGGTGTCTATAGAAAATAGAAAATAGAAAAAAACAACAACTAATAATCAATTTCAAAGAATTTCAAAGTAAAAGCACTTGTTTGTATATGGAATGATGTGTATGTCACAATAAAAGCATATATATGATGCAAAATCAATGTATTAATACCAAAAACAAACACATATACAGTAGTTTATATACATACTCTATATATATGTGTGTGTACATGTATACTTCCTGCTATAAAGGTTCAGTCCAAAAAAATACTACATTGTCTCAGTAGTTGAGGTTTTTAAAGGTTCATTCCACATAAAATACTACTTTGTCTGCCTTCACTTGATTTCTCTATTACTCGATGATGAATCGATTACTAAATTAATCTATTATTTTAGACTATAACTATCTTATAACGTCTAAGACACTGCACAAAATGCACTAAATCAGTTTTATGAAAATCAGTTCTCTGATTTTCCAGTGTATTAACACGTGATTTATTATTATTTTTTTGCTACATAACAAAGAAATTATCAATAAACTGAATCACTTTGGTTTGTCGACAACATTTTATGACATTTTATGGATCAACAGACCTTAAATATATGCACACCAAATGGTGGGACGCATGTAATTAATAGGGGGGCACATGTGGACCTGGAGCCACAAGTTTGTCACCTCTGTTGTTGAAGATTTACAGCCAGTGTTTCCGTGCACCTCTGCAGCTGGAACTACTAATTAGATACTCACTAATACTAACTACACACCCAACAACCAATCAGATTGCTGTATTCCAGCCATTGTATTTTTTATTTAATTTTTTTTGTTTTAAGGAGAAAGGTTACGGATTATTCTGAACGTCGAGAAAAAGAGGATTTCAGGGCTCAACTCAGACACAGTGACAGATTCATGAGAGGGAAATACAGGGTCATGTTCAGGTTCAGGGAGAAAAAATACTTCAGGCTCAGATAGTGAGACCAATTTAGAGTGAGATTCAGGACAGTACACAGAGACTTGTTCAGGTTCACAGACAAAAACAAGTTCAGGCTCAGACAGTGAAACGGCTCCGGGCTCAGGCTAATGCACACAGAGAGAGAGAGAGAGAGAGAGAGAGAGAGAGAGAGAGAGAGAGAGAGAGAGAGAGAGAGAGAGAGAGAGAGAAGAGAGACGGGGACTGAATACAGAACCAACTTTGACACATGAGAGACTAGTTCATGTTCAGGCTCATTGTCAGAAAACGGAAACGCTTTCTGTCAAGGCGCAGACAGACGGTTGCGGCCTGAGGGCTCGAGCCGAGACTGATCGTGTTTGTTTGGGTCATGTTCAGGTGTGGATGACAAGACGCAGGGCTCAGCGAGACAGACACGGGGAAATGCAATTGTCTATATCCGTCTGTGAATCACATAACTGTCCAACTGTCTTCTGTCCTGGTGGGGCCCACTGTGGTTTACTGCTGCTTCAGTAAAACACCGCGGCAGCTGTGTGGCTGCAGGGTCCTGCACCTGATGTTGGAAACTAAAACCCAGCCTTGGTGATATAAGACTCAGACTTTGCTCTTTGTCTCCTTTAAATAAATAAATAAATAAATAAAATTGTGTCCCCAACACAACAACAACAAAACGCCACTGATTTTTATTGCTGCGTAAATACTGACGCACCTCGAGGAGCTCGTCTATGGTGACGGAATTGAGAAAAGAGTTCATTCATCTCTTTATATTGATTATTATTTGGGTAAAATACAGACACCGTTGCATCACATTGTTATATGAAGCAAAGAAACCAGAAAATATTCAGGTTTTAAAATCAGGATTCATTTAGTAACTGATTAACTAAACAATCCTTGCGACCCTACATTGTTCTACTGTGATATTTCTACACAGTAAAGCAGTCAAGCAGCTATAAAAGAGCCAATTTAACTCTATATTAAAGTAGTTATTTTATACCCTATTTCTCCAAGTGAACCTAGTTCCCTGGTGTGAAGCACCACAGCAGTTCAATCACTCTGCCAAAACAGCCCTGTTCAGAACGCTCGCTTTTGTGTTCCTGTCTCTTTAAATGCAAATGAGACACAGGAAACTACGCCAGCATCACTGAGGATCCGGCAGCTAACAGCAGTTAGCATTTGGAAAAGCCATCATTTGCCGACTCTAGACGGCACATTGTCGTCATATATAAAATGTAAATCCTCTGAGGCTGGAAGTTTGTGTAGAACTCTGTGCTGCACTGTGCAGCCAAGAATAGAACACTTCATCGACTTCCGCTCTTCCGGGTACTATTGCCCTCGCCTGCACTGTCCTGTTTTTTAGGGACAAAGCGGAGCTCCACGAGACAATGATTCCAGGAATGTCTCATTGTGATGTAGCAATGAGTGCGGAAGTCAACATCACGCGTTTTATCTCCTGTACTTAGACTGAGGAGGACCACAAAAACATGACTGAGTCATCTTTTTTCACACTTTGCCTACTCATATGGCCTCCAGAGTCCCAAATATTACTATTGAAATGATTAAAAAGTAAATCAAGTGAGAAGTAGAATCAAATGTCTCCATAGACCCTCAGTGGCTAGCAGTGGCTTACCGCTACATCCTGGTGCTACGTCAGTTACATAGTCTAGCAGCTTTCTCCTGACTCCTGAGTGTATGTCTGGTGGGGGCCCAACATGTCAGTACGACACCAGTGCCGGAAGCCACGCTCTTTAATTCTTAGGGTGAATAGCTTGAACTCAAAGGATCAGAGAAGGTGATGAGGACATGGATCATCATCTCCCAGTTGAGGAAACAAGGTGAGGAGACAGCAGGTGGAAGGAAGAAGATGAGCCAACAGGGATGACACACCTGGTTGAGCGTACAGAGACACACTTGTACTTTTTCTACAAGCTCTCTAATGTCGAGTATTTCCAAAGAGGAAAAGCCATTTATACCCTATTTCTTATCCAAGCGGTGTAACAACGTTATGTAACCCAATATTTGCATTTAAACTGATATGGAGCCACATTCGCACACAGCACACGCTCAACCTAAGTGCTCTCAGGTCTTGGGGAAAACACTGGGGAGTCTTTATGTGTGGACAGATGAGACCATTTCCTGGAACCCCTTGGTCTCGCCTCATCCTCACACCGGGCGCCTATTCGTGATGTCACCTGCTTGACTTAAGAGAGCGAGAGAGAGTTCTCAGATAAAACCTCTAATGAGGGCCACGCTCACTGTGAGACAACACGTCAACTGTGTACACTTCACAAACTTCTCCTAAAGTTTGCAGAGAATCTCCCGCAAGCAAAGCCACGTCCAAATCAACCATCAAGGGCACTAAAAGCCCGGCTCAGGGTGTTATTGATTTCCCTCCCTCCTCTCAAGGCTCCTGCACTGATGGACTTCTCTGCTCTGACACCTCTTCTCCCACGGCGGCGCATCTCCATCGCTGTACTGTATGAATGAACTCAGTGGCACGACCCCTGCAGCATTAATTAATAGCGTTGTGCTTCCTTCAGCTCATCTATTCCCTCAGACTAATTGCTGGCAGGAGCATCTCTGCTAATCCAATCTGGAGCCTTGAATATTCTGCGGCAGAGTCTCGGGGCATTATCGAGCGCTTTGTGGGAACCTGCAGCCTCAGTGGCTTCAGCGAGCGCGTTTCATTTATCTAATCTGAGAAGTTGTCCTCATTAACAACTGCATCTGTAACAGCTCTGTTTTTTTTCTGACCGTGTGACGCCATCTATCCTTCCTAGAGCCAGTGCCTTAGCACAAAGACAAAGAAGAAAGAAGAGAGAGAAATAGAAGAAATAAAATAATAATTTCATTAAAAGAACCAAAAGAGAAAAAGGATAATTACTATACATGTATTAATCCCTGTAATACACAGTTAAATGCCACTTTTCAAACTCCTGAAGGGGTTTTTATGCAAAGTCTCCTTTTCATTTACCTCCAAATTATAACTGTGTCCTTTTAATATTTGATATTTCTTTATATTATAAAGAAAGAAAGACAAATCATCAACAGAAACGTGCATTTTGGTGGATTTATCTCTATTTAACTGAAACAAATTGAACAATATGCACCTAAATAGTCAAATTTAAATAATAAAAAAAAATCGTAAATTATAGGCCTCGGACAATAATTGTGCATTTACATACTGTATTTACAAGTCAAAATCACTCATTTTAGACATTTGTGCCTGTAAAATGCCTTTTTTAAATGTTTGCTTATGAACGTTTTAACTGAAAGAATAATTACTGATTATTTTTTTATGCTTATTTTACTTATTTATTGTCTATTGATGCATTTTTTAATATATCCGAATGTGATTTTGCTCAACATTTGTTCATCACTGATAACAGCATCTTGTGAGGACATTTAGGGTGGTCCTCCTGTTAAAGGGCTTTTTTCAAGGTTAAAGACCTGGTTTTATGATTAGGGTAAGCATTGAGTTGAGGTTGATGTAAGGGTAAAGGTTAGTTGTGATTGTTAAGGTCAGGGTAAAGGGCTACAAGGAATACATTATGTCTACGAGGGTCCTCACGGGGTGTGTGTGTGTGTGTGTGCGTGTGACTAAAACAGGAAGATTTAAATATATAAATACATTTAAATGACTTTTCTCTACATCATTCCAGCGAATTAAAGAAGCTTTGATAACACTGAAAAAAACAATAATTTTGGCATTTTCATTACAGAAGACACAGAGAACATTGTGCACCAGCTGCCAACGGCCACACGGTGTCAGTGTGTAGCTGTGAATCTGCTGAATGAGAACTCCACTGCTGCTCACTGAGAGACAGACAGCAGCTACAAAAGGATGCTACAAGCAAAAAGCTGCTCTCGATAAAGAGGACAACTGTTTAATTTACTAAAGTGACTGCCTGGATGAATTGTTGGCTGCACATGACACTTCAGAAAATCAATTGTGTACTGTATCTTAGACCTCGTCTACACACACACACACACACTGGTTTCCATGACTTCAGAGGACATTGCGCTGACTTACTCTAACCTTAACCAGTTGATGTCTAACCGTACCCTTAACCGTGGTCCTAAACTTGACCATTTCCTCAGAAATGAGGTTCTACCTGCAGGTTTTGGTCTCCATGAGGACGACTGGTCCTGATAAGGTGAGTGTTTAAGACAAACACACACAGATACACAGATAGTCTTTGTGACCTCTGCTGGGTCAGGTTTTACCCTTCAAGCTGTTTAACTGCACAAAGAAACGATCTGAGGAAGAAACCACAATCCATCCAGAGCCATGCGGAGGCTAATTAGCCAGGTTAACTAACCCCTCCCCGATTGCCATGGTGAGGATTTCTCGCGTTGCTTTATTTGAATTAATCAATCAATTAATTAAGTTGATCAGAAACCTGAACTGATGAGATTGGAGCAAGAGAGAGAGAAGAGAAGCGACGACATACTTAGCGCACAGTGATGAATCTGCCTCATTTGCCCTCAGAGTTAAATATCTGGATGGTTCGCAAAGTTGTTTTTACGAGTCAAATGAATTTCTTTCATCCACAGTAGAATTTATTTTTACATAACCCAACAGGAGAGTCAATCCTTCAGGTGCTATACGAATAAAGCTGGGCGACGCAACACGGCAAGGTGTTATTGATCAAGAATTCCATAACTTGGCAGATCATTTTGACTCCTAGGGGCCACTTTTGGACAAAAAGACATTGAAATAATACAATTTATGACGATAGTTCACTTCATTTCAAAATAAAAGTGTCTGCTTTGATATGGAATGAAAAATGGTTCACAATATAAATGTATATATATAATATAATATATAAACAGAAATAACTCATTATAACGTGATATTAAGTGGTGGCCGGCGAGTTTGAGACCTCTGTCATAAAGACTCATGTTTCCAGTGGAGCGCCTCCTACTGGTTGTACTATTAAACAGCTGAACATGCGTTTCTAGAGATGGACGTAGCACATACCTTGCTTTCTTAATCCGATCTCTGTGAGTCCTATTATTTTTGAGCATGTTTTGAAGGATCCGCAGATAAAGGGAACACTCTCTATACATTATCTTGCATTTTACATGATTACAGTAAAGCATTCAGCTGCGTCTTTATCTGATTTCATGTCGGGAAGTGCCGTCGTTGGACCTTCTTCATGCAGCACCCATTATACAATCATCTTAATAGTCTTTAACAATGCTGTGGCATGCTGAGCTGTGATCATAGGCATTAACACTGCTTCCTCACAGCAGGAGATAATGTGATATTCTGGTTGCGCGCTGGGAGGAGAGCCAGATTAGTGTGGACGCAGCCTGTGTGACGCCCACTCCTACATTCCTGGTCTTCATCTACCAGCTCGGCCCTAATTGGTTTTTGATTCAGTCTCAACAAGGTGAGAAAGTGCTCCAGCAAAAAGAGAAAGAAGAAAAAGTGAGAGTTCGTGTTGAGTTGGGGCAAAGGTGGTGAATCTTTTCTTCTTTTAAGTCCCCTTCAACATTTCCACTGGTCCAGAACTATTTTAAAACCATAACTTAACTGTTTTCCATTACTTTATATTACACTCTTAGAAATAAGGGTTCCAAAAGAGTCATTCTACAAGGGCTGAGGTTCCACCTGGAACCATTTTCTTCTGAAAAAACCTTTCCCCGAAGAAAGGCTTTTTCAAGGGTCCTTGGTAACACTAATGGTTCTAGTAAGAACCACTTTGATCCAGAGAACCCTTTTAAAACCCCTTTCCTGAATAAAGGGTTTTAAAAGGGTTCTTGTAAGGGTTCCAGGTGGGCTACTCACTACTTTGACTCACGGTCGCTGGCTCAATACACCAGGCTCCTCTGTTAAATATTTTTTTGAACTGATCTACAGTTCGGCTTTGTACGCTGTGCAAAAAGGGCTTTTATTTAGAAAGTGTAGCTTATACAATACAGTATATTACTTAGATAATATTGTATACTTACTCGCGCTGGGCACGTTAACATGTTAACGGCATTAACATTAGCGCATGGCGCATTTCCTACCAGTCAGCTCCGTTAGCTCCGTTAACTCCTTTAGTACCGGTTACCACGCCTACAGTCGAACTGGAGCGGTCTGCTTATTAAACGAAAAGAGCAGCTCTACAAATAACCAGCGTACCTGTGTACTATTTATGTGTGCCTCTGTTTTTAAAGTTTAGCGTTACTTTAGAGACTCGTTTTAACAATCGGGAGTCACGTAAACATGATGCCGTTAAAGCCGTTAAAGCCGCTGTTAATGCTTTAAAGTGCCCAGCACTAATGTTTACGTCATATGAGACCACTTTCTCAGGTCGTCCTCCCGCTCCGTAGCACTACATTCATGGAACTGACCTGCCGTTTCAATTTCTTATTGATTGACAATGTTGTGGTAACACATTGTCACGAAAGCAGAAACGCTCCATTCACAAATACATGGAAAACAAGAAGAAAGTCCAGTTGTACGGCTGCTTCTTTATCATACATGAACAAAATAAATGCCACACAGATGTTACAGTGGGAGTTGAGAGGCAGAGCAGAGCTTGTGAGTCAGGAACACGGCTCAACTACACTCACATGTCTGGTACACACATAACAACACAAGGTGATGTTGCTGCTGCTGCTGCCATATTCAGGTCACAACCATTTCACAAAAAGTGAGTGCGACAGAAGCAATAACATTAGTCAAGCTATGTTACAAACAAGCTATGTTATAAAGAGACAACGCACACTGGTTACAAAAGCGCTCCTGCAGTGTAATACTCCGAAAGCCTCCCTGTGGTGGTGATAATCTTGATAATGTTCTCAGGAGCAGGTGTTGTGACATAATAAGCACCCCTACATGAATGATCACCCCCGTTACTCATGAAGCCACATAAATGGCACAACAGTGGTTCATGAGCTGCTTCTTTACAGCCGATAAAACAACAAAAAAAACCTAGATTTTTTTTCTTCCTCCACAAAAACTGAATTAGTTCCATTTTTTGTGGAAAGAAAAAAAATCAGGCTTACAGGTTCTGTCTTTGCCGAGTCTTTCTTTTTTGGGTGGCGAGTTCGAAACTTTGTCAGGTGTCGAGAAAGGTTGGGTAACAATGGGAAATTAGCTTTTCCCCTGTCTAGGGTTTGGCAGTGGATGATCTGCACACATGACTGAGCAGAGAGCTTTACGCCGGATCCCCTTCCTTACGTAATCCACTGGGGTCAATTTAGAGCAGGGGTCTTCAAACTCATTTTCACTGAGGGCCACATCAGCATAATAGATGTAACTGTCATACAGAATAAATGTAACTAAATGTAACCAAATATAATGTTAAATAAAGGGAACTACTCCATAACTTATTGCTAAATAACTTTCTGTATTTATTACTTATTCAAGTTACATATGCATTATAAATGTAACCCGGTCTGCGATGGTGTTTCTTGACAAACAAACAGTTTTAAAAGTCTGTATCTGGTCAGAGCCTCGTTCTGCTCACACACCTTCAGCATGCACTGCTTCAAAAACACACCCTCAGAAAAAGACTTTGAAACACGGGTGATTTCTTCAGCCACAATAAAGCGAGCTCTCACTGCCACATCGTTTTTGGTTGTGGCTTTTGAGAACACATTCTGCTGCGATCACAGTCTTAATCTCAATTTCACTCATCGCATGATGCATATACAATGATACACTCCCATCTAGTGGTGGGATGCAGTCACTTTGCAGGTAATGCAATAAGACCAATTAATCACCCGCGGGCCACATAAAATGATGTGGCGGTACACATCTGGCCCCCGGGCCTCGAGTTAGACACATGTGATTTAGACGATTGGGTACCTTGGTCAAGGTCACCTCAGCCCTTGAACACATGAACCAGCAACCTTCATGTCACAAGCCAGGTTCCCTTTCCACTTGGCCACTGGCTGGTCCAAGTTCTGTGGTAAACAAGCTGCAGAAATCAGGTATGTGAGTTCATATGGTGGCGAAATTTGGCCATAATTCATCATATTTAATGGATGTTTGGGGAACAGATGTAACTATTGAATGGAAATCCGTCCACGTTGAATGAATCATGGACGATGGTTGTTATGATGTGGCAAAAAACATCTCACCAACTCCAAGGTAGCTTTCCTCATTTGTAACCATGAAACGATCCCATTGTTGAGAAGCTTACAGAACTATAACTATTCACAGAGGGGAAAAGCACAAAGGGGCTGCACACTGTACCCTGTGTGGTGAAAGCAAACAAAGAGGAACGATAACGTGTTCATAAACCAGACTGAGTCAAAGCCACATGACTCATGAAGAATGGCCGTTGATTCATCGAACAAGAAAACAAATAGGTGGTGGGGACAGAAATCAATGAGGTGAGACTTCAAGATCAATTCTGTGGTCGCTGCACTCCTGGCTCCATTTTCTCCTCCCTCACACACACACACACACACGCACACACACACACACACACACACACACACACACACACACACACACACACACACACACACACACACACACACACACACACACACACACACACACACACACACACACACAACCCCAAACTCATTGAGGGTGACAAAGACTAAACATGCTACTGCCTGCACAGTGAAATCTACATCCCTCAAAACTGTCATCTCCTCAATCTCGCGGCGACAGTAATGATCCTTAGATGCCGCCATTTTGAGACATGCAATTTCAAGAAAAAATGAGTTTGTGGAGGAGGACAAATGTCTTGCAGTGAAGAGGAGGGGAAAAGAAGCCAGATGGGGGGGGAGGTTGGGGGTTTGCTGTGAATCATTAGTTCAATGGGAGCACCAATGTTCCGGGACTAATTGAGTATCAGAGTGAGCCATGGGTGGGTCGGCCTCAGAGATGCTGTTGTCAGCAACAGCGGGTGGGCGGCTTGTGAACGGCAAAGTTAGCAAAAATTGAGCCAAGCAGAAATCTCTCGAGTTTATAGACCGCTTTAAAAGTAAAAAAAAAAAAAAAAGTCCAACATCTGCTTTTATCATCCGGAAACACTCAACAATCAATAAACTGATAAAAAAAAAAGTATGTTAAAATCAGGTATAACAAATCAAAGCAACAGCGTCTACCATTATGTGCCCTTCATTTCTACTGACAGGCTAATGAGTTGTTATGGCAGGAAGGCGCTAAACAAACCCACTGCTCAGCTCACACCAACCCTGTCACCTAGAAATTGTGTTAATTGTCATGTTAATTGCTGCTGAGATGACGAGGAGCAACGTTTCCTCTGATTAAGTGAGTCACCACAGGTCACGTTTGGGATATTTGACAGTCGAAGCACTTCGGTTCAAGCTAGGGCTATGTATTAATTAAGCAAAAGTTAGCAATAGCAAGCTACACTTTGACAAAATGCAGCCAATACCAGTCAGGAACGGCACAGCGTTTTTAATTGCTACAGACCATGTCAACAGCACTAATCATTAAATCCACTCAAATAATAGAAATGGTGCTAAATGCCTTACTTTCCCATCAGCAAACATGTACTGTATTACAGCTAGCCCCAGGAAATGTGGATAAGCTAACAATAGCAGGCTATATGTTGACAAAATGCAACTGATACAGATAATGGATTAACACAACTTTTGTGTTACAAGCCTAGTGGTAATTAAATATTCCCAACATTTACATCATAAAGATGACTGATTGTGATATACTGTTAGTATGTATTGTAAGCTAGTCTCAATCTGGATAAGCTAGCTATAGCAGGCTAGGGACCGTATCTATGTTCCCCGTGTCCTATGTTCCCCTCTTTGTATGTGACCAGGGAACATAGGACCCTTTCTCTAACCCTAATCCTAACCCTACCCTTTTTCAAAAAAAGGGTCCTACGTTCCCCTGTCACATACAAAGTGGACCTTTTTTGGGAAAAATGGGGAACAAAGGACCCGGGGAACATAGGTACGACCCCATCCTAACCCTACCCTTTTTCAAAAAAAACACAACACCACAACAACCACAACATAGGACCCGGGGAACATAGGTACGACCCCGCAGCCTATACTTTGACAAACTGCGACTGTTTTTGGTGAACAGTATATTCAAATGTATTCAAATAATAATAAAGATGGCGCAACGCCTAATTTTTACGGAGTCATACCTATGTTCCCCGGGGGTCCTATGTTCCCCGTTTTTCCCAAAAAAGGTCCACTTTGTATTTGACAGAGGAACATAGGACCCTTTTTTTGAAAAAGGGTAGGGTTAGGATTAGGGTTAGAGAAAGGGTCCTATGTTCCGCGGTCACATACAAAGCGGGGAACATAGGACCCGGGGAACATAGGACTCGGGGAACATAGGTACGGTCCCATTTTTACACTTCTGACTCAGCAAAAAGTATCCATATTACTTGCCTCAGTAAGTCTGGATAAGCTAGAAAGAGGCTAGCTTTGACCAAATGCAACTGATAACTGTTAAAATGCTATATAGCCTACAGTACATATCTTTGTTACAAACCATAATGGTTTAGCAGTATCCTAACATTAACTGACTAATTGTTATGTTGGTATAGTAGCTGTAGATGCTTCTGTATGTATGTGTGTGAGTTCAATGATCACACATTATCTCCAAGAGTGTTTTTTTTTATAACTCTGAGGGCAATGGAGTGAGAGCCTTACTTACAGCTTAGCGGGCAGGAACAACAACTGAGCACCGATAACCTGACCACTCACCGAATATACAGAGGTGTTGCGACCCCTAGTGGGCACAACGGGATCATCATCAATGATCCACATTTGCTGAATGTCTATTTTTATTTCACCACTGAAAAGCAAAACATTTTTTTTTTACTACAACTAGCCTCAGTAAAGTTAGCAATATCAGGCTGTACTCAAAATAAAAAAAAATCAAAACTGAACTCAATAGTATTGAGCATTCATTTGTACAACTTTTCACTTTGCATATTTCTAATAATGTCTACAGATACAACTGAATCAACTATCTGAATATGACGTTTACAATTTGGACACGTCTAAAGAGAATACATTTTTGAGGGGAACATTGTCACCTGGGTAGGTGGTTTGGAAAGTACAAGGACAGAATTGTTGCCGTATTTGTTGCAGCGTCAGACGTGGACATGATGTTGATTCTTTCATTTTGTAGCCCTAACCAGTATTGACATAACAATAATATTCAACATATTCATTGTTTCTATGGCAATCACGATGAAATGTGGCGTGTAATTAAATGCACAATTAACCGTTGCTTCAAAACCAGGAAATGACTATCATCCTCCTCATTTCAACCAAAAGCACCACAAGCATATCGATGAGCACGTCTGTGGACACGTAAATAAGTAATGTCATTTTTGATGTCACTGATGTGATCCCACCATGAGTCATCAAGATCCAATCATTATTTTCCTTTTCACCACCTGCTGTCTCCACACTGCTGTGTCATGGTTTAATAAACAATTAACTTCCGGCCTGTGGTCATATAAGCTCCACTTCCTCTACTCCGGAGAGGCAGAAAACTGAAAGGCAATTTTCTTCTTCCTGGATGTAAAGTAACAGAATGAGGTCTCTAATCTTCACTGGGTGATTATAGAAGGAGTTGAGAGGGAAATTATGAATTTATGAGAAGAGCTGTGTCTTCAATATGAGAAAATAAGAAAGTGAAAGATGATGGAAAAAAAACTTTATTTCAAGTTGACACCAATATTTTATGTCGTTGTGACTGCTACACGATTGGCAGGATTAAGAGTGAAAATAAGTATTGTGCAAGGACAAAAATGGTTGTATATTTTTGTTTTCTGTTGATATCATTTGTGTTTTAATTGTAAGGTCAGAAAATCACGTTATGGAAGATATTTTCAAGTGGAATAATTTTAAGGAGATGAAATATATATCATGAGATCCTGGAATGACAGGAAAGGTGCAGGCTGCCCCTTGTAGCACTTAATAAATCACTTTGATGCTACGCTAGAAAATACTTTAATTCAATGTTTCTTGCCATGATTTACCCAGTTATTGAGAAATTCCCCATGTTCAAGTCATCGTTACTGCTTTTAATCGCAATGCGTGGCGATATCATTTACTTGCGACAAATCTGGTAAGTTCCTGGCTAATCCTTAGCTTATTTTTATTAGGAAGAAAGCCACCAGTTATGCTGCTCGAGTGAGCTGCAGCTGGCTCCCTTCAGAGACGGTCAGGCTTAAGAACCATGACCACACAGCACACTGTTAATCTTCAACGCACATAGCAAAACATAGCAACTTTCCTTTGAAAGTCGTCTGCAACATAGTGTGTTCACAACAGGGGCGGCCGGTGTATAGGGGCGACGCCCTCCCAACTAGGAGGAGAAATATAATTTTTTTTCCTCAGCAATTCCAAAGATCCTTAGTAGATTAAGATTAAGATTAAGAAGATTAAGAACCCTTTAAATCCCGCAAGGGGAAATTTAATTCTGCAGTGAGTTAGTGAACACACACAGCACACAGTGAGGTGGAGAACATGCTAACCCAGCGCAGCTCACTGCCATGCCAGTGAGCGGCGCTCGGGGAGCAGTGAGGGGGTTAGGTGCCTTGCTCAACAGCACTTCAGCTGCGGTAGTACTGATATTCCTTTCAGCCTTTCAGTGTTCTAGACATACTATCTGTCATTGTCCAATCAGAATCATCAGATTCAAGTAACGTTTTATGGTTCCGCCTCTTCTGGGGTGGAGAATCGCCCAAAAATTCTCCCATTGACTCTCATGTTAAAAACTTTTTTTTCAAAAAACATACCCTCCAATGCATTTTTAATGAGGATTTATGTGCATGCACTAACGTGCTTACGTCGTATGTAAATTGAGCAAAGAGAGGAGGGGATAACTTCTCTTCACTTCACTATACGTCTCTCGATAAGTTGTTCGTCTCTGCTCGCGGCGTTCTCAGAGAAGTGAAGCTCACCGTTTTAAAAATACACGGACGATTGTGCTTGTTTAATCGGTCCCAGCACAAACTGATAAGTACACGTAGTTTGACCAGTGCCACAGAGTTGCATGCTTTCATACGTGTTAGCTGTTTATGGCTCGTAGCAGCAGACAGCAGTCATTTGAAGCTACGTTTGTTAGCTTGTTTGCTAACATTGTTGATGTTTGTATTGCTCTGCTCAGGGTTTAACTGCAGGTGGGTTAGGGTTAGCCTTCTGCCTAACCCTTCTGCACTTTCCTTTACACTTAATGAATAATTTGACTGCACTGTCTTGTCATATGTTTGTTGTATGTATCTGGTAAAAGTTGTGAAAGCTCTTGATCCTTGGTCAGTTAATAAATACTTGACTTAATATGCTGCCCTTGTCTTTATGTGGTTGCTGGACACATCTTGTGTCCTGTTTAGCTATTTTACATCATAGCCTACATTAGATTCATGTAAATAATGTTTGTTTATCAAATTGCCATCTAGTGGACACAAGAAGGACTGTTAATCATCTAACAACAAATTGATGCAGTCTTGCTTTATGCACTTATTAAATGGGTCACCTTATCATTATCAGAAAAAATGCCCCCCCCCCCCTGAAATTTTCTTCAGGAGCCGCCATTGGTTCACAAGCATGTTAAAAGTCACATTTTAAGACTATAATTTGGTTTTCTGACAGTTATGTAAACATGTAAGTCCAAGTAAAATTCAACTATTCTTCGTTGGACTAACATAACTAGATCATTTCTGTTCTGCACATACACCAAAATGTCCTCTCTGGTCTTTGACCCGGAAGTAGAAAGAGACGACATATAAACTGCAGGTATAAAGACGGGTAGGATAGAAAGCATTTTAGGTAGGTAGGTTGATAAGCAGGTAGCATTTGTACACTCTTAGAAATAAGGGTTCCAAAAGGGTCTTTCTACAAGGGCTGAGATTCTACCTGGAACCAATTGCTTCTGAAAAACCCTTTCATGAATAAAGGGTTTTAAAAGGGTTCTTGGTGGAACCATCAGTGCAGAAGCAAATGGTTCCAGGTAAAACCTCAGCCCTTGTAGAAGGACCCTTTTGGAACCCTTATTTCTAAGAGTGTAGAAAGGAGGGTAAGTATGAGATAGTGGATAGGATGGGAAAACGACTGGAGGGTAGGTAAGTGGGTAGATAGGTCCAAAATGGGTTCTTGGTGGAATCCTCCAAAAGGGTTCCAGATGGAACCTTTATAAAAAAAAAGGTTCTACCTGGAGCCAAATAGGGTTCTCCTATGAGGACAAGCCAAAGAACCTGGTTCTACTTAGCACTTTTATTTCTAACAGTGTAGAAAAACACTGGTAGGTAAGTAGATAGATCGTTCTGAGGGAAATATTTTTAAGAAGGGAGGTTTGAATACAGTGTGTCAGGTAGGTGGGGAGGTACTGTAATACAGGAACATTTTGAACAGGAAAAGGTAGGGCATTTTGTAAGTGAAAAATAAAAACAGAGATGTACTCTTTATTTCATTTTTTTTTAAATCTTAAATCATACTGTTATTATATCTCAAAGTTTAGTTTATATATCAAATTTCAATGTAACAGTGAATTCAAAGGTCACAAGGCCCCAAAGTCTTATTACTCTGGGAAAACAGATACATGAACAGATTTAATAACAACATCAGTGACATTTGGTCCACGGTGCCAGCAGTTTGAGCCAAGACCACAAGACAGTCCTGATGAAGCAGATCAGCTGTGACTTGGAGCGTGATGTGTTTTCTCATGAACCTGCTGCACTCTCAGATAACTCATTTTAAAATGTCAAAGATTTTTTTTTTTTTTTCATTTTTAAAGATTTTAAACCCCAAAGAAAAGAAAATTGTTCTCCTACCCCAGGAATGTGATTTCATTTACTTTGAATTGGATTTTTCCCAAGGATGTTTTGTATTTTCTCTTCAAACCTGATCGAGTGCCATTTCTTAAAAGAGGCAATTAGACGACGAGAGTCGAGAAGAAAAAGTTTCCAATACTTCACCGTGTCACACTTGACTTTTCTTTGACATTATTATTTCGCGGAGGCAGCAGCAGAAGAACCGATGAATATAGAGATGAACATCTCTGAAGCTCAGCACAAAGTGTACCTGAAAGTGCTGCATTAGCAGGACTGGACAGAACCAGTGATAACACAACACAGCATCTGAGTGTTGTTTATTCATAGAAAGGTCATATTGCCTTTTGGATATGTCAAGAGATACAAAATCAGAACAGAGTGCTTGTGCATCTGCAAACAAGAGACAAATGTGTATTCCATTCCATGTCCAGCTCCGGAAAAACCCCCAAAATTGAAGAGTAATAAGAAAGAAAAACAGAATCAAATACAAGCAGAAATATAAGCATTAAAAAAAATAAGATCATTAAGCAAACAAAGGTGAGTTTTATTTGAGCCAGTGTTTCTTATAGATCATTTTTTATTTAAGTTAAGACAAAGAAATGAATAAACATACAACAAGATGTTAAAGGGGTAGTTCAGGTGTTTTATGATGTGTTGTGTGAGGTACTGACACACTAGTCTTAGTGAAAACATGATAGTATACACATCATAAACATGATCGAAGACAAATTTTGGCCTTCACAATAGACTTACCATATTAAAGCTACTTCATGGTAATTATCATCATTATCTGTTGTTTTTAGCATGTAAGGATTTTAGACCATTATGTTAAAAATCTCTGCACGTCTTTGGAGTTTCTCCTGAAGCCCACCAGGAAGTAGTAATATCATGAATGGCCACTAGGGAGCAACTCAAGTGTTCCAGAACGAACTCAAATTTGCCAACTTTCCACTCGATTTAATGGTCTCAATTGCTACTTTGAGCTCTTGATGCACAATTTTGTAAATTATGTTCCCATTTAGAGGAAAATACACACCAGTGTGAATGACGCTATTGTCCAGTGGGAGCGTGTTTTCATGTGATGCCTCTAAAACGTCCGGTTGCAAAATGGCCACATGGGGGACAGCCCTAAATTCCGAAATCCCTATGTTCTGAAAGCAATATGAGGTTTTCCTCATGTTCACGGGCAGTGGCACCGGAGTACAGGCACCGTTTACCAGTTAGCTCTGTTAGCTGCATTAGCTCCTCTTAGCGTCATTAGTGTGCTTACAGTTGAACTGGAGCGGTCTTTTTATTAAAGGAAAAGAGCAGCCCTACAAATACCCAGTGTACATGTGTACTGCGTATGTGTGCCTCTGTTTTTAAAGTTTAGCGTTACTTTAGAGACTCACCAGATGCACACGTACCTTTTTCTGGTCAGTCATCATGGAAACGTGTTGTGCGTTAACGTTGACGCCGTTAAACGCCGTTGACGCGTTAATGTTTGACAGCACTAGTTAAGACACTTGTGCATTTCCTAAAGTGTCCCTTTTAGCTACTTTATACGAGACTGATAAGAGGTGAAACATTTAATTAATGTATGTCCTCACATGGGTTAATAACAGCAGCTTAAAGAGCTTACAAGGTTATAAATATACCATATATTGTTGTAGAAACTATGATGTGTGGTTGGAAGGGTGCTGTGGATTTGGCAGTGCCATGAGGTCACTGAGTGCTGGAAGGTCTGACGCTCATGGCGTGGTGCCTGACACACCCCGCTGCTACAGTAGCATGTGTGTGTGTGTGTGTGTGTGTGTGTGTGTGTGTGTGTGTGTGTGTGTGATACTGGTTTAATCCAGAGTGGTCAGGCGAAGCGGAGGTCTCGACTCAGCAGTTCTGACACTTTCGCCCCGGAGACAAGGACCCACCTGTGCTTGTCTGTTTCATGTGGACTCTGATTTCACACGCAGGCTCGTCTGTGCTAAGACTCCCTCAGCCTGCCTTAACCTGTTTACCCTGCACCTGTCTTTACCAGAACATGTCGCCCCAGTCCCCCCCCCCCCTCCATCATCTCATCTCATCACATCACCACCTCCCATCTGCAGCCCCGCACTCTGAAATCCAGCTGGAAATCCCCCAGCACAAACCAGTTCTGGGCGTTCACTCTCTGTCCAGTGACTAGTGTCGTCCAGCTGCATCTGTGCTGCTGCACCATCTGTGTCCACAGTGACACAGAAAAACAACATTATCTACTGTTGAAAAGTGCTGCTGGTACTGAAGAGAATCATTATAGAGTGCGCACATGTGTCATAGAGTGAAATCCAAACCCCATCGCCAATGTTTGACCTTTATATCTATTAAAAAAAACTACACTAGGGTTTCTTGTTGTGGACACGAGCAGCCATTGAAGTTTTTTTTTAGAGATTGTCTTCTAACAAACAGAGTCTCCTCTCTTTCTCGCGGCCATGTCCAGATCGATGAGCAGACTCTGATGCTGCTGGGTCAAGTTACCCTGAGAGGAAAGAGCTGGGGGTGTTTTACCGTCTTGTAAACACTTTTCACTGGTGCTCGCGTGACACCGTCGTCGCGCCCACGCGCCGTATAGTTAAGGACAAGTCACAAAAATGCACAAACGCCAAATCTCCACAACAAGTCACAGCCCTGAGAAGTGAGAGCTCCACAGAACACAAATCGCACACAAACAAACGGGGGAAAACAAAAAGGCAAACACGACGGTAACTCACAGAAACACAAGAGACATGAATCAGAAGATACAGAAGAGCAGAGGGGGAGTGTGGAGGGGGGGAGAAAAACAAAAAAATCAACCAAATGTCAAATCACAAAATGAAATCTCCACTGCAAATCAGATAAAGCAAGTCAGAAAAATGAGAAAACGCAACATGAAATTTGTAATTTCTCATTTTTTTTCCTTCGTTTTCTTGAAGCCGAGATAGTCTCTTTGAATTTCAGCGGTAGGCAGAAATTCCTTTGTCATGCCTGCTTGTAATGTATATGTATATTATACAGCATATTGTATATTTAATATCTTACCTTTCTGACTTACATAAACACACACAAAAAATACCTCGCAAAACATCGCAAACATGGAGCTCTCTCAGGAACACTGTTATTACCAACGTTAAAATACAGTGGCGCAAAGTCAGTTTCAAAGTTGGACTTTTCACAGGAGGCAGATTTAATCTCAATTAGATGAGATTTACTCTCTCATGATCCTCCTCTTCCTCACATATACTTCACATACTGCTTAAGTGAAATTAGATGAAGATGGAGCGAGAGATAAGGCTCTTAATTATTATTTTGTTTCATTTTCTACGTACTCCGGTCAAGATTCCTCAGCTCCACTCCAATCACTTACACATGATCTCTATTATATAGTAGAACAGTTTGAGAACCATCTTGGCCGTAGATACTGTCGCTGTGTGCACGTACTAGGGTGCATCATTTGCCCAAGATATGATATACAGTAGATATGGCAAAAGTGTCATTTCTTTTGGACCTCAAGGACCTTGAAAAACTCAAAATGTCATGAAAAGAATATGTGCACCTTATTTAACTAGAAATGAACACATTTAGAACAATGAACACAAGAACTTGTGAAACTGTGAAAACTACTGGTTGCTGGAGATAACATTACGGTTCAAGCCACAGATTTTCTTGTTATGTTAAAATTAGGTACAAGTTGACTTTCTGATTTCTGAATTGATGCACCCTAGCATGTACAGTAATATGGCTGTAATACTAGTCGAAATGAACACAATTATAAAATTTCCGCTAATTCAGCTAATTTAATTTAAAATAATAATAATATTATTTTAAAGTGAGATGCACAAGGAAGTTCAGGAGAGTTCACATGAGTCCATCGTATCTGTAGTAAAAAAAAAAAAAAAAAACTACAATTAGATTGAGTCTGACCTGCACCTAAAGTGAAAATCATTCCTAATGAGGCTTCAGCTCAGCACACAAACGTATGAAGTAATGAAGTCTGACTGAGGTAAACAAACACCTTTGCTGACGCTTGTGCTTCGTCCCACAAAGTGACTTTGGATGGATTTTTGACTCTGGATCGATGAGATGCTGATTGTGTGTCAACGGATTTTCATTTGTTTTTGCTCTCATAACAGTTTTGTTTTGGAGACCGTGTTCTTATTTCAAGATATCAAAACTCAAACCTGAGGAGACTCTGTCCTCCAGTCTCTGTCGAGGCTTAAAGGGATAATTCCGTTTAGTGTCTGTCACTACTTTTACAGACTGAGTCAAGCAATCGGACCAGCAGTCGATTTATTGACCATGCACGTCAGACTCCACCTCCATAGGTGGCGCTGTGTCTTTCTATAAGCCGGTGTCATGGAACCAATATTATGTTGTTGTTAGGTCTTTTCCTTCCTTCCTTCCTTCCTTCCTTCCTTCCTTCCTTCCTTCCTACCTAAAACGCTTACTATCCTACCTGCCTATACACCTACCTACCTACCAGTCTATTTTCCCTACCTACCTACCTACCTACCTACCTACCTACCTACCTACCTACCTACCTACCTACCAGTCTTTATTACCTACCTACCTACCTACCTACCTACCTACCTACCTACCTACCTACCTACCTACCTACCTACCTACCTACCTACCTACCAGTCTTTTTTCCTTCCTTCCTTCCTCCCTACCTACCCACCTAAAATGCTTTCTTTCCTACTTGCCTATACACCAACTTCCTACCTACCAGTATTTTTTCCTACCTACCTACCTGTTTTTTCCTACCTACCTACCTACCTACCTACCTACCTACCTACCTACCTACCTACCTACCTACCAGTCTTTTTTCCCTACCAACTACCTACCTACCTACCTACCTACCTACCTACCAGTCTTTTTTCCCTACCAACTACCTACCTACCTACCTACCTACCTACCTACCTACCTACCTACCTACCTACCTACCTACCTACCTTCCTACCTACCTACCTACCAGTCTTTTTTACTTCCTTCCTTCCTTCCTTCCTTCCTTCCTCCCTACCTACCCACCTAAAATGCTTTCTATCCTACTCGCCTATACACCAACTTCCTACCTACCAGTATTTTTCCTACCTACCTACCTGTTTTTTCCTACCTACCTACCTACCTACCTACCTACCTACCTACCTACCTACCTACCTACCAGTCTTTATTCTACCTACCTACCTACCTACCTACCTACCTACCTACCTACCTACCTACCTACCTACCTACCTACCTGTCTTTTTTCCCTACCTACCAGTCTTTTTTCCCTACCTACCTACCTACCAGTCTTTTTTACTTCCTTAATTTCCTTCCTTCCCTCCTTCCTTCCTTCCTTCCTTCCTCCCTACCTACCCACCTAAAATGCTTTCTATCCTACTCGCCTATACACCAACTTCCTACCTACCAGTATTTTTTCCAACCTACCTACCTGTTTTTTCCTACCTACCTACCTACCTACCTACCTACCTACCTACCTACCTACCTACCTACCTACCTACCTACCTACCTACCTACCTACCACTATCTACTACTTTCTACCTATCTATTGTTTTTACCTACCTACATAAAACTTTCCCTCCTGCCCACCTACTTACCTTCACCTCCCTACCTACAAACAATCTTTCAACCTAACATCTTGAGTTTTTACTTGCCGTTACCTTCCTGAGACTTCTGATCGATAGATTAAGAACATAGAAGGTTTCGCACTTGTCTTCTAAAGTTTTCACGTTTAAAATTCAGTCCCTGCCCTGAACTAACCCTCTGACTTCACAGGCTCCCGTATTTGCATCATTACTCGGTGCTGTCGTGATATTGAAGTCTGTCCAAACAGTCCAGTTCCCAGTGTTTGAAGTGCAAAGCATCGATTCAGCAGGTTTATGGCTTTCAATTACAGCAGCTGCTGCAGTCAGAAAGTCAGAGTTGAGCTCAGTGAGGGCTCTGCCTTCAAATTCATCCCATAAATACCCTGATAATTAAAATATGTTATATTCGCTTCCAAAAATCACGCAAACGCTGTCTTTGGCCAAGCTGTTGGGTTAAGCTTCAAAAACAATAACAGCAGGTTGTGTTTTAAAACAAGTCAACCTGAGTTTCAGGATAATGTGTCTAATGTAGAATGTGTAATAATGTGTCACCTCACATTAGACCGATAAGTACAGTGTTTGCTCTCAGCTGCAAGCGCCACATGTCTCTAACTTAGCCGGACCATGAGTAAATAAAGGTGATGGAAATCATTTGGTGTGACATTCTCATGAGAGACTCCAGTCACTTCACGTCACTTTGATTTACATGTCAACAGAAAACTCATAATCCCTCAGATGACACTTTAAAACCAGTTATCCTATTTGACTATTGTATGTATTCAACGTATACTTGCCGGGATTTAAAAAATAAATAAATAATAATGATATGTGATATTTTATATCATGTAATCTGAGAGGTGGTGACGTCACTCCCAGATATAAAGGTAAACCATCTTTTTCAAATAGTTTTCAAAAAAGTTCCCCCCGTAAAGACAGCATCGTTTCAAACTCATCGACTCAAAGCGCTGTAGTACATATGCCAGCACTGTAAGTGGCGCTGTAACCTTACAGCACAAAAAAAAAAACAGAGAAGAAGACGTTGTAAACATTAGATATAATAAAATCAGAAATAGACCAGAATGAACCGAGCCAGGGGAAAGAAAGGGAAATAATGTCTGGTTTACAGTTTTTCAGTGTGCATATTTTGCCACTTTACCGACTAGCTACCGACGAGACTTAAAAGTGACTAGCGAGAAATCTAGCGACTTTTATGTCATAAACCTAACCACTTCTAACTGTCTAACTGTATTTACTGCGGGCAGAGAGTCGGACACACACACAGAGAGAAGCACCAACACCACATATCAAGAGCATTTATATGAGAAAAAATAATGGGACAAAAAGAAATCAAGGGACATTTAGTATAGATAAAAATGTGTGATGAATCGCAAGTTAACTATGACATTAATGCGATTAATCGCGATTCAATATTTTAATCGTTTGACAGCACTAGCACCTCTCTATATTCAACATTTTTCCAACCCTGTGTGTGAAATCTCTAAAGGTAAAGATCAAGTTACTTTTTATTGACAGTAGTTGGTAAAACTATCAAGCAATCTCCAAACAAGACAATAAATGACAGCGCAAGAGAGAGAGAGAGAGAGAGCTGGGGAATACGACGTCATCATTTTCCTAAAATAGCATATTCGCTGTCTACAAGGAAACGTGAGGCCGCCATTTTTAAATTTCTCTCCGTGTGGACACAACGTCTCTCCAGCAAAAGAAAGGATTCGTATTCACCGAATCACATTTTTGACGGTGTTTCTCCCCTTTCGACACGTGACTCAGTGGAAGGGACATCCTGCCTGTCTCTGATTGGCCAGCAAGTTAGCCAATCACAGGCAGAGTAGGGCATTGCGTAGAGACACTGGAAACAGCTGGCACTCCTGACAGGTGGCAGTGACATGGAGAGAGAAATACGAAGGATCGAGAAGACAAGACGGAGAGAAAAGCGGCGAAAATGAGTCGTGTACCGTGACTTGTTCCGGACAGCGTACGGTTGACGTCAAATACCGGGCTTTCAATCCGGAATGGACCGAAGCGTTACTGCTCATTGAAAAACGTCGTCTCATCTGCTCTGTGACAGTGGCAGTGGTTAAAAGTGGGAATAATGAAACGCCACGACGAGACCAAGCATAAAATACAGGTCCTTTGAGACAAAAACCTCCCTCTGCTTCCTCGACTGCAAAGAAACCTAAACAAAGAGTAAAGTTTCTCAAAGTCTGTGCTCAGAATGCAGGTTAATCAGATTTCTTTCGGTGCAGAATTGACTTGAGTTTTTCTTTTTCTTGTATGACAGATTGTTGTTGTCTTGCAAAGACAATTTGAAATCTGATTTGCGCTCTGAGACTGAGACTCGTCTGCAGTAAACTGGTTTGGATCATATTTTAAAACCAATGTCCGAGCGTGGTGCTGTCCAGACTTCAGGATCATAACTATTCTATGTAGGACGGAGGCTACACAAATGTAGCATTTCTTGCATTTCTTTAAAGGGACACTGCGTAGTATTTATGGGTTTATATGACCCAAAATCCACTTTTGTGGTAGTGTTTCAAAAAGTCATGGGCCGTTTCTCAATACCCAAGTATGCCAGTATGTACTTGCTTACTTGGAAAGTACATACTTGAGAAGTACGACTGAAGTACATACTCGCCAAGTACGGGAGTACACGAGCACGATTCTTCAATTGGAACAGCAGTGTACTTCCTTGTTCTACTGTTTGAATGGTGGGTGGCGCAAAGCACTTAAGCCTCATTACCGCCACCTACAGTGTTGATGAATGAACATATAAAATACTTTTAATAAATACATATATTGTTGTTATTTTCACATTTTAAATATTTTATACACTATAAAATGTGTCCACTATATGTAAATACATATACAATGACAGTGCGACTTTAATATAAATCTAAAATTCGTTAAGATTAAAGTTACAATAAATTAAACATTAATATTATACAAACGTTCACACTGTCAGGTCAAAACGTTTGCATTAAAAACAACATGTCAACAACAAATCTATGGATCACACCAAGTATGTAATGACGGAGCCGTCTGAACCAGTGGATCGAGGTAACGCTGCTCTGTGCCGGGCACTGTGAGCACCGAGCGTCCGCAGAGGCAGAGCTGATCACCTCCGACAGCGCCGCTGTCAAACTATAAATACATTATATCTTATTACACAAACCACATGTTTGGATTCTAAATGACTAATTTGTCACCTCAAATGATTTCAAAACTGCGTTCCGGGACACAGAAAAATATTTATTTCAGGTTTAAATTTGTATCTTATCCTGCTATGTTCCGCCGAAATGCATTCTGGGATATATGGCTTTCCCAAGTACGCTCAAGTCACCACCCGATGCATACTCGGTAAAAATGGGCGGAGCGAGAACACTTCCGGGTATGAGAACCGTACTCGCTGCTCGCGTTCTTGAGAAATGGAACAGAACTTGGACTGAGGCTGATGACGTTTTAACAAGTACGGGAGTACGCAAGTACGGACAAGTACGGATATTGAGAAACGGCCCTATAAAATAACATGGTCGCGGGCCGCTGTTGCATTGCCACGATGCCATATTTCTACGGGAGCCTGTATAGACAAACCCGAGAGAACAAAACGAGCTCCGAGACGAGGCTGAAAGCGGATCTTTTTACGCCTTTAGAATGGAGGACCACACGTATTTTACAGCGGATAAAGGAACACCAGTACCTGACCGTACGCCCGCACCACTGAGAAAGACGACGAGGACGACATTTGACCGGCTGAGGATACCGTAGCGCTCAGGGAAGGGAGGGGGTGAGCAGAGGAGCAGTTTGTTGTTGTAAATGTCAGCCTCTCCTCTAGATGTCACTATAAACTACTTACTTCACCTTTAAGTGCAGATGGATGAAATCGATGACACTGGATACATAAGTTGCCACTCGTGATCTTCCGGTGCTCATTAACCCTTAAACGCGCCTTTAAAAAAATCACGTTAACACACCCAGCACACCAAATGGTGCGCATGAAAGTACACAGCTATAAAAATAGTATACATCTGTATTTTTGCCTTTTTTTTTTTTTTAGGTTTTAGACCAACATCTCATCTTTCCATCCATATCAAATATTAATATATATTTTTAATTTTTAACCCTTAAATTTCCAGGTTTATTCATGATGCACCTTGATTTTATGATCTAAAAAACACAAAAAATGAATTATTTTCAATATACTTCATGGAAACTGGAATTTTTTTGTTTGGATTATTGCAGCCTGGTATATGTGAAAGATTAGCAGAAACATTTTTTTTTTGCATTATTACTTTTTTTGTTATGTCAGATGGCCTAAAACACTAACGTTAACACACCCAGCACACCAAATGGTGCTCATAAAGTACACAGCTTTAAAAATAGTATACATCTGTATTTTTGCCCTTTTTTTTTTTTTAGGTTTTAGACCAACATCTCTTCTTTCCATTCATATCAAATATTAATATATATTTTTTATTTTTAACCCTCAAATTGCCAGGTTTAGTCATGATGCACCTTATTTTAAGATCTAAAAAACACAAAAAATTAATTATTTTCAATAAAATTCATGCAAACTGGATTTTTTTTGCTTGGATAATTGCAGCCTGGTATATGTGAAAGATTAGCAGAAAAAAAAAAAAAATGTTCATTCTTTTTTTTTCTGTTATGTCAGATTGTCTCATAAAATCACGATTACACACCCAGAGCACCAAATGGTGCTCATAAAGTACACAGCTATAAAAAAAATTATACATTTATATTTTGAATTATTTTTTTTTTTAGGTTTTAGACCAACATCTGTTCTTTCCATACATATCAAATATTAATATATTTTTTATATTTTTAACCCTTAAATTGCCAGGTTTATTCATGATGCACCTCATTTTATGATCTAAAAAAGACAAAAAATTAAATATTTTCAATATAATTCATGCAAACTGGATTTTTTTTGTTTGGATTATTGCAGTCTGGTATATGTGAAAGATTAGCAGAAAAACATTTTTTTTTGCATTATTATTTTCTTTGTAATGTCAGATTGTCTCATAAAATCACGTTAACACACCCAGAGCACCAAATGGTGCTCATAAAGTACACAGCTATAACAAATGCATACATTTGTATTTTTTTTTTTTTTTTTTTTTTAGGTTTTAGACCAACATCTTTTGTTTCTATACATATCAAATATTAATATATTTTTTATATTTTTTACCCTTAAATTGCCAGGTTTAGTCATGATGCACCTAATTTTATGAAGAAAAAAAGACAAAAAATTAAATATTTTCAATATAATTCATGCAAACTGGATTTATTTTCTTTGGGATTATTGCAGCCTAGTATATGTGAAAGATTAGCAGAAAAAAAATTGCATTATTATTATTTTATAATGTTAGATTTCATAAAATATTCAGTTAACACACCTATAGCACCAACGTGTGCTCATACAAATACAAGCTATACAAATTGTGTACATATGTATTTTTGTTTTTTTATTTTCTTATTTCTTAGACCAACATTAGACCTCATTATAGATACCAAATAAAATTTAAAAAAATGTTTTTTTGTGCTGTAACGAAGAACTTCCACTCTTGGTATCCTCTCCTTTGCAGAGGTTATAATCAGAATGATCTGGGGCTTCTGGGCCTTTTTTTTTCCCGTTGCTGATCTCCGGCTCCCGGTGTTTGTTGCTGAGCAGGAGGACATTTTTGTCCTGCTTCGGAGTGTAGGACAGCAGGGTGTGAGTAAATGAAGAGATGGAGGAGCCTCGGGAGCTGAGGGGGAAGCTCTGGTCAGTTTTTACGCATTGTGCCAAAGATGGTGATCTTTCGTCACAGCAGCTCCTCTGCCAGCCCAAATGAGGAAAATAAATGATCAATAGTCACAGTCACCCTCCCAGCCCCTCCGTCATGTCCAACAGGACCCTCTCTGTCCTTGGTTTTGTTTCTGCAGCGCACCAGCTGCCCAATAGACGCCAACAGAAGGAGTCCAAACGAAGCCCGCACGGTGGTGGGTATCGAGGTCCTTCCACTCGAGCACTGTCCTTCTCCCATGCAGTTTGGTTCATTCCATGATAAGTTTTGTGATCTCCGTGGTGAAAAATAAATAAAAAGTGTCAATCAGCTCACTAACAATGGCCACGGCATAGCGGGGAGGTTCTGGAGTTAGTCCTGAGTCTGAAGGCTTGAACTGGAGCATCAGGGTGTTTGTGGGTGTCCAGATCGCTCCGTTTTTGGATTTCCATAAAAGGTCCGCTAGTGTCACCTCTTCCCCAAAGTCAGAAGAGTCAGTGGAGTTGGTGGGACACGGGAAAGCCCCCGGGAAGTACTCTTCATCGGCTGTGTCGGTGTCCAAAGCTGATGGAACGCATTGCGCTCCGTGCGCTCGTCTTCAATGACCATGTTTAGTGCCTCCGTGGTGCCGCTGTGATGCTTCATTGTGTGTGGTTTGACATGCAAAGTCCAGCTATGCTCCTTAGCTCTGCACAGACACCTCATCACCTGTATACCTGTGATCATTGCAGCGCGGCGCACAGGTGCACAGATCGGGGTTTGTTTTGGCTCTAATTTTTGCTGTACATTTCATGTGCTGGGAAATCGCCTGCATTATGGATATTTCAAAAGCTGTGGGACCCCACAATTTAGATGTCGGGGTGCTTTGGAGACTGTACTTTGAAGTTTTGGTGCTTTGAAAGTTTGAAAAAAATTTTTTACATGAAAGGAGGGCATGGAAAAGGTGCCACTTGAAAGCCACCTGCGCTTTTACGCATTGTGTCACAATGTAAATGCACTGTGCACGTTAAAGGCACGTGCACGCGCGCACGTGCATGTGCACACGCACGCACTCACATGCACACATGCCCACACACATGTACTCACACACCCATACAAAATTTCTGCCTCAGACCTTATGTGGAGAGAGGGGGGGCGGGGTTTAGTGGGAGTGCCCTCGATCAGAAAAAGCAGTTTTTTTCTCCATGTGCCAAAAAAAGAAAAATGACGTAATCTTGATGGAAATGTGTTAGAGCACACATTTAAAGCCTTTTGCTTCAAATGATGTGAAAAAATTAGATGATTCATGTTTTTTACTTTACATTTGAGCAGGATCAAAAATAGTGATTTGAATGGGTTTCAATGAGCACACTTTGGTGCAAAGGTGTGTTAACGTGAGTAAATTTGTCACAGTTGTTTAGAATAGACTAAAAAAAAAATTCACATGAAAATTTTTTAAAGCACCCAAAAATACACAACCTAGCAAATTTTGAACAATATGCATGAAAAAATGAAAAAGATATGCTAAAAAGAAAAAGTCAAAAACACAAAAAGGTGTCTAGGTGTGTTAAAGGGTTAAAGGCTTGTGCGAATACACAGACACAGCAAAAATGCCCCTCGACAACACTTTGATCCCCTCTTAATTTTTGTCTAATCGTCTTCCGTAAGTGAAAGCTAAATAAGAACATGTTTTGATATTTGCATATAGAAATCAAAGTATTTGCATCAATTTTATCTGACGAAAAACAAAACAGGGGGTAAGAGTAGAGGTTGGTGAGTTATTTTACAAGCCAAGCAGAGTCAGAAAGTGAGTGTGTCCCTGCAGAAAGCCTCATAACTCTCACCGCTCTCGGTCTGCTGCTGCTGCTGCTGCTGCTGTTTATTTGAACTGTAAGCCTGCGATGGCAGCTCGCCCGGAGGGTTCGGGGAGGACATGTAGGCCACAAACCGCAGCACATTTGGAGGCTTTTAAATGCACCGTAAACACTGGTGGGGGAACACACACACACACACACACACACACACTCACACACACACACACACACACACACACACACACACACACACACACACACACACACACACACACACACACACACACACACACACACACACACAGAGAGTCCATCCACCCCCCCACAACCAAACACAGAAACCTTTTTCCTGTAAATGCCTTCAATGAAAACTGTTATATTTCTCAATCTGATATGCCTCCGCTGCTTTTTTTTTTCTCGTAAGCATTTCCATGAAAGAGTCTTTTTATCCCGAGGAGAAATTATGGTTGTTATATGATTTCTGGGGCTGCCAAGAACATCACAGCGCCCTGATGAAATCCTTCCTAACTGAGTGAATGGACAGAGCTTAGAGCAGATAAACAGTTGCAAAAAAAAAAAAACCCAACAACAACAACAAAACACTTATATTGAGTGTGAAGCAGGAGCTGATTAAGGGCGTGTCCGCATGGACACGAGTGGAGATGAATACGCACAGAAATGGCATTTTGAAAATGAGGGAAATCTCAAAACACAGACCTTCTCATGTGAAGAGAATGAATACGCAACTTTGTCGTCGTCCTTCTCTTGTGTTTTGGAGATTGTTTGGTGGCGAAAGTTGCTGAAGTCGGCCCAAAAGGAGACACCAGATATCACCACTGTTTAAATGTCGGTTTACTGTGGCACAGGTATCTGTTCATTTCATATATGTCATATATAACATGTTTCCACTGGACAGATAAATCATCTGAGGCTGGACATCTGTGTAGAACTCTGTGCTGCACTGCCAAGAATAGAACTTTTTGCAGACTTCCGGTTTTCGGATGCCGTTGCCCTCGTCAGCGCTCTCGCGTTTTTTTACGGACAAAGCGGAGCTCTGCGAGACAGCAATTACAGGAATTTAGAGTCCCAAATAAGGATTTAAATGATTAAAAAGTTGATTTTGTATGATATGGGCAGTTTTTGTTTAAATCGACAGTCTGAGCGACCGCAGACTGAATATGTAAATAGAATGGAAATCAGTTTAAATGGGAAAATTACGTTCTACATCCTCACATGATTTATAACATCAGTACAACATTTTCCCAGAGAGTTAATGGTTTCAATTGCTTCTAGTTCAACAGTCAGTTTAGTAAATGATGTATGTTCAAACACTGCTATGTTGTGCTACAACACTGGTCCAGTCTAAAGATGTGTTTCCATGGTGACCCACTGAAATCCCTTAGCCTGGAATTAGTGTACGTTCTTCGATGGTTATTAATGGTACTAATGTTGGCAACTCGCTTTGATATTTTTAGGTCTGCTGCTTCACACAGCAGCCATAACAGATAAGGCCCAGAGTACGAGCTTCCAAACACAATATTACGGCAACATTAAAACATGGGTCATTATATCGTAGATGAACAAATGCCAACCTAGTGATTATCACAAATCAACATTACTCAGTCTGTTTGTGCAACAAGAAACATTACCACGTCAATAAGAATTATTATAATAAAGAAAAACATGCTAAAAATAGAACATATTATTATTATTATTATGAATAAAACTTTCCTCTAAGATGTCTCCGTCGCGGACTGAGATGAAAGTGGAGGCTCAGTGTTTTAAGAAGCTCAAATGAATGCCCACTTTAATGAGACTCCCTCTCTCCGATGCTTTGAATTGAGCAGAAATGCAGAATGTGCACACAGACACAACAAAGACTTCAGAGCATTTGGTTACAAGATAATAATTAAAAAACACACACACACACAAATTGTGCTTTGATTCAGTGAAACGTTGTTGGACTATAATGACACAGATTCACAGGGATGGGTCCTTGCAGACAAAGGCGAGTGAATTTTCCAACAATTATCTGTGACTTAAAAATGCTTTCGATCTCACCAACACAGCAGTCCAAGAAGTTTGTTTGGAAGTGCCACAAGGGGGCGCCTGCACCTATCCAGTCAATCCAGGACCTTTTGAATCCGACCTGCAATGTAAAAAAACTTTTAGAAATGTTTTTTTATATGTAGCGGCAATTAGATTTGTGTCAATATTGTCATACAGCACTTTTCAAGAAGCAGATAAAATACTGATTTAATCATTCAAAAATATAGTATTTGGAAGCCTGTGACGACTTCCTGTCGCTCCAAATATCAGTAGCCAATCAGCAGGCAGCATCTTAAGGCCCCTTCAAACAATAACATTAGGGCTGTCAAAAGATTAGATTAATCACAGGGTAGCTGTGGTAATTTTCTCTTGAAATTGTTGTAGGAATGGGAAGATAAATAAAGTACGAACAATAAAATACTGTAAATAACCTATATACACTTAGTAATAGAATATACATTACATTGAAATGCACCCATTATATGACAAATACAATATTTTTGAATGAATAAATTGATATTTTCATTGTTTCTTAAAAAGTGTCTGAAAATATTGACTTGAATCTAATTCCACACAGAGACGACCACCACAATTACCAATAAAAACAGTGAGTGTGAGTTTTATAATATTTCGTTTGTTTTATGATGAAAATTGCTGACATTCTCTTTATACTTTATTTGGACAAAAAAAATGTGTATTTAAGAGGTTCTACATAAAGTAGTAGGGTACACAGCATAAACTTGAGTATCACATACCCTACCGTTCGAAAGTTTGGGGTCACCTATACAATTATTTTGTGTTTTCCATTAAAGGTCACACTATTATTCATCAAAAGAGTTGCAAAATGAAAAGAAAATATAGTCAAGACATTGACAAGATTAGAATTAGATTAGATAAGATTTTACCCTTTCGTCAAAGAACCAGCAAAACTGTTTTCAGCTGTGCCAACATCATTGCACAAGGGTTTTCAAGGGTTTACTAATCATCCAATAGCCTTCTCTATTCCATTGAAAAACGTACATTTGCAGCTACAATAGTCGTTTATCACATTAACAATGTATAGAGTGTATTTATGATTCATTTAATGTTATATTCATTGAAAAAAAGGGCTTTTCCTTCAAAAATAAGGACATTTCTATCTGAGCCCAAACTTTTGAACACCCTAAAGTGTCCTTGTTTAGCCGATCGGTGAACGCTCCTGTACGAGTTTTAACAGTGAAGCCGGTGACAGTGATGAATGAGAATATGAGAGAGGGCCTTGGACAGACCTGGGAAATGCTGACGAAGGACAGGACACTTCAGGTGTGTGTGTGTGTGTGTGTGGGGACGGGGGGACGGGACAAGGACCGGGACACGTGTTCTGAAACTGGGATCGGTGTTTTCCCAGACACATGCCTGCCTTCCTGAACCGAAAAAAAAAAAAAAGACCAGCAAACTGTCAGAGGCAGTGATTATTTCACTGACAGGTCTTGATGGTGAAATATGATGAGACCTTCTCTGTGCAGCCTTTTCCAGAAGAGACATAATGAATTGTGATGCCAGCTGTCAGCGCGCTGCAGATGTGGGGAATAGAAATTCATTCTGAGGTGTACGCGATGAATCAACTGCAGGTTTTTTTTTAAGGTCGTCGGGTTGTGGGGAAGGTGTGGGAGGTCACGCTGGAAGAGCCGACGACTCAAAAACCCATTTAAAGGGGTAAAAACAATGGAGTCACTGGTCAGACAGATTAAGGGAGGTAAGAAACCATGTAGTGTAATTGGAATTTTTTTTTGTCTCTGCCAGTCCCACTCAGTTGTTTTCTTAGGCTGCTTTCACCAGCTTTATGTATACATATATATATATAAAGAGGTGTCTGAAATGTTGAGGTCAAAGCCAATAATTGGATTTGAAATCAAATATTTTGTAAGCTGGAGCGAGAAAGAGAAAAAAGAAAAAAACCCAGACATAAAAACAAAGCGATATAAATGTCACGACTCGCTTGAAAGTTGCACAACACTGAATCCGTGTTCTTTATTTCAGCTGACAGTGTGGGAAGATTCTGCGAAGAGGAGACAATAAAAACATGAAAACACTCTCCCTTCATGGCGACTTCACATCACAGAATCTGTCTCTCCCACAATAAATGCCAGATGCAACAGTCTTTTAACTTTCATTTTCACTATCAAAAGTCTATTATTTACTCCGAGTGACAGAATACGGATCAAACTCTCCCCGCTGTTTCTCTTTATCTCTGAGATCGGCAGCTGTCAAGAATCATTCAACAGTTTAGAACTAGTTTTATCTGCACAAACCAATTAGTGAGTGGATTTGAACTCACGGTTTTAACTCATCATAACACACAAACCGGCCTCAGGAGCAGTGGGCAGCACTTCTCTCAATGGTAGATTGGGTACCATGCTCAAGGGCACTTTAGCACAGGGATTTGAAGCAGTGACCCTCCAGGTACAAGGCCAAGTTCCTCTGCCTGGATAGAATAGAATAGGACTTTATTGTCCACGAATGGTACAAATTTGCAGTTCACCAACATAAAATCAAACAAGAAGTCATAAAAACTAGTTAAAACTAGAAAAGCACTCGTTGAGCACAGACCTCCACCAAGGCAGCTCAGAGCCTACAAAATAGCGATAAAAATAGTGATACGGATCACGCCCCTAAATTGAATCATTACTCGTTCCTGGTCCCATTGTGGACATTTCCTGAAAATTTCATCAAAATCTGTCTGTGACTTTTCGAGTTATATTGCGAACAAACAAACAGACAAACAAACAAACAAACAAACTGCAGCAAAAACATATACCTCTTTGGAAGAAGTCAATAAGACAATAAGAGACAACTGTAAAAGACGAAGAAAAACAACTAACAAAGCAATAAAACAGACACAAATTACACTGAAAACTACTCTTCACTGCAGCTGTGGATTTAAAGTTTGGTGGTCACTTTGTGGAGTTCCCATTCTTAGTTGCCGGGGGAACTCTGTAGCGCCTCCTGAAGCTCAAATGCTCAAGATCTTTGGGATGGACCAATTATTTTGGTTGCTGTCGACACCATTTTGGAAAACTTGTTTTCATCCTTGCAGCTGAGGTAAGTGCAAAGTTGGAAGGCTTTCTACAAGAGACTTGTGTGCTTGTGTTTGTTAAACGCATTTGTTAAACATGTGTAACTTGGCACCTTTAATTAGCAAACGTGCAATCCCTTCATTTATTAAGATCACTGACGACTGCAAATCGACCTTTTGTCTCCAGCATTCACGAGTGGGAAATTCTGCAGCGGCTGAGTGGCGTCTCCTCATAGCATCGTCGTCGTCATCATCATCATCATCGAGCTCATTGACCAGAATGGTGTAATGACTTCAGCGGACGCTTTTATTTCCATCAGTGCTCATTCATCAGCAGCCGACACTGAAATGGAAACATACAACAGGTCTGAGAAAAGGCCGAGCTCTGGGAAGCGGCGGGGCTATCGACTTGCCGCTTTGTCGGAATCCGATAATTATACTGGAGCTAATCGCTAACCATTATGCAGCCTGGGTTTCTATCTCCAATGGCAACTAACACATGCATCTCCCCAAGACACACCCAAACACACACACATACACACAAACCAGTTTGTATATCTTAGTGAGGACACGTCGTTGTCCCCCTTACCCTAATCGTAACCATCACAAGGAAGTGCCTAACCCTAACCCTAAAACCAGGTCTTAATCCTGAAAAAGGCCTTTAAAGTTGTGGGGCTGAGACAAAATATCCCAACAAAGATAGGTTTGTATGTTTTTTTGGACCTCACAAAGATATAAATACAAGTCCACACGCACACACACACACACACACACACACTGGCATGATTCCCTAATAGACTGCAGGGAGGATAATTGCATAAACGAATCAATACCAACTCATTAGCAGAACTGTTTTTCACTAAAAGGTCAGCCTCACCACCCATCAGAGTCCTTTCACTGTATATGTTAAGCAGGTACAGACATTTTGCTTTTTTTTTTTTTTTACACCAAAATAGGTTTAACCAAAGGCGTGTAAAGCAATTACGATTTAGGACAACATGTCAAAGTGAGAGACATTACAATAAGACCCAGCTCCGGAAAGTGAGGCTTCACAGTCAGTATGTTAACACGGCATCAGAATTAAAATGATTGATTGTGTTAGTCAGACTAAAAACAGACTTTCAGAAATACATGAAAACACATGAGCGCAACTGAAATTGTACTAAATCAAGTTTGGCTAATACCAAGAAATAATAGAAGAAGACAACAGTGACAAAACCTATCCATCCATCCATACTATCCTCCACAGGAGGGTCGCTGACATAGGGCGATAGGCGGGGTAGGCATCAATGGAGAGAGAGAGAAATCTCTGACAGAACCAGACTCAAAGATTAGCAGCCATCTGCCTAGACCGGTTGAGGTGAAATGAAAAATTGCGGACAAGAGGGAGATGAGGTAGAGACAGAAGAAAGAGACCAGGAGCAGATATACAACAACTGTGTCAAGTTTATACGTTTATACAGGACAGTTAGAGTCAGCTTAACAATGGTGATGACATGTATGATGTCTGGATCTGGATCCTGCAGCCTGCAATATGAGGACACAGAGAGAGAGGAAAGGAAGGGAAGACACAAACTAGGGAGAGAAAGAACAAGTTTAATGACGTATAATGACATCATATTCACACCCTGAGTGTGAGCGAGTATAGCAGCATAACTAAGAGATGGTCCAGGTTTCCCTGAGCCAGCTCGAAAATATAAGCTTTATCAAAAAGGAAAGTTTTAAAGGGAGACTGTGTAGTATTTATGGGTTTATATGACCCGAAATCCACTCTTTTATACATATTATGTGCTCCTGCATTGTCTAGTCGTAATAGTTTTTGTTTCATTTTCGTAGTGTTTCAAAAAGTCATGTAAAATAACATGGTCGCGGACCGCGGTTGCATAGCCACTGTTAGCAGCAAGACGCCATGTTTCTATCAGAGCCTGTAAGGACAAACGCGAGAGAACAAATCAAGCGTCTCTTTACTTGTAGCAGAAGTCCCGCCTCCACTCTCTCCGCTTCGTCTGCTACGGCCGCGGTAGCTCGCCCTCTCCCTCGCCTCACGAACCTCATCTGCTGACATGGAGAAAGACGACAAGGACGACATTTGACCGGCTGAGGATACCGTAGCGCTCAGGGAAGGGAGGGGGTGAGCAGAGGAGCAGTTCTTTGTTGTAAATTTCAGCCTCTCCTCTAGATGTCACTATAAACTACTTACTTCACCTTTAAGTCTAACTTTAAATACAGAGAGATAGGGTCCGCCTCCCGGTGACATTTATGTCACAAACCGTCAGCAGACGTGTGGATGTGGATCACAGTTGATCTGAATGTGAATCGTACTGATTGTAATTCAGAAGCTTGCGCTACACGACAGGATGATCAGGGTCCGTGCACTTTCACAAACAGCTTCGTCTTTCCTCATCGTAGCAGACTAATAGAGACTTTTTTTTTGGTCTCACCTGTTGTGTGTCTACAAGCGTAAACCTGGATTCATCTGCAGGATTGTACTGACAAATCGACTCCTCACAGACCATCCCATAAAAGATGATAAACAAGTGTGGTGTGAACGCACCCCTGCAGTGAGTAAACAGCCGGGAGGTTCAGGCTCGTGTTGAGAGACATTTCTGCTGATGGATGCTGTGGATCTGAGACCTTTTGCTTCAGCGTTAATGATTCCACTCAACAAACAGATCTTTCGAAAAAAGCGAAAAACAAGACTCTAAAGAGACAAATTCATCTAATTACAAAACAATTCTTACAACAAGTGGTGTGGGCCCACTTTAATTTATTTATTAAGGTTTGAAGAACCTCTGACGACTTTTTTGAAGTAACAGGGACATTATTGACAGAAATCGAGAACTGTGACTGAACGATTAAATACAGGTAACATACTCACCGAGGACTTTATAGGAACACTGCTACCACGCAGTTATTCAATCAGATGTATATTTGGCAGATGTAAAAGCATAAAATTCTGTTCAATTAACGCTGAGTCACCGTCGGCTGATGCCAGACAGCCTGAGTGTTGCTGAAACTCCAGGGACGAGAGTTCTGTGAACACAAATGTCTCTTAAATGAGAAAAGTCAGACGAGAATGGCCAGACTATTTGAAGTTCATAAGCAGACTTTATATTATTTTATGAGGTAAACTTTTTGTTATCAGGTCCAGGCAGATTTGACTTACAACCCATTCCCACTGGTCAAAGAACCCATTTAAAGGTAGTTTTAATGGGTTTTTTGATCAGCATTCATTATTGGATCAAATGACTGTGCAGTGCACGCGTGGGATTCGGCTCAGATTGGCACAAGACCTGGGTGAACTCACAGATTTATTCTTTGTCGTCTGAATTTTTGGCCGCAATGCAAACTCTCGTGTTATTTCTGGCACAAAAAAACTACGACGTGTGTTCATCTTCCAGCCATTAGCACATAATTGGCCATGAATGTTAATATCAAAGCATACTTTTTTGCAATTTGGGTTATAGCACTTAACCTTAGAACACCATTGCTGGGTGGTTTTCATCCGAGCAAATACATTTATGTGATTTTCATGAAAACCAAGTTTTCATCTTCATTATTTTTTTTTTTTAATGTTTTGTTCCCAAATTCCTAAATTTGTAGTTATTTTGGGCATTTTTATATGCTCCCCTCATGATGCTTTTCTTTCATTTTGTTAGACATGACACAGTTTAAAATAAAAGAACACTACTCACATTTTTCATGTATTGTCATGTTTTGAATTATTTTGATGAAGTACTTTTTATTCTGTGTATTTATTATCTCGGGTAAAAATCACCCAGCGTTAGTGATGGTGTTTTGAATTTGAGCGATGGTGTTCTTGGGTTAAAACTAACAGTATTCACTGTGAAAGACGCTTTAGAGGAATTGCAGATAAGAGGTCTGGCTCCAGAACAAGTGCAGGTTTGAGAAAACGAAGCTGCTCAGGCCTCTGGTCCTATTGTGGGCCCTCTTTTCAAAAAGCTAACACAGCATTATGGGACACAGAAAGCAGAAAAGGAGACTCAAGAGTTCACTTGACTGGAGATTTGAGTTTGATATCCTCAAACTCCGCAAAATCGACATCATTATCATCAACTACTCGGGCAGTTACACACATGAATTACATTGGCGATACTCATTTATCCACTGTTTTGGTTGATGTTAGCTTCGCGTTTAGCCAACACCCATTCATGCTAGCTTAAATAAGTGAAGTGAAATTGAGATTTCAAAAGACCGAATCAATCATATGAGACCAATAACATGTGAATATGATATTCTTCTGCTTAAAAAATTATGTGTGATATGTCAGTAGGGCATGAAATATACCTCCAGTACCAGCTAAATACCACGTAGCTAATGCTAATGTTGAGTGACTCACCTTCACATGGATAGAGCTGTAATGAAAAACATGTTAAAGCATTCAGTTATTCAGATTTGATCATTAATATGAAAAATGTGTGAATGAGGTGCTCCAACTCTTATCATCTTATACGAGATTGGTACATTAAATGGATATTTGATTCATATACGGAACATTATACGCAAGCCAATCAGTAGATTATGTCCAATATATGTCCAAGTGGCTGCAGAGGATGAACATTAGAATATAAAGAGATTTAAAGTACTTATTACCATGACTACAACTATTACTACCCTTGCCTATGTAGTTATTTTATATAAATAAATATATATCCAGTTTAAAGGAAATAATTATTTTGTTAGGGTGCTGATATCTGTGACAAGGTAGAATTATGAGCAGATTTCTATATTAATTACAATGTGCAATCAGTTTTAACAATAATGACAAGTTTGAGATAAACCAGTGTCTATTTCAGCGTTAAATGTATCTCACAGTGCACAAATACTCTACATTTGGTTGATTGCACTAGTTTTCACCGATCTACGAACACATTTTTAGAAACACTAAAACACTACATCGACATCCCATAACGCACGCCGTCGTCCATCACCCAGTGATTTTCCCTTCAGATACAGTACATCATACGGACACACTCACCAGTGAGACACTCGCATCGTGTTTTCATTTTTTATTCCTAGTATAAGAGACATACAATGGTTTTCTGTGAGAGCAAATTCATAGTAATTCAAGAGTCTGAAAATCAAAAAGGAAAAAAAATAAAAATAAACATAATACTGAATCAATGAGACCCCGCCCAGATACAAAGTATTTACACAAAACCAAATACTGATTGGGCCTTTGGAGGGGATGCTCCCTGTCCCATACAATCTGTCACCACCAGATTAACAAAGCGTACACTGGTCACATACGGACGCCGATACAATCCCTCTTATGAAAAACATTACGGGCATGACGTTAAATCAAGTTGGATGTTTTATATATTTTCTTTGTTTGAAAAGCTATTTAATCCTCTGCTGCCTTTCAATATCTAAATCAACTTAAAGCAAATTATATTTCCCTTCATTTATCTGAAAACAAATGATTACATTGGGTCGAAGTAGCTTTTGGGAAAAAAAACACACCAATTTTTAGATATCATAATTAGCGTCGTGCTGTTTGAACAAAAGCGATCGTGGTTTCGATCAACGGTGACTCTGCTGGACGGCGACATCATCAGCAGACGTTCGCTGACGCCACTTATTCACGTTTTAACTAGTGCTGGGCGCTAGGTTAATGCACGTGAACGCATGACGCGTTTCCATGACGACTGACCGGAAAAAGACGCGGGTGACGTCATGTTTACGTGATGCGACACCGGAGTCCAGGCACCGTTTACCAGTTCGGTCCGTTAGCTCCTTTAGCGTGCCTACAGTCAAACTGGAGCGGTCTGTTTATTAAACTAAAAGAGCAGCGCTACAAATAACCAGCGTACCTGTGTACTGCGTATGTGTGCCTCTGTTTTTAAAGTTTAGCGTTACTTTAGAGATTCATTTTAACAATCAGGAGTCACGTAAACATGACGTTGCGTGCATCTTTTTGCGGTCAGTCGTGCGTTTACATGCCCAGCACTAGTTTTAACACATTTCCCAAAACAAACTTTTCCTTCTCTCACGTTTATTTGCTTCCCATATCGAAGGCGATGGCTCGCAGTGACGCAGAATCTACAGGAATAACCATCGTAGAAGTCCAGATTTACATCTCTCCCTCTTTTATACAAAAGCGAAACAATGTCACGTAACACATCACTTTCCCAACTATTTCCTCTACGTACGAACAAAAAAAAAAGACATTTTCTGACATTCAGGACTGCTTTATCATTGAAAACGTGACTTCTAAAATGGCTACACGTGTGTTGGTGATGACTGAAGAGGAACTGTGAAAACTGCTCCTGTAGAAATCCAAAGTGATGCTAACTCTACTACTAAAGGAAGAAAAGGTTAACAATGGCACCGAAAGGGAAAGTGACACCCAGTGGAAAGTGACAAAATACGGAGGCAGTCGAACCTGAGTGTCTGCAGTCTCAGGCTGCGAGTGCTCGCTTTCACCCAACACTCCCAAAAATACTGCAGGCTCACACTTCTGGGATGCTTTCGAAAAAAAACAAAAAAACAAACAACAAAAGCAAAATGAAGGGTTTCATTCCAAAACATTGTCCATCTTTAGAAAAAAAAATATTCCTTTGTAAGGAAAAAAAGGCTCAATATACTCAAGAGAGAACATAAGATATGATACAAGAGTAAGTGATACAATCATATTCACAGTTAGCAGTTTCTCAGAATCGGTGACAAATATCTCATTCTGGAATGAAACTCTTCAAATATACAATAGATACTGTATGACACATACTGACGACCATAGAAAATGAAACACCTACAATATACTGTAGCATAGTAGCCACCTGAGCCCCTTGCATTAACCCCAACCCCCATGTCACACACTATTATTAAATAAGGCACACATTTACACATACAGTTAAAATTTGGCTAGTAATTATTCCTTTATTTACAACCAATAGCCACAAAGTTAATAACTATAATACTTGCAGTCCGTTCTATGTTTTATGTTCATTCTCATGACGCCAGGCGGCTCAGTATGTTTTTTTTTGTTTTTTTTTTAACGTTTATTTTTATTATTTTTTTAAATTCCATTTCAGAAGATGTTAAATCCTCTGGGGGTTTGTGAAGCACCAATCTCATAGAAACATTCGAGGAACTAAAATGGACCCGATTACGCCATTTCTGACTTGACATCTGCTGGAACGGGGCGAAAAAAAACAACAACAAAAAAAACGAGAGAAAAGAAGAGAATAGCTGCTTCATTGAAACATTTCCTCTCTCTGGTCACCACCAACTGATTTGGTTCGTTGTTTTTGGCCGACTGACAGTGTGTGTTGTGTGGATGAAGTGCATGAATAGTTGATGTTGTTAAGTGTAAGGGGGGAGGGGGGGTTGTTTGATATGCCCAAAGATGAAAGAGTATAGTAAGGCAAAGACATAACTACTTTCAGGGGAATTTGCTGACTTTTCACCACAGGTTACATATACTGCAAATGTATATGTATACATATACGGTGTGGATATAAACACACATATATATACACACACATGCATAATATAAACACAATCGAGGGTGGGGGCGGGGTGGGTGGGGACTGGTTACCAACACTACATCAGAAAAGGTTAAGCAAAAAGCCTGAATTTAAGCATCGCAATTTTTTTTTTAGTGTTCAAGATGACTGATGTGTTAAAGTTCTTCCAACATCAACGTTGCATTGTAAATCCACACTGAGGACATTGGCAGCCTAATATTAGGAGGTGGCGTCACGTCACCCAGGTCAGCGGTCCTGTAATAAGCGAGTAGCTGAGCAATACCAATATGGTACAAAGATATTCGCTGGACAAAAAGAAGTGGGGGGAAAAAACAAGTTTGGTTGAGGCTTTTGTCCGCGGTGACACTGGTCACGGGGTACGTTGAGTTTTCTCATGAAGGTCTGTTACCTCGAACCCACTGCATTTCTTCAAAGAGAATGTCCTTTAAGAAAACACAATGAGGGAGTGTCCCTCTGTAGTCCAGGAGAGTGAACCTCCTCAGTAGTTGAACTTCCCCTGCTGGTTGACTGGGGATGTGGCAGGTATGAACAAAGGTTTGGGAGGGACATCAGGTTTGAGAGAGGAGGCCCGACGAACAATGGCACCCCTGTGTTGGATCTCCTGCTCTCCGTTGTAGCTCTGCTGACGTGCCAGGTATCCATTGGGGATGAGTGGGTAGTGAACCTCACAGGCGCTGCCCGTTGAGTTCATCCGTGCCAGTAGAGGAGGCGGCTGATGAGGCCCACCGTTTCGTTGGCAGAAGCTTTGCTGGCGAGTCACCATTCCTCCTCCTCCTCCACCTCCACCGGGCATCTTGGTGGCCGCAGCGATCAGGGAGTGCCTCTGGGAGGAGTGCCTCCTCTCCAGGGTGGACTGGTGGTGTGATGGGATGTCAGGAGGAACATCCATGCGTCGGGTGAGGCTGTCTCGAGGTAAAGTTGACGAGCTGTAGTACGGCGCTGACTCCGTCTCAGGGATCTGAATACGGTTAGCGAATGCTAGCTGACCTCCACCACCGCTGGCCATCAGACCTGATGGGCTCATTAACTGGGAGTTCTTGCTGCTGCTCGCCTCATGGATGTGCTTCAGGATCTCATCCAGCGAGGTTACCTCCATCACCTTTGGCGAGTAACCACCATACGGCTGCTGGGATAAGCCACGTTCAAGATTGAGGATTTTGCGTTCATCTGGATGGAGGTGACCACTGACTAGTGGCTGCCCATTAGCAAGGCTATGGGAGTAGGGGAAGACCTGCTGGTGAAGCAAGGCGGAGCTGGGCCTGGAGCCGATGTTGTGAGACTTTGGATCTTTGGCATTGTTGCAATTCTGGTTCTTCTCCCACTGGTTCTTGAAGGCTTTCATGCTCTTGATGGGCAGTTCTGGGGTGGAGTCTGGTGTCGGTAGACCAGAGAGCTCTGAGGAATGGTGGAGGTGGTGATGGTGGGGGTGAACCAGGTCTCCCATTGTCATTCCATGATGGCCATTTCTCCTTGGCGCATGATGCTCCTTGCTGTTGGTGAAGAAAGAATTGTAGATCTTTGGAGATGACACCTCCATTTTGTCATCCTTGCTTTGGCTGTCCAGGAGCCCGTTGAGCTTGGCCAGGCTGCGGAGTGATAGGGCGTGCGGGATAGGAGCCTCTGGATCTTTTGCCAACTTCTTTGTCTTGTGACCCGTGTGGTTACAGTAGCAGGAAACCAGGAACCCAGAGAGAAAGGCACCAAGGACGAAGGCGACCACAACACAAGCGATCAGGAGCGTGTAGTGGACACTGTGATTGGTCTTCTCCAGGTCTGGTGGACGCCTCACACCTTAAGAAAAGAGAAAAAAAGGAAAAGACAATTTTGCCTCAGTTAGGGCTTTTCTGACTGAACCACAAGAAGAAAAGCTCACATTTTCAGAAGCTAATATAGGTCAAGTAGCAGCTGGGAGAGACAGGTTGTGTTTACTGGGGCTTCACTATGTGATGCACAGCATGGGAGAAGTGTTTGAACTAAGCTCTTTCCCTCCACTGTTAATAGATCAATACAGCCTTTCTTTTTCAGACCTGCTCTCCCTCGTACCAGTGGCGACCAGCAGAGACGAGAGGACAGAGACTTCCCCAGTCAACTCTGAAATGAGTCGGGGCTTTAAATATTGATGGGAGCACAGCAGCAGGAACCCGATATCATTTTCACAGACTCTGCTTTCCAACGTAGGGATCAGGAGAGCGAGCACCTGGTGTGATGAACGAGCCAAAAAAAAAAAAAAAAAACGGCGAGTCAATCGCTCACAGAGTGATGGTCTTTGCCAACACGAGCCCAAATGAGGTTGTCAAATTATTTGAAAATAAAGCTGAGGGGGACAGTCTGTGCAAAGGTTGCTCAGCTGAGGTAAATCTACCATGCAAATGTCCTTGGGTGACGTGACCCAAGCAGAGCGTTTGCCTGATGCTGTGAAAGGCGTTGATGATAAGACGAGTGAAACCTGTCACCTCACATAATCAGAGCTCATTTGCAAAACCCTGCTGCCATCTGTGGTGTCAGGCCCTTCTCTTCGCCCTTAATGACAATTTCTGTGAAACTGATTAGTTGGTTGGGGGGGGGGGACTGAGCCTCACAGAGGGGGCGGAATAAATGCAGGTGTTCAAAAACAAGTTAAATTCGACAGGAAGCTGCATTGAGGGATGAAAATGGAAAAACGATGATGTCTAAAATCAGACTTGCTGATGAGTTTATGAGACGGGAAGAAGGATAATGATGAGGGTGATGATTGGTGGATGAGCATGAGGGAGATCAGCTCAATTATTCAGCAGAGCGGATTTTGAGTCTTTTCTGCAAATTGTGCGACCACGACTTGAGAGAATGAAGTTTCTGTGTTTAACGATATCGCTCTATATAAATTGTGTGTGATATGGATTCTAACACGGTGACGTGTATGTGATTTCGAAGTATTTCAGCTAAAATCGGCCTAAAAACTCCTGATCAAAAATCATGATCCTGAGTCTCGGTCTCTAACGGCGTAAACGTTAACGCACATTAACGCATTACCTATTTCCATGAAGACGTTAAAGAATGTTAAAATGAGTCTCTAGTTTAAAAACGGAGGCACACATACGCAGTACACAGGTACACTGTTTATTTGTAGTGCTGTTCTTTTTGTTTAAAAAACAGTCCGCTCCAGTTCGACTGTAGGCGCGCTAATGGCGCTAAAGGAGCTAACTGGTAAACGGTGCATGGACTCCGGTTCCGCGTCCGTTTCCGGCCAGTCGTCATGGAAACACGCTATGTGTTAACATTGACGCCATTAACTGCGGTTAAATGAGGTTAAATGTTCCTGTGGAGATTGTCATCGAAACGCGGCTAAAAATATCGGGATAATTGCGGACATGGACACAACTCCTTCAAACATTGTGAATTCTACAGTAAGAGATTTATTGTGAAATATTGTTCAACGATTCGATGATTGCAGAACCACTAGATGGTAATATTATTGTTTTTGTGCATGGTACCAAGAGCGATTTTTGGACACATCATAACACCCTGCCACATTTATAATGATGTTGATATGACTTGGTAGTAACTGGACTTGGAGATTTTCTTGACAACTTTTCACCTTCTCATCCAAGAGTCTTCTTCAGTGCTGAAGGCTGGCGGTGAAGCACCAGGAATTAAAGCTAAAAAAAAAACCCCATCTCAAAATCCTTCAAAACTAATGAAATTCTTCTAACTTCTAACTTTTTTTTGGACTGCTTTCATTTGGGTGAAATGAAGAAACCTCCTGAGCCAGTGAGGCCTGGGTGAACTTTATTAAAGGCAATCACGAGTGTGTTAAAGGGGCCAAAAAGGGTCTTCCTCACGATGTGAAGAAGTGCGTTGATTTGAGGCAAATACAACAGGGGTGGATAATCTGATCAGATCCGTTTGATTTGAGACAAATCTAATAACAAAACCTCAAGAGACAAATGAGCGTAATCTCAACTCATTTTCTTAAGCCTAAGAAGGCTCTTGACACCATGGCAACGACACAACACATGAAATGGAGAGGCAAGCCATTTGCCTCCTGTCACCACTGCACGCTTTAATTCAACTGAATCTCATTACAGACGGGTTAGGATGGGACAGAATTAGAATCAAACAAAGACTGATGGGGTCTGTATGTACACAGTTCCCGGCCAAGTATTTAAAGAGTTTATTATTTAAATGGTGTAGTTACTGTGGAACTACTTCAGCTATTTTTGCTCTCTCATTATGTGGAGGCTGGCTTTGTGGCAGGTGTTCCTGCAGAGGATTACGATCTCATCATCGTGTACACCACTGCATTCATTTTCGAGTCTCAACCTCGAGAGGGACAGAGAATCGCACACAGTGTGGATACTGTAGTCCACTGCTTTGACTTGAGCTTCTCATTTAAAATCCTCAATTTCAGCCATTTATTCTGATGATTGCCGCGGACTTATGACCACATTAAAAAGCCATACATCAGAATTGCAGTCCCAGTGGGAGAGACAATCAAAAGTAGAGCTGCAGTGAGCCTGTTAATGCCTTCTTCTTTTAATCTCGTCATTAAAGAGCTTGTCAATCAGCGCTGCAGGAATGACGCATGCCAAGAAAAAAAAAGAAAAGTCAGTTTTCTAACTGATCGTCATCCCGGCCTGGTGGCGGCAGCAGCAGCAGCACAGAGCGTCCGGTAATGAGCCCTCGTCTCAGTGTGGTTCATGCCTCCCGTCACCCCCGGTGACTCTCTGGTACCTGTGACTCATCTGCTCCCCCTCGGCCCTAACACCACCACCACCACCACCCCCTCACTGGCTGTAGCTCCAGGCCTGTTGAGTGTGTCCTTCAGGCCAAAGGGGAATGAGTCAAGTGTCGCGGCAGGAGGGGCTGAACCGTGCAGCCGAGGTAAACAAATCCAGAGTCTACAAATGACCTGTCACAACATGTCTCGCGAGCAGCCTGGACGACTCAATCACCGGGTGTGAAGGGACATACGGTGCTACCGGTCATTGTGAAACTATTACCCTATGAATCAAAGCTGCTGCCTGACCGGCGGCTAGGTGGCGCACATCAGGAGGCGACGGCCAACTGGACACAACGGAAACTAAAGAGTTGGCTCCAAAACGGCACAACTCTTTGTTTTATTTAAAGCCGGGGGGCATAACATTTGGTGATTTGTATTTATTCTTTTGTCGATGGTTATTGTTCCGCCGCAGCTTGGTCTTTGTCAACAGAAAAGATGTCACGTCACAAACAAAAGGAGGCGACGACAGGGGGCAGAGACGACTATTGATTGTTTCCTCTGTTACTCATTGTTAATTAGCAGTCTGGTCCTTTAAATGTCAGAAAATGGTGAAAAATGTTAATCAACTTGTCCTCGAATGTCTTTTGTCCACAAACCAAAGATATTGCATTTTACTGTCGTGGAGGAGAAAAGAAACAAGAACGCAATCATTTGATCGACAAAGCTGCCGATTGAATAAGCAGATGATTAATAATCAATGAATTTTACAGCTCTAAAGTACAGCTGTACAGTTGGTGGTGATGCTTTAACGTCATTGGAGAGTTGTGAGAAGAGAATTTCACAACTGAACAGGAATAAAACTTTAAAGTGCTCCGATTACTGGTAATTGGTGTCATGGAAAAGCATGTGGGCGCTTTAGTGTATCGTTGATGAAGCTGGCAGAGACGGTCGCCATTTACTTAATCACTTCATTGTCAGTTTCAGAAGTGAATTCTACTTCAACCGGGTTTTTATATCTCTCATCTGAAAATGGACCGAAACTGAGGGAGCATCTGCGTGCATACAGCTGCAGCACAGTGACGGTTTTTTCTTGCCAAACTGTTGAATGACCAGGTTTTTTTTCTTCTACACTTCAGCCCGTTTGCGGCCATCTCACTTTACTTGCTCAAATGTTACTTGTTGCTTGTGTCCGTCTTGATACAAAACAAATCACTTCCTGTGCGCAGTGCGGGAATGTCGGGAATGAGACATATTATGCAAAATCAATGTTGTAATCATTTTAATACTTATATTTTGGACTCTGGAGGCCCTATGAGTAGGCAAAGATGACTCAGTCATGTTTTTGTGGTCCTCCTCAGTCTAAGTACAGGAGATAAAACATGCAATGTTGACTTCCGCACTCATTTGCTACGTCACAATGAGACATTCCTGGAATTGTTGTCTCGCGGAGCTCCACTTTGTCCCTAAAAAACACGAGAGTGCAGGCGAGGGCAATAGTATCTGGAAGAGCGGAAGTTGGCAAAGTTTTCTATTCTTGGCTTCACAGTGCAGCACAGAGTTCTACACAAACTTCCAGCCTCAGAGCATTTACATTTTATATGACTGCAATGTGCCAGCTAGAGTCACCAAATGATGGCTTTTCCAAATGCTAACTGCTGTTAGCTGCCGGAGCCTCAGTGACACTGACAAAGTTTCCTGCGTCTCATTTGCATTTAAAGAGACTGCTGTGGTGCTTCATCCTTATGGTATTTTGACCAAAGCATGTCACAGACATGTTCATTAGGACACCAGGGAACTAGGTTCACTTGGAGAAATAGGGTATAATATGACTACTTTAAACACCCCCATGCGGAAATGGAACACCGTTTAACTCCCAATGTATGTCGTTGTTTGAGTGGGACTGCGAGTGACCCAGGAGACTTTGAAATCCTCTCTGATCTGACGTTCAGATTGAAACAGATCTGTAAAAATCCGACCAGATTCGCATGCAAAAACCACCTCCGTATGTGGTTTGAATCTAAATCCGTCTATACAAGGTCTCACAGATATTTGGTTCTATCTAAAAGTTACAGTCTCAAAGTTTGGTTTACGGAAAGGAAAATGAGCCGCCTCGAGTACAATGTGATAATTATTGCTGTGTTTTCGCTCATTTCACGACTTCTCCTCAATGTTTACACAGATTAAGAGTCAGCGTTCTTCTCTAAAACGCTTCATTTCTGTGTCAACTCATCATGGTCTCAGCTCGGCGGAGTGCTTAATATAGAGACACACACAGTCTGCCAAAAGGTAAAAAGACAGATGGGCTGCGTGAGTGGAGTCAAGGGAGGGGAGGAAGGAGAGAGAGAAAGAAAGGTGACAGCCAGGGGAAAGAAAAGAAAGGCAGATGAAGGGATTAATTTCAACCTTGGTGACTAACTGGTGTGAATGTGAGAGGACGGATAGAGACAGGGGGAGCAAGAGCAAAGGGAGAAGGAAGGAGTGGGGATGAAAGCCAGAGAGAAAAGAGATGGAGATAACAAGTGGTGTGTGTGTGTGTGTGTGTGTGTGTGTGTGTGTGTGTGTGTGTGTGTGTGTGTGTGTGTGTGTGTGTGTGTGTGTGTGTGTGTGTGTGAGAGAGTGTGAGCATATTTGAACGAAGAGGAGGAGGAGGATGGTGAGAGACAGACAGACATGATGGGGTGAGTGACAGACCATCACTCTGCTGCTGTTTTTGAAGCCTGGTGCTCTGCAGCAGCTGCGAGAACAACCCAGCGCTCCTCCATAGCACCGCAGGAAGAGAGGCTCTGCGTGTGTGTGTGAGCGACTGCATCCGCGGCGTTAAAAATAGCTGCTACGCGGTACGTTATGTAAACACGCAGGTTCCAACGCCACCTTGCCTCTGCTGCGTCTCACTAATTGGTGACTGTGTCTGCATGAGACGAGTAAAGCGAAAGCGTCCGTGCTGTTGTTGTGCCGAGTGTTTCCTGGGTTTGTTTTTTTTTTCTTTTTCTCTCTCTCTCTCTCTTGCAGGTGTTGAAGTTTGTTTGAAAAAAAAAAAAGACTAATTACACTGTAATATAATGATAATGAAGTGATTAAGTCAACGGCGACTGACTCATGCCAGATTCATCAACAACACACTAAAGCGCCCCCATATGCTTTTCCGTGACACCAATTACGAGACGATCAGAGCACTTTAAAGTTTTATTTCTGCTCATTTGTGGACAAACTGGACACTAAAATATCACTGAGGCCGGAAATTAGGAGTCATTTTATCACCAGCTAATGTGATAATCCAATAATAGATCTTATGAGTGCATTAACTCATTATGAAAATACTCGTAAGGGTTAGGATTTTCAGCCCTGAACCAAACAACCGCAGGATGTGCAAGGCAGAATTAATCCACACATGTACGCTTAGTTAAAGCTCACATAGAGTGGTCCTATCGCATATGTGAGTTATGGAGGTCTACTTACATACATTAACTTGTTTTTATGACAGAACTGTGTTTTGATTGGCCAGGTACCTGGAAGTGACGCAATCAGCACACCAGCTCTCAGAAGCGCAGCTCCCCCCTCTGGAACAGTGGATGCACTGCTCCTCATTATCAAAACATTGTTTTAACAATGTTTAAAAATAGCTTCTTCACGACTCCCCGCCGCAGTCCCTTTTATGACTTTGACCCGGAGTCAGACCCAGAGTCAGAAGACACTGTCGCTCGTGAAACACCTCCACAACGGACGTTATTCTTCTTCTGTGGTTCATTGTACGCAACCGGATGTGCCCGAACTAGTGCCCAGAGCAGGAGGATCTGCTGTTCAGGAGAAATGCTATAACCGGACTGGGTTATTTCAGAGATCTCGCTGAGCCTGAGATCAAAATACAACACAGCGTTCTCAGCAGTGGCTGAACTGTTTGTTTCGAACCTTCAGGGCTTCATAAATGAGGTACAGATACACACCAAAAAAACAGCCTTAATTGGAACTTCCAGTCTAGGTCCGCTTTAAAAGCGAGTCTATTAGTGGTCTAAAGAATAAAGCGTACACATTGTGTTGTGTGACTGAAGCTTTCCCACTTCAGGAATGAACAGAGTTTCTTTAATCTCTAATCTAAGATGAACAGTCTTTGTTTATTCCTTCAGATACTAAATAATTTGGTAATATTTTACAATAGAGTACAATTTGTGTTCAGTTTTATAGCACAATTTAAAATCTAGAGTGTAGAAACATGGAACTAGTATGGTACAATTTACTGAATATACAGGTAGTGTTATGCTATCTTGTGAAAATCTTCCGTGTTTTCACGTTATTGAAGACGTTCCCCCGGTGGAGAAAAAAAACAAAAAAAATATCAAGAGAACCCAAATAATTTTTCCTCTGCTTCCACAAGTTTACAAGAGCATGTAATTGTTCTCCTAATGGATCCTTTGTCCCTAGACGAGTCGACGAGACAAATTGGGCCCCCTGAGTTTCAAAGGGGAAAAGTTCCCCTCCCTCTGCCTGCTCCTAATGCCTCACATTTATTTCTTACACACACAAAAACAAAATTAAAAACAATAATAATGTAACTCCTGAGGGGAGAAATAAAAAAATAAAAAAAACACAAAAAACGACGAGGTTGAAAATTGGAACACATGAGTTTTCAAACCAGGGTGAAAAGCAAGAGCAGCCTCGGAGCTTTATTAATTTGACAGTTTTAAAACCTGATGTCTGCGAGCTGACAGACATGCTTAACAGACAGCGCGTGATTGTGTGTGTCAGTATGTGCACGTACACACACACACACACACATACACACACACAGTGTGTGCACTGTTGACTGGGTGAATTCAATCATGTTCACTTGTTATTAGGAATTTGCATAATATTCCACCTCAGTGCTCAGCCAATTGGATGCGGTGTAATATATGCGCGTGGGTTAAGGTGATACGGTGTAATGTTAACAGATCAATTCCAATTGAAAAGTCGAGGTAATGAGAAGTGCATTTGTCGTCGCAGGTGTGCCGACGCAGTCGCAGAGAAAGATTTCACGACACTTCCCGATGAATACCGGATAGATTTTGAGTGCTGCGGCATCTGGCAATCACCATCTCACCGTCTGTATTAACTACTGTGCTTTAGAGCGTCGTTTATTTGAAGGATCTGCAGAAAAATAGTCGTTGATTCTTGAGTTTCACCCACAGGCTCTCTGTCCTGAGCTCCTCTCATCAGATACTCTGGTTTTTCATCACGGACAGATGAATTTAAGGCCAACTAAACCCATAAAGCACCTTTTTCGTTTATCTCGTGAAAGTTGTGCGTTTGTCAGGTGCAAATTCACACACAGGTTAGTGATTAAAATCTACATTATTAAGAATTATTATAGAGATCCTGTTCAATAATGTTCTTTTCTTTAGTGGTATACGTGTAAGTAGTTGGTTGTTCAGGTTTATATGTTCATGAATTGTATATAATATCATTATTAATATGCTGTATATAGCTGAATATAGGTAATGTTCTTAGAAGTCATGTATCGAGTCGGTAAAAAACATGGCAGAAACGGCAGGTATGTGTACGTGTGTGTGTATTTGTTTTTTGTGGGGGGGGGGGGGGTCCTGACAACATAACAACAATTTTATTTTTATATTGTTTTTTTATGTTTCAAATAAAGAACATTTTTGGAAAAAATAACAAATTACATAAAAAGGTCTACAGGAGGTTGATGGAGTCTTATTTGTGCTGATTTAAGTGTAACACACTGACATTACAATGACTTTATAAGCAGCATGTCTTCCTAAAGACATTATAAGAACTTTTGATTGATTTTTATTTATTTATTTTTTAAAAGCACTATTTTTGGCAGCATAAACGAAAAGCCATGTCTATGATGATATGTACACTCTTAGAAATAAAAGTGCTAAGTAGAACCAAATAAGGTTCTTCGGCTTGTCCTCATAGGAGAACCCTTTTTGGCCCTTTTTATAAAGGTTCCACCAAGAACCCTTGAAAAACACTTTCAAGGGTTCTCTGGATCAAAATGGTTCTTACTGGAACCATTAGTGTTACCAAGAACTCTTTCTTCAGGAAAGGGTTTTTCAGAAGCAAATGGTTCCAGGTAGAACCTCAGCCCTGGTAGAAGGACCCTTTTGGAACCCTTATTTCTAAGAGTGTATGACACTAATAACATGATACCGCAGAACCCTTATTAATTAATTTGCATAGACAGAAAACTGTTAAAGTTGAGCGGGCCAACGTGTCATGTGGGGGAATAATAATGACGTTTGATGAAAGAGCACATGCACTGGGCGGTGTCTTGTTTTCTTTCTTTCAGTTTTTTTGTTTTGTGTTTTTTTTTGACATGCAGTTGCATCAGAAAGTCAAAAAAGAAGAAGGAGATGATTTGCCATTCGGTCGCTGGTAAAGCAAAACAGTTCCAGAGCAAACTTCCACCTGTTGATGAGAGGAAAAGGCGGCAGTGGAAGAATCTTGGCTTTACCAACACACTTTAAAGAGACGGTCCACTCCAGCATCAGTGTTTGCTTTTGAAACAAATCATTAAAAATCACCACAAATTGAAGTTTGTTTCCTGAATATTTGGTGTAGACCTACAACTAATGGTTATTTTCATAATCGATGAATCTGTGGATTATTTTCTTGATGAATCCATAAAATGTGAGAAAATGTTAAAAAAAAAACTTTTGATGATTCAGTTTCATGATTTCTTCGTTATGTGAAGCAAAGAAACAAAGGAAATATTCACATTTAAGAAGCTAAAATGATCAGAAATCTTCATTTAATCATGAAAAAAGCTTCAAACCGATCAATCGATTAATTGTTTCAGATCTTATTTGGTGTTTTGCAGATTTCCCTGAACGACACTGTGTGAGGAGTGAACTGCTGCTTTAAGAGACGGAGAAACTGTTCGCAGGCAACTGAAATACCTGAGCACAGTTTCAGCCATCGGCTGTCAATCTGGAAGAAGGTCAGTGAGAGAGAGACAGAATTCAACAAAGGAGGCCGGTACAGGCTAAAGGGTTAGTCCAACTAAAATATAGAGGAGGAAGGAAGAAAGGAAAAGAATACAGGCAGGTAAAGTTGTAGAGAAACACACACCCCAGAGGTCAGTGAGACAGAGTGAACGGTAAGGGGTTAGGGCTAAGAGCTAGAAAAAGTGCGAGGGTGGGTTTGATCACTGTGGGCCCCCGTGGATCTCTGTGATGCTGACACCTCTCTATAATATCACACACACTCTCTATGAGTGTGTGTGTGATATTTGATGAATAAATGTGTGACTTTTAATGGAAAACACAAAAAAATTGCCCCAAAAGGTGACCACAAAATTTTGAACGGTAGTGTAATTCTGATCAGGGATAATTGGCCAGATTTCAGTCCCCAATCTGGAGGTCAGATTATCTGGCCAATTTATCCCGCAGTGTCAGGAGTTAATAGACACAATTTAAGTTTGTCATCATTGTCTTCCCAATATTTTTTTTATATTTATGACTTGAACGGCGACTGGGGGGCGTGAGCAGAACCCCCCGCTGTGAGCGACTTGACCCACTAAACGGATGTTGCGTACTTTAGTTTAGAACCGAAACATGGCTGCCCACAGAACGTCTCCCGAGCCCGGTGGACAGAAGAGCAAGAGGACAGCACTGTGGATTTATGGCAACTGTACGATTGCTTGTTTAAAGTGTCCCGCACGCTAAGCTAAATTAACGTGGGTTTCTGTGAGAGCCCAAATCCCTGGAATGTCCACCCTGAAAAGGTGTAGTAATCGTCTCTCTGTGCTTATTCAGGACTAAAATTTGACTTTGATCAAATTAGCATCGACTCTACTCGAATGTCCGGTGACATTTCCACGGAATTGATTTGTTGTACGTCACGACGAATAGAGGCGTAACGTAAAGTGTAAAGAGTAGCGTTGGGCCCGTTAACCACCATTAACGGCGTCAAAGTTAACGCATGGTGCATTTCCATGACGACTGAACAGAAAAAGACGCGCGTGACGTCATGTTTACGTGACTCCTGATTGTTAAAATGAGTCTCTAAAGTAACGCTAAACTTGAAAGACAGAGGCACACATACGGTTATTTGTAGCGCTGTTCTTTTCCTGTTAACGTGCCCAGCACTAGCAAAGAGACATCTGTAAATGGTTAAAGTATGTCTGAATATGACCCCAAAAAAGATTCCGAAGTGGCTTCTACTTCTAAAAATGAACGTGACAGAATAAACACTTATCGCAGCCTGATAGTATAGCTACAAAAAATAAAAAAAAACCTGTACATTTGATGTTTCAATATTTAAAAAGATGCAGTTATAAAATATTCAGGAAACAAGAGGGCAGGAAACAATGTACTTTGTAGTACATGGCGCAGATGCCGTGTCTTATCTATGGAGGACAATATTTCGCCTCCAGATATGGTAAATAAATGTGTATTTGTTTAACAATGCCAATAATTGTACATGTTATCATTTTCCATCCATCCATCTTCTACGGCTTTGTCCTCCACATGTGGGCCCATTTTTCTGGTTGTTTTATTTACAACCAGAAATTATTTACTTTCTGTGAAAGAAATGAAACAAACTGTCTCCAAAACAGCTTGTGGTCCAACCCTGGCTTCTTTTACTCCACACACAACACAGAGTCGGACTGACATGCTGGCACTCGTTTTTTTTCCCGTTTTTTTTCATTTTGCACCTTTAACTACAGAAACTTGTTAGCGGGTTTGAAAAGAGCAACAGCTGCCTCGTGAAGTGAAATCTTCAACGTGACGTGTTGTTGTGTGATCAAACTACTGCGACTTGAATCATCATTTTCTTGATACTTGAAACAATTTGTTTTCCACATTTATAAAATGTTAAAAAAGGATGTTACTACTGTTACTGCAGATATTCTGACAGTGGATAGATGGGACGTATTGCTTTTCTACCACTGACTGGATGATACAGGCGGTGTCTGTTGCCATGGTTTACAGAAGTATAAATAACTCTCTAGAAAAGTATCTAGCATCGATGTCGCCCCCTCCCCAGGATGCCAGCCCCTCTTCAAGCTAAAAGTTCAGCCTGAGTTCACGTTCTGCTCTCCTCCTGTTGTTTTTTAATGAGTTGAAAACTGCCTGTTTCACTTGATGCCATTATTGATGATACCGTCTCTTTGTGTCTCTTCGTGTCAGCTAATTTAGCTGCGAGCCTGGCTTTTTAGTCCCACACACGCCAGTTCATCTAAACGAGCCGAACAGTCCAGGAGAAAGGTCAAGTCATGACAGAGGACGGCCGAGGCGGAAGGGAAGTCGTGTGCAACGGTTATAACAACGCACAGATTTGTTTGTGAGGTGGGTGTATTCCCTGTCCACAACAACCAGCTCTAGCGCAGCCCCGACTGCTGGTATCTTTCAGAATAAGCGCAGGTCAACAGGCTTCTGCCACTGCCTTTAGTCTTCACCGGTGTTTACATAATCTAATGCAGCTTCCCACATTTGTATGAATATTCCACTTAGTGGTTTTTATCAGGCAATATCTGAGCAGAATAGTCACAAAGACACATTTGAATAGAATTAAGAGCACTTATGTCAAGCGACTGCCTTTTTGTACTTTTTACTCATAGCCTTAAAAGCTAGAGTGTGCAGCATTTTCCTAAAAAAAATAGTATAGACTAATGGCACTTTTCCATTATATCGCTTTTTTTTGTTTTTTTTCCATTAGCCATAGTACCTGGTACACTTCCGCATTCAAAAGTTTGGGGTCACTTAGAAATGTCCTTATTTTTGAAGGAAAAGCACTTTTTTTCCAAAGAATCTAACATTAAATGAATCAGAAATACACTCTATACATTGTTCATGTGGTAAACGACTATTCTAGCTGCAAACGTCTGGTTTTTAATAGAATATGTATAGAGTATATGTATATATATGTCTATAGCCGCCCATTTCCAGTGTTGCTAATTGCGTTAGAAGGCTATTGGATGACTAGAAAACCCTTGAAAACCCTTGTTTGCACAGCTGAAAACAGTTTTGCTGGTTCTTTGACGGAAGCAAACATGATGTATTTGAATAAAAATCATTATTTCTAAGTCCTGACGATATTTTCTAATAATTTTTGATGAATAAAAGTGTGACTTTTAATGGAAAACACACACAAAAACAAAATTGTAAAGGTGACCCCAAACTTTTGAACGGTAGTGACCTGCTCTTGTGAGGTTCCAAGCGAGCTGAGCCGATACTAAAATGTGACGTCAACAGCCACTGATTGCCGTCACTGGAATAGTCATGATCGCGACTTTCGACACAGGACTCAAACCGAACAGTGCCCAACTGTAGCTCAGGTTAAAAGACTTGGACATGTCTAAAATCGGAATATTTAACGTATTTAGCGACAGCACTGATGAAAGCCGGCCTGATCCTGAGCCAAATCACAATCCATTCCGCCGTATTTCAGTTCAGTGACTGTGTCAGGCCGAGTCTGCACTCCAGTCATGCAGGAAATGCTGAACTAATCTTTTTAATTAACTGATTCTACTGATTCAGTTACACCGAAAACAACTGCTTTGCCTGTCACTAGCTTGTGTGTGTGTGTGTGTGTGTGTGTGTGTCACTGCAGTTTCGTAAAGCCGTGCTACGACGACCCCTCCAAAGTTGAGGAGGTTACGAAAGTAATGGACATTGACGTACCTGATACCACACCCAGTGGAGTATAGTGCCAGGACTGTATCATGGAAAAGCGCCAACAGAACTAGTATAACTTTTGGTGTTCTAACGAAATAAACCTTGAAGGTCTGTTCTGTCGAGTTTGAGCTTCGAATCATACGAGCCACCATTCTGACTAATGCAAGGATAGAGTGGCTTGGACTAATGGTGAGTTCCAGTTGTAGTCAGAAGCCAGAGTTGATGTAATGTCAGATTTCAACCCAAAAACAACCTCATAAACACAGACAAAGGATGCCAAGGCGGCTGGTATTGCTAACGATCGCTAACAAAGGCTAGGCCGAGAAATGTTCGCATTTTTCTCAAATGGAACGTGGTTAACACCGATGTGTCTTCGCTCTTTATTCCGACTTCAGATATTTACGAAGCTTAGTAAGCACTCTTCCTTTTTGACATGAATGAAGTGGATTCATGGATCATTTATTTTCCCCCGCTTTGATGAAAGGGAAAGTTGGAAAGTTTTTGGAGCTCATTTGTCTGCCTCACATGTCAAACATAACAAAAGGCATCAGATCAAAGCCAAGGCTCTTCCACAGCCTCGGTACGTTCTGGTTTACTGACTGTCCTCATTTCTAAAAAGGTGATTATAGTTTCATGAGGGGAAAGGAAAGTTTAATCAAAAATCCTGTGACTTCCTTTAATGTCTGTGCGACGAGTGATAATGTAAGGATCGTCCTGATGTGGTCGGTTGACATTTAGACTGATACGGTGCTACGCAGCAAATGTTGGGCTTTTGTACTCGAACCATTTTATCAAGTAGTAAGTAGAGTATTACATGCAATGGTCTTTGTTCACCCACTATATTATTAGGTCACAGCATTGTAAGAAAACCCAGTGTTATTTGCGGCAAAAGACATTTTTCAGATTACAATACAAGGTATACGTAATAAAATGAATGACAGATAAATTACACCCTGTATCGCAATAATACAATACAGAAACTCCCGCCATAATTCTACAGCTGCTCCAATTCTGCCCCTTTCTCCTTTCTTTTGACTGCACAATGATTTCAAATCGCTGTATTTAATTACATCCAAACCTACGTTTGCAATTATACACAACAGTGTTATTACATTTCAGTCTATTACACACGCACATTTCTATTTATTATTATTCATAGTTTGTCTTAAAGAATAGAAAATCGCACATTTCTGGTTAAGGGGCAACATACTTTTGCATTTATTGTTTTTGAACAGTCTCACACCTCAATGTTTTTTTCTTCAATTCTTGATGGAGCAAATGTAATGCAGCCAATATCTTCCTTCCAGGTATTAACTAAGTATTCAGATTCAGATATTATCCAATCCTTAATGGGCTTTGGGCGTTCTGTGTGAACTTTAAAAGTTTTCCCTGTGCCTGCTTTCGTGAAAGTTCCACATTTTCATTTGAATGTGAGCCTTAAAGGATATGTATGTTCTGTATCTACTGTACCCTTAATAAGTACAGTTGTAAATACACCCAAGATGCATTGCGGACGGATTCTTTATCCGATCTGCCAGACCACTTTGGGAGTTAACTCCATCTAAGCACAGCCATAGCTAGCGTGAAAGCTAGCTTCATGTTAGGCTAACACTGGACATGATGCTCTAGTCTGCTGCTGGAAGTATTTGCAGAAGAAGAAGGGGAGTTAACGTAAAGTAAAGGGGGATGACTGTGATTGGAGAGCAGTCGGATTTTGATGTGGACACCGGAGACACATGTCAATGCTGAGTGTAAATGCTATATGCGCTATACAATCTGATCCGAGGTGGAAAGGGGGGGGGGGGGGCTTTTGCAAGATCGTTGTCCACAAACTGGAGGAAAGAGCTGATATAATGGCAAAATGGAAGAATTAAATGAAGCTACTTTGCGTTTTAGGACCCTGGCAGGGCTCTAATGGTCAAAGTGTCGGCCAACGTCAATATCATTAATAAAGCCTGTGCTTTTTCTGTACTTTCCCAAAGCTAAAACATCAGCAGTGACAACACAAAAACACCTTTATTTACTGGGAGCTGATGTGACATTAAGACTGGGGTGATTCATTCTCTGTGGCCAGGTCCAGGCCAAGTCTTAAATCTATCACACCTCTAACGGACATGTAATGACAGCAGTGCGTCAGCAGCATCTGCAGTCCTCCATTAGTCTCCAACACTTAACGCTCTTAGCCACAGCTTTGTGTTTGAACAGCACTCAAAGCAGAATACATAATTAATACGCAGCAGGTAGAAAATATACTTGACGCCGGCAGACGTGCGTCACGTTAAGCCCGCGTGAAGCCTGAGCCATTACATGGTCAGAGTCGCCAGCTGCGTTGATTAAAATGCACATCTGTTCGCTCAGACTCTGACCACAAACATGGCTGAAATGGCTGTCAGGTGGTGACAGCGTGTGAGTGACACGTCCACATTAGCAATATTGCAAGTCCAAATGGTCACAGTGGAGGTCAAAACAGTGTATAATTAATTCTTTAACAAAACATACGAGAAGGGTCCGTGTGCCGCCTGTCGTACAGTCGACAGATATTACTGAAACATAAAGGCCTCTCTGCACACTTGTCTGACTTTGTGTTACACATTTTTACCTTTGCAAATCCCCAATTCATTCTGTGGTCTTTCGCACCAGTCTCTGCTCCTCATTACGGTGACTTAAAGCTGAGAGAAATCCAAAATGAAGTCCTAAATCTACAAGTGCCGCCTTAATAAAGGCCAGTGGTTGTATGTTAGCTTTCAATTGCGTCAGCCTAATGGCTTGTGGGCTGAGCTAACTCTGTGTTAGCGCACTTTAATGTGATCTGGAGTGGAGACCGAGGAGCAAATTTCCTTTGTTACTAAGATGAATCTGGACATGCTTGCTGCACTGTTGTTTCCACTTCTCCTCGGGTAACTTTTTGTCTGCGTAGCTCTATTTTTGGACCACTATCAGTGCTCTCTTGTCAGCTGGCCCACCTTGCGTTGCCGTGGGAGATTTGTCACCCAGCGGTGGAGCCTCTACAGACGGTCCTGACACAAAAGCAGATACCTGGAGAGAAATGGACAGATTGGAGGCCTGTGATGTTGGTACTTCCACACCAGGTCCTCCTCTGCCTTATCTACCTGCCTGCCCACCTCTTTTGATTGAACTGGCAGCTCCACAATCTTTTGACTAAAATGGATTGTATTGCTGTTTCTGGTACGCCCTTTGTTGTCTGACTTCCCAGCCGCGGCTCCTTGCCGTTATTTATTTGTAATGGTCTTTTCTTATTGAAGCTTGAGTAGCTCATAATTGCAGTCACAGAGTCTGGCTGTGTGAATGGAAGCCTCGTTCACCTACTGAGGATTTATGGGCGTCTGATTGCCTGAACACGCGAGCAGCAAGGTCAGGGGGGGGAACGAAATGGAATCATTTCCTCAGTGAATCATGTCCAGATGAACAAAAAACATATTCCTGAACATGTCATGAGTTTAAAATTGTCTCTGGAACGCCATTTCTTCACATCACAAACAGCGTGTTCTTGCATTTCCCCTCACAGGCCTTGAAGCTCTTTGATTTGGCTTGTAATGTTAATCAGTACGAGTGTAAACTGTCACATTAAAAATGTAAGAAATAATGAGACTCAGGGCCATAAAGATGGAGGTGTAATTAAATATTCAGGAACTGGCTGGAGTTTTATAGGTCATGTCATTTGCTGGGGCAGCTGGGTGGTGCGGTGTGGTGCGGTGAGGCTGTTAAAAAGTGCCTCGGCTCTCGCTGCTGCAACATTTGACGACTTGAAGTGAAACCAGAACTTTTTAGTTGGAGACGTGAACTCAGGATCACAAACAACCTCACAATGTAACCCTTTAAGGGTGGAATTATACAGTTCTGAGGCAACTAAAAATGTCACAAATCCGCCTTGTGAAGTCTGACAATATAATTTGTGTTTAACATTTGAATAACAGTGGATTATACAAGAAATCTGGATACTTCAGCTGGAGCTCTCAATAAAATGATATATATATTTTTAATTATCTACAGACCTTTTTGCTCAATATAACTACAGGTTATTAGTTACTAAGGTTTAATAATAATATTTGATAATGCTGGACATATTAACGGTGTAAACGCATGACGTGTTTCCATGACGACTGACCGGAAAAAGACACGCCTGACGTCATGTTTATGTGACTCCCGATTGTTAAAATGAGTCTCTAAAGTAACGCTGAACTTTAAAAACAGAGGCACACAAATGCAGTACACAGGTACGCTGGTTATTTGTAGCGCTGCTCTTTTCATTTAATAAACAGACCGCTGTCCTATTGTGTTTTCTCTCTTTGTAATTATTCCTCCTACTCATACTAGCCATGAAGGCTAACTATTCTATTTGTTGCTACTGTTGTTTTAATGACTTTACTACCCTATGTTGTTGACATCAACCTGCCAAAGGGACTAAAGATGGAAATTAGCCGTTTGGCTATAATCTTGCATATTTACATGTGTATGTTCATTAATATGTATTTTACCCTGCTTTAAATAAAATAAACTCAAACTCATCGACATCACGCAAGTCTTTTTCCGGTCAGTCACCATGGAAACGTGTCATGTGCGTTGGAGTTGATGCCGTTAACCACCGTTAACGTGCCCAGCACTAATATTGATTATATTGACTGATTAAGCCTTTAACAGTTGTGTGAGTGGCAGGATGTCGTCTATAAATGGTCGACATTCGTCTTTCATATGGTTATTTTTATGAAGGGGAAAAACTGCAGAGATGATATTGATCGAACAGAGTGGACGTCACAGGTTGCACTTGTACATTTAGCTCTCTGAATCTTTGACACAGTGCTCATTTATCGATTGGTCACAGGTTTAACGAGGAGGAATCAAACATTTCCTGTCATCGCCTGTCATCTCTGTGACGAGACGCCGCTCTCTGTGCGTTACCTGAACTCTTGTTTCCCACGTTTTTGTGGATAATTCTTTGACGTGGCTAAAATTGAGAAATGTTTTACATTTTAATGTTGGAAATATTTAGCAAAAGGGGGAGTGAGACATGATGAAAACTTTGAAAGCCTGCGTCAGCGCCCTCTGTGTTGTTGTGTGATGAAAATGTAAATTTACAGCATGTCCGAGAGGATTATAGACATTACTTGGTTCGTGCTCTTGAATTTTTTGAGCTGTGTGGGAAAACATTGAGGGAATATCGTTTGCTAGTGTTGACAAACTAAATAAAAGATGAGGAGAGTTCACGTGGGAGTTCAGCGCCGTTTAAACTCAGGTTGATTTGAGGAGTTAATTAGAGCTGGTGCAGTATCTGCTTTAAGTCATTAAATCTTTCAAATTGGCGGCACATGGAGACGTATGGCTGAATAGAAGGGGAGAAGGGCAGGATAATGTGACCCTGCCTTCGATATTCTTCAAGCCACTAACTTAACAGTGTCTGTCCCTGAATGTGTGCGGCAGTTTTCTGCTCGATTCACGCAGCGTCCTGTCATTTAATCACACAAGGCTTTAAGTTGGCAGAATCCGTTAAAAAAGGCGCTCAGGAAACGATGCGTCCCGTCATGTACAGCTGGGAACTACTGAGGTGTATGGATTAAAGGAAAAAGAAAAAGAAAATCACTTATCAGCGCTTGCCGCTTATTTCTAAGCGAACTAGGGAGTTAAGTGTTAGTGAGCTAATGAACGTGATATTTCACCCTGGAAGAACATTCGCTCATATTAGCTTAGCGTAGCATAGCCATCCGTCGCAACAGGTTCATGGCCGACCGTCGACAGCGTGGAATTTGTGTCAATATTTTCAAACACTTTTTCAGAAGCAAAAATGATTTCATCATTCAAAAATACATTATTTTATTTTTTGAAAATACATTTGTTCTTTGCGCACGGTTCAAAGAACGGGAGAGAGTTGATATATTTAAGAAAATGGAAATGTACTTTTAATCTCGGTAATCTGCGACTTTATTTTCATGTATATTTGACACTTTATGGCTGAATCCCAATTCCTTCCCCTTTATTGGAGTTCCCCTTGGCCCTCAATACAGAGTTGAGGGTGCTAGGGGTAAGAATGTTCCCCTAAGAAATGAGACACCCCTCCATTACCGTCACGTCATCCTCACTTAATGCTCGCAGACTGCTACATCAACAATCGAGTCGGAAAGCAATATCAGAGCAAAGCTCGGTATAATCAACCAAGGAGTAGTAATAGTAACAAATTCACTGCGCGCTAATTTCACTTAAAACCTTAACGTGTCATGTCAAGGGTTATCGGATATCTTATCTAAACAAATAGCGATAGCAGTTAGCTAACCACTTCCGAAAGAAACCCCTGGATATTAGCATCGGCTACGACTAGCTAGTAATTCAAAACAAACTTGACTAGTGATTCAGAAAAAACGTTAACAATTGAGCAAGACCACAATAGTATCATAGACATGACTGTCGTAATTAATATGCTGAAAATACATTTGTGCGAGTCCTTGGCTTGAGCCATCACTTCCAAAAAGATTTTCTGGCCGGCTTTCAAACTTCGTTGACAGGTGACGCGGGGGATGCTTGGAAATTCCTCAAAACCCTCCTTTTCAAGTGCGGTCCTTTGGAAGCTTCATTTCAAGGGCTACGTAGCCCTAGGCTAACACTAACCCTTAACCCAAATGAGAAACGAGACAGCCCATACCCCTCACATGAACGCCCAAAAACAAAGGGTAGGGGGGTAAGGGGTGGAATTGGGATTCAGCCTTAATCTCATAAATTGGACTGTATTTTCTCGTATATTTGAAATTTTTAATCTCGTAGATCTGAGACTCTGAGCTTGTGACAACTTCTGGTCCGTTGAGCTGTCGCTCCAAAACTCAGCAGCCAACCAGCAGACAGCTACTTGAGGCCCGCCCACGGCGCAAAGAACAAATGTATTTTCAAACAATTAAATCACATTTTTGAATGATTAAATCTATATTCTTCTTTGCTTCGTGAAATGCGTTGTGTTGAAAATCTAGTTCCATGGAGACGTTTGCTGGTCATGACTCATTCGCTCATCGACTACTCATCGGCATGAGGGAAAACATGGAACAGTAGAGCTGATGCTATGGAAACACAGGTGAGATGAGGGAGCACAGTGTACAGTTACAGGCATGCGTGCGCTTGCAAAGGTTTTACCAGAGTGAAACATCATTTCTGTTAGTGGTCAGTCTGGGTTAGATGTGCACAGGGGCCCAGCAGTGCAAACCCCGCCCCCCAAAGAGGACACACATCCCTCCCCCTTACCCTCCATCTCCACACTGATTGGCTCCGAGTCAGGTGACCCTTGTTCCCCCCCTGGGGGAGGGCCATCAGGACCTGTACCTCTTTCAGGGTCACCTGCCTCCTTTGGGAACGCCGCCCCATGATAGGTTGTGCTGGTGCTTGTGGGTGTGGTCTTCCCTGCGGTTGTAACGGAGGGGGAGGAGGAGGAGGAAGGAGGAAGGGGGGGGGGGGCAACAGAGTGAGTGATTAGTGAAATGTGAATCAGCCCCGAGACAATCAACTGCACAAAAATGAGGGTGAGTCCTGAGTGGAAAGGAAAACCAGCACCTGTTAAACACCAGTGATGACAGTGAGCAACGTGATGGACACACAGAGCAGACGCTGGATCCATTCATCATTTCATTTACACACACGCACACACAACAAACTTCAAGTGCTTATGCTGCGTTCCAGAGCCCATCCAAACCAGTTGGACGTGGGACTTATCCTACCTCCAACTAGAAAAAGTGCACTGGAATACCTATCGAAGTGGGACCTCCTACTCGCGAAGTCGGGGCTGATCGACCTACCCCGACTTCACCAAAATGACGTCGGAGAATAATGGTGGCGCCCATGAAGTCACATGAATAGGCTATAAACTTTTCTGCGTGTAGAGTTGTTTTAAACACAGCGATTTTATCACAACTTGTTTTTCATGTTATGTGAAATATGTCGGTTGTTATCCATTAGCATGAAGATATGTAGGGCTACGGTAAAAGTATACTCATGACGTTATATGTATCGCTTTCACATATACGGCTTGCTTGTGTATGTGAGTAAAGTGAATTGCTGACAGTTAAAATGCCTCTTCAAACATAAATCTAAAGCGCCGCGATCGTCACTGTTTTCTAACATTCAACTTCAATTGCTGGAACGCTTTGAAGTAGGAGCTAGTACAATTCAGGTAGGATATGTCCCACATCCCATTTGTTTGGATGGGCTCTGGAACACAGCATTACAGTGTACTTCACCCACATTCATCCTCCCAGATGTCCTAGTTTTTGGCATAAATTCTTTATTTTTTAGACATTTGAAAGGGTTCAGGTACTTTAATAATATGAAACTGCTGCTTATGTGCGCTAATTCAACTATCTAGCTATCATGATGTTGAGGATGTTTCATCACCAAGGACTCATTATTGGACAGTTTGGCATTGTCAGTAATATTAATTTTGCATACGATAGTGACAGAGGATGTCACAAAAAAGTACATATCATAAAACCCAAACCAAGGGAAATTGTAATCTAAATTGTCAATCTAAGCTATACAAGCTAAACTAATTTGACTTAAATCTGTTCTTCTTCTTCTAAATCTTGTAAAAAATGGCAGCTGCAGAACGTCAGCTCTCAGTCCAAATAAGGGTAGTTAACGGAAAGTAAGTCTAAAACTAAAACTAGCAGTGAAAAAATAATTTAGTTAACTGAAATAAAAATAAAAACCACAATTTAAAAAAAAATAAAATAAAAACTAAACTGAATTGTAGATTCAGATTGAATTAATTCTGGAAAATATTTACCTGCAGATGTTAAAGGTTAAGGTTAAAGGATTTGATAATCCATATTTGATTTATCACACATTCTTTTCAGCGTCTACAAGTCAAGGCCTTCTATTAATACCTGAAAAACTACAACTAAAACTACATAAAAAGTGAACTGAAACTACTAAATCATTTGTTGAATGAACTCAAACTAAACTGACATAAAAAAAAGCAAACTTAAAAACTAAATAGAAGCTAATGTAAAATTTAAAAACTCTAATAACCTTGACTCAGAGTCTTCTTCTCTAACTGTGACACCCCCACCATTAAAACTCCTCCTAAGTGTTTTCACAGATGTGTGTAAACAGATAGAGGTGGTGTAATAAGAGGCTCAGCCATGTGTTTCCACGTCGCCCCGTCTTCTGAGCTCAGCTGTTTCACAGAAGCCTCAGTTGTGTCGAGGCAGAGCAGCGGACATTTGGAACCATTTCAAAGCCCAAAAAAAGAGAAAAATCCCACTGGGGCATTAGTTGCCAAAGGCCTTGTACTATCAAACATATCACTCCATATCTTGATCGCATTATTAGCCCTCTGTTGTCCTTGAGGTCCGGTGCAGCCTCATGCTGCTATTGGCTTGGGCCCACGCGCTAATAAGCTAACCCTAATGTTAGCACTTGGGGACAAAAAGGGGGGCTTTTTTCCCCTCTCGCTGACTGTGAGCCAGTAGACAAGGTTCACTGTGAATGAGTAAACCCCGTCAGTTCACCATCTGCGCTGGGCAAATTAAAAGTATACACCAGGGGAGTGTTTGGTCCTGGCGCCTCAGACAGTAGCTCCAGGACGTCAGCATTACTTCAATCTATCACCAGCGTGCTGTTATACGCGTTGCATCTTTTATTTCTTGATGAAGTACAAAAATAAAGCACAGTATCCCGACAGAGGAACTTTTGATTACCTTCACGGGAGCTGGCTGGCCGCGATTATTTGGGTAACAGAGAAGTGGAAAAGCTTTGGTGAGCTTTCAGAGCCGGCGAAGAACGAGAGAACAGCTTTGTTCAGCATATGGCGCGCTATTGTCTAGGAAAGCTGATAATTGATCGTCAGTGCAGTGACTTAAAAACATTTTTGTGTGAATCAGCTTTTTTTTTTTTTTTTACAAAAAAAAAGACACTAAAAACAACAACAGAGACCAAATCCGAGTGTGTGTTAAATTCTTGAAATAGTTCAGTGAAGCATGCGGGTGGTGAGAACCCCCCTAAGGATGAAGCAGTAGGGTTGCTCATCAAGTCCCGCTACCGACTGAGTGGTAATTCTGATCTAGCGGGGAGGCTGAACAAACCACTGAGGCACTGTGTGTGTGTGTGTGTGTGTGTGTTCCAGCCGAAGCCAATGGCAAACAAAGTGGCCTCTGTTCAGAGAAAAGACACTGAAATAGATGAAGGATGGTGCTGTGTGGAGCCGTAATGGCCGACATCTTCCAGCGTGATGGACTCGCCGCTGATGCTAATCACTGCTTTGGATCAGACGCTGCCTTTAACTCCCTTGTGTCCTTATTTGTTCAGCGACACAGAGATCATTCTTTGAGCAAGTCTCAAAAAGTCCTCGAGAAAGTTTCAGTGGGTGTTTCTTCTTTCTTTTTTTTTTTTTGAGTTGTTAAGAGGGAAAAAAGGCAAACAAGGCTGGACGTCAACGATCTGACAAAAAAAATGAGCGGCTTGGAATGTCGCCCCGTTAGAAAGCCAACACCGACTCCTCAATCTTATCCGAGGGCAAGCCTGCCTGGCAGCATTTCTATTTCTATTCCAGCCGTGCCAGGGGCAGCGCGGTGTGGCCGGCGGGGGAGTAATGGGACGTGACAGGGATGATGATCCTTCTTGATACAGGGCATTAGGCAGCCTTGCCGGCAAAGCTCCCAGTCCATCAAAGGAGCGATGCTTCAGACAATGGCTTCAATGTTTGGGGCTGTCGGAATGGCCGAGAGGTGACCGGCCATTCAGCTGCCTCAATGAGAGATTCTGTAACCTCCCCGGTTAGCAGTTAGGCATAAAGAGCGGAGAGAGTTACTCTGAAGACATGTCAGTGAATAAATGTGACAGAGTAACACTGAAAAGAACAGTCGGACTTGGCCGTAAACTCATTTGTAGAACAAGAAAAACAAATAGTGGTCCAAAACTTCAATAAATATTTTTTTTCAGGTTCATTCAGTTGTTTTTTATTTATTTAAGTGCGAAATGAGGTGAGTAGAGTAAAGTGATGTGAAGATGATGGTGTATGACGTGGAAATTATGTGTTAGCTGTACTCCTTGCTGTACGCTCTACATCGCCCACTTCAGGTAGAACTTTACACTTTAAGTGGGCGGAGCTACAAGTGCCTCTTCTTGTAGCCACGCCCCCGTCTCTTTCTTTTACATTTGCATATCTGTGACCAAACTCTAAACTTGACTCGTCTGCTTTTAATCTCTTTATTCCGCTGACTCTCGCGTGATTTGAACGTGAACGTGAATACCCACCACTTGCTTATAGATCTGCCCACTTTTAGCCCCGCCCCCCTCACTCCTCTCAACAGCAGTGGACGTTATGCTCCTACTTATCATACTGTATTGATATATACATACATATATACACACATGTGTGTGTATAATAATATAATTATATTATATTATTATAATTATAATATAATTATATTATATTATTATAACAATAAAAGAGCGTCCACAAAGTGACAATGTTCTCCTTTTGTGTTTGGAATCATCAGAGCAGCTGTCTCCCACTGATGACATCATAATTATTACAATTATGTTTTTACATTGATGTGGAACTATGCGTCTACAATACATTTTAAAGTTTTATACAAGGTTTGCCTTTGAAAAAACCAAACTAAAATACCTCTTTATATACACTCCAAAAACTCCTCTGCGCTCGACTAAATACCAGGACACGAGTTGCACATTTTTTTGGCCTAGTAAAAATCTGTCTGTGAACAGAGTCTAGAGGAGGCTCACTTGATTTACACAATGCTTTAAGGTTATGATGTGATTATTGATCATCAGCAATGCCAAAAATGTCCCGTCCCGTCAGCTTGAATAATTAATCGTACTATTATCTGACCAGTCACATTACCAAGAAGGTTATATTTCCACGTCGCTCGGTTTTGCTTGTTTGTTTGTTTGTCCGCAGGATGAGACAGAAAACGGATAAAAAGATTCCCCTCAGAGATGGGGGAATGAACCGAGGACAAACTCACCAAACATGCCGTACATATACACTCTGGGCATGTCCTTCTACGTTGTTGCCGTAAAGTGGTGGCAGAGAACGGGTAATATGACCAAAAGATACCCAGCAAAACAAACAAAAAGTGCCTAATTTCTTCATTTTCGTCAGTACTCAGGAGGGGCAGTTCAATGAAAAGACAAAAGACACGTTCACTGACCATACGCTGAATCGAGCGCCGTGTTTTGCTTGCGAGTGGTCGCCAGGACGTCTGGAGAGGAGAAGATAAGAGAACAGACATGAGTGCAAGTTAAAGTTCCTTCATTTTTAATGTGCTGTCCTCCGTTTGCATTACTTAACACAACCCAAACACCCACGAAAGACCTTAAAAAACAACAACAATAACAACGAAAAAAACAAAAAAAAACACACTTCTATGAGCAAAAGCTAAATTAACATAGAAAGAATGAGATCAATATTCCAGCAGGGATTTCAAACGGGGGCGGCACAAGCTCTTCAAACTTCTCCAACGTGAACTCGCTGGAAATAAATACATCATAACTCTCCGTTATAATTTGTTAGTTCCGCAATCATGTGCCCGTTGTTGCTCTGTCATCAGGATCTGATGCTGCTCGACAGCTCCGCTCTCCCTCTTTGTTTATTGCTTATGTAAATCACTGAAAAATGAATAAATATCTCCATCTCACCGTGGCAGGTATCAGGATACTGCTGGTAGCCGTTCTCCACATCCTGTTCAAATCCGCCTCTGGAAGAAGAACACACACGCAGAGTAATGAAGACAAAGAGAGCCATCAATGAATTTGCATCAGTCCATTTCTTACAAAGTTTCTTATTGAGTTTTCCCTAAAAATTGTTGTTGTTGATGAGGAGAGAAATTGAATTTGTCTTCATCTCTGAAGAGCCAAACCTGGAGAAGATGTTGCTCTTCAGCGGTTGTGTTTTTGCCTTTAATGTTGTCATTTCCTTGTGAAGGTATTTACTTTCCCACACAACCTGATTCCTCAGCTTGGACTTCCGCTGACTCATTTGTCCTAAATGTTCTGAATCGTCTTGTTGGGCGATTACAGCTCTATTTCACACTACTCTTCGACTGCTGCTGGTACACACTCTTAGAAATAAGTGTTCCAAAAGTGTTCTTCTACAAGGGCTGAGGTTCTACCTGGAACCATTTGTTTTTCAAGTGTTCTTGGTAACACATTTTGATCCAGAGAACCCTTTAAAACCTCTTTCCTGAATAAAGGGTTTTAAAGGGTTCTTGGTAACAGGGTTACCAAGGGTTTATAATAGGTTCTCCCTGGAACCAACAAGGGTTCTCCTATGAGGACAAGCCAAATAACCTTATATGGTTCTACATAGCACTATTATTTCTAAGATTGCACCTCTGAAATAAAGGCCTCGCTGTATGATCGTTGCATGCGAGTATACATATAATTCTCTGTGCTGATTCTGACATCCGACCCTCCTCTAAATTTCCAGGTTATCAAGGGCCTTAAGGAGGAGACAAGGACATGTTTGTGGGATGCACTTTTCTCCTCACCAAGTCATGCAAAAAAAATGACAAAACGATGATTGAACGTCATAAAACAAGAGCACACCCAGAGAGCGCAGACCAAGCCAAGGCTTCAACACTCTGTCACTCTGTGTTTTACATACAGGCACATGGACTTTTTTACATTCTGAGCCACTGAATCCAGGATGTGCATAGAACTTTACCGATACATGGTCAACGATACTGATAATATCAGGATACAACAATTCTGTCATTGCAGGACAATCATACAGCGATGCATCACGATATCTGTGTCCGTGAAAAGTTAAATTGTGCAGGATTTTCTCTATTTATTCCCAAAACGGAGAATAACGTGCATAAAGTCCATGTATTGAGCGTGGTTGAATGCATCTCTTAGCATAGCAGTGCATCTCCACCGTTATCCCGCTGTAAACTCAACCCAAGTTTCCCCTCACACATTTGAGCAGAGCCGCCAAGAAGAGACGTGAAGTAGCGACGCCCAGTGAGTGACTGAAACTAGCAGGGACTATTGACTTTAAAGCACTTTGTCAATTTGTCAATTAAAATACCGATATTTGCGCCCGTGTGTCGATTATCATGTTGTGCGAGGAAGGACGACAATATGTTACCAAATCTATATTTTGAATTTAAAATGCGACCAAATTGTTTGTCCATTATAAGAAATAGGGATTTATTGCATGATTTTTGTGACAGCATCAGAGGGTAGATTCTTACCAAATTTGAATAGGGACATACTTTGGTGAACACTTGGGAATAGGGAACACATATTCACCATCAACTAGGTGCTTACTAAAATGCATATACGTAGCATACTAGCCCTTTGTTTGCATTGTTGCATTTAAGTTACTGTTGTAAGTTACTGTTGTATGTCTTTTTCCTTCTGTTTGGCACTTTGTTGAATTTGTCTTATTTGTTTATTTTACATTTATTTTTGTTTTATTTTATTTTATTTTATGTATCTTTTAACTCTTGTACATCTCCACTTTTACCTCCCAATTGTTGCACAATAATTTCCCTCGGGATAAATAAAGCATCTTGAATCTTGAATCTTGAATCTTGAATTATTAGTAGGAAACATCTTAATTTATGTCGTAATAGAGGTAGAATAAGGTTATTTGGAATAAGTGTGCTAAATGATTACTAATAAAGGGCTAGTATGTGACTTATATATGTAAGTAAGCACCTAGTTCATGGTGAATTTGTGTTCCCTAATCTAAAGTGTTACCAAAAAAATTGATTCATCATAAAACTGTAGACAGGAAGTTGCTAACGGGTGGACAAACTTAAAGAGAAACCCATGCAGATGAAAACATCACCTCCTTCCTTGGTGGAGGTTTTATGACTCAATCTAAACGACCTTGACAATAGAGGCACATTTGAGCAAAAACAAAAAGGTCAATCCTGTCAAATAAATCCATTATTTTAACATTTGCAAGTTGAACTTCCTGTTAAATCCTCTCGTTTTGCCTCCTTTTGAAGCTCTCGAGAAACCTCAATCTGACAATTACCGATCATTCTGCTCCTCTGCTGATAACGAACATACAATCGGTTCCCCGTTCTCGTCATTCACCTCCGAGTCAATCACAAATCAAAGGCTCATCGAGACGCATCCGTGGCGGCGTGCTCGCGCACGGCGGAGAGTGCGGGAGCTGCTGGAGCCGAGCGGGAGCTTTTTGCATCTACGCCAACAACCCTCCCACTCGTTGAAGTGAACCAGATAAAACACACATGGGCTCCTGCACCGCACAAGTGTAATGATCCGGTATCCACGCAGAAACACTTTGTACAGGCACGCACGCCTACTCTACAACAAACCAATTAGTTCCTTATATAACCTGAACACAACCCAGCATTACAGTGTATGCAAACACAAGACTTCCAGCACCTCGCTATAATTAGCCAACAAACCTCACACAAACACGAGAAAATACATAACGCTGCAAACACATTTTTAGATTTACTTTCTTCAGAGTCGCAGGCGACAACATAAGTAAACTTTTCAGCTCCTGAGAGCAACAACAAATCGTCAACACTGAACCGAAGTGGAAGGAATAACAAAAAAATTAATCCTTTTAAGAGTCAGAGCTCGAGTCACCGACAACAACTGGTACAGAGCAGTGTTGCTCAGATGTTAACAGGCACCGTCACTTCACTCCTACACCGTCTCACACAGGTTTAATGGTTATATTCAGCATTTGTTTTAGAAATCTTCACACTGCTTCTAAAGCAATAGTGTCAGTGATAGGTTTGTGAAAGACGTGTTTGTTGACCTATTTAATCAGGTTAATTAAGCGTTTTGCGTCCTCGATTAATCGAAGAATAATTGGTAGAATACTCGATTACACACCATGTGGTGGACACCAGTATTGTATGGTTGCAGCAGCTGATGCCTCTGAACTCACAGGTGCCAAATTCCAGAAGACTTTAAGATTCTTATAGGTGACATCATGACCACTTGTATGGGACATAAAATAGTGGTATAGACCTGCTTTATAACGCTATAATCCGTGCAATAAAAGGCCTGTGACTGCAGTTTTTCCCCTGGATCAAAGCAGCTGACTGAGTGCGACCAGGCCGGGAACATAAACTATCGATGGATATAAATCAGACCCAGGGAATGAATTTGGTGAATTTTTAACCTCTTTTCAAAACATTTTTTCATTAGGGTTTTATGAATGTTTGACATCTTAACGTTGTCTTGTTTTCATTGCCATTCCTGTTTGCCGAAAATGTAATTTATCATTCCTATATTTGTGCATTAAAGCATTAAGGTGGCAACTCCACCGACAGGATTTCTAAGTCACTTCCTCTATTTCCTGAGACTGGTCAGGGGTCGGGAAAATTATGATCAAATCAAAGACGGCCTGGCTGATACTCTGCAGGAGTGTGGGAGAGAATTTATGATGAAAGACCGTAAACGGTATGATATAAATCAAAAAGGAAAAGTGTTTGTTTCCTTAAGTTCATATTTTCCGACTTATTTAAAGCCGCGGTTCGGGTTTACTTTTTTACCCTTTTATTATCAACAGCTACCCCCCCGAAGGAAGAACTTTCAACCTTCAATAAATCCCACCTGCTAACACATAACCCTGCAGCTACAGCTTGCTATAGGTATGGTATATCTTGGAAAAATCCATATGGATGCATAAAGCAGTCGCAGTGGGAGGAAAGAAAAGTTTATACTTCTATTGTGGCTGTAGTCAGTGAATTTCTGAGAAAAAAAAAACAGTTGATTATTGAGTCTCACGTCCACTTCAGGTCATAAAAGGCAATAAAAGTTGTAAAAAAAAGTACAGTGACCTTTAGCTTTTAAAATGATTACAACAGAGACGTGGTTGCTAGGTTGCGTCCTGGAGCCATGTTCTCCGGTTTCCTCCCATCGTCCAAAAACATGCTTTAATTGGACACTGAAGTGAAGGACAGAGAAAACAAGCTAACCTTGACTGAGGCTCAAAGTTTTGTTTTCCCATCTCGAGGAGAAACGACTGCAACTAACGATTATTCTCATAATCGATTAATCGTCCGGTCCATAAGATGTCAGAAAAACATTAAAAAATATTGATCAGTGTTTGTCAAGCCCGGAAATGACGATGTTCTAGAATGTCTTGTTTTGTCCACAAACCAAAATGATTCAGTTTTTCATGATTTCGTTGTTATGTGGAGCAAAGAAACTTTAACCTTTAAGAAGCTAAAACAATCAGGAATCTTGTTTTAATCATGAAAAAAGTTCCAAACCGATTAATTGATTATCAAACTAGAGCAATTGTTTCAGCTCGATCACTCACTTCTCACACATAGCACCTTTAAATGCTTAGGGGTTTTGTTCTCTTTTAGATCAATTTATTATAGAATTATTCATCTTTAACTCCGACATTGATATTGTTGACATTTTTATTACAACATTTAATGGGGGGGGAAGAGCTTCCACAGCACTGGCTGAGAGACACATTATTCTTGTCAGCTCGTCAAAAACCAGGTAAAAGTGCTACACAAACGTGGACTTTGAGCCTGACGCGAGCTCCTCTGAAAATCGACAATACAAAAGGAGTGAAGTGGGTTTTAATGGCACAAAGGAGGCAGAAGCAGCAGCCAGGCCGCGGTCGTACATTTGCTACCTCCGCCTTATTTAAAAGCTGGCGAATAAATGAATATGTAAATGGTTTTGTTTCAAAGGTTTCACCGCTGGACACACAGTGTTTCCTACCCTGTTGTTAAGTGCACTGGAGGCCTCAAGTTTCCACCTCACACCTGTGAAAGCTGCACGCTGAACCGCGCCGTGCTTCGCGGCTCGCACCAGTTATGTCACTATTTTTATAAAAAAAAAAAATTTTGCACACCCACGAGTGAAACTCACATTTATGGTCAGCACAGAGAAACGTTCCATATTTTTTTGGGCGGATGAATATGAAAACAGCCTTCTCGTGTCAAACTGTGCACATAAATCACTCGGCTCGGGGAACGTCAAACGTGGCTGGCAGCGAAGCGACGATAAGCAAATCCAATCACGACAGACTTTTTACGCGACGAACTGGAGTGAACCGAGAGCTTGTCAACAAAGCCGAGTTAACTAGCAGCGAGAGACGGGTCATCTTCACCCGTGAACAAGCACGTCAGACTTGTCAGCGTCAAGACGGCATAACTGACCTTCTGTTGTGTTCACGAGTTTGAATAAAGAAGCTGAACTGAATAAGAATCTGTCCAAACAGAAGAAACCGCTGGCTGTCAAATGTCGACATCTGTCTGGGGGCCATGTCCCATGTTATACTGACACACATAACAAAACAAAACCCCGGGGATCTGAATTCTAAGTTGTCATCATTTTTAAATATTAATGTCATTGTTCTCACTCTTCCAGCAGGTTTTATATTCCCAGTGTGTGACCAACACCCGAAAAGGCAAGGTTGTAGATTTTTATTTCACAGATCACAGGGGAAAAAGAAGAGCATTTTCTGAACGCTGCATTGACTTGAGTCTCGAATAACAAACCACAAAAAAAGATGTCTTCACTCCAGCATATGCACAACAAATTAACACCTGCATGTGAAAGAGTTCATAAACAAGACACAGTGCAGGTACAGGGTATGACTGGTTTCATAAGTAGCTCACAGGACAAAAATGACGAACTGCGCGAGGACATGACTCAACTACAGATGTCCGGTGTCTTGTCGGCGGAATGAGAATGAGTTACATTATTGACCTTCTTTTAATGTTTAGTGCCTCGTTACTCACCGTCTGTTGGCCTCATTGGAATTATTTACAAATAATCACGAGTAGAATATGAATCACAGATATCAAAGCTGGGGTCAGTAAGTGTGGACACAGACTCTCTCTCTCTTCTAGCCCAATCGGAATAAAAATGTGTCAATCCAAAAACTGTGATCTGATACAGTCCATTCAGAAAAAAAATTCAGATTGGAGCTGCTGAGAACGCTGGGTTTTATTGTATTCTCGGGTTCAGAGAGATGTCTGAAAAAAAAGCCTGGAATCGTGACTTAAGGATCTCATCTCTTCAACAGCAGATCCTGCTGCTCCGGTTGCGTACATTGAGCCGCAAAAGAAGGAGAACATCCATTATGGAGGTGTTTCACTTGAGACAGTGCCTTCTGACTCTGGGTCAGACTCCTGGTCAATGGCGTAAAAAGGGAATGCGGCGGGGAGTCGTGACCAAGCTATTTTTAATCGATCCTGATCATTTGGGGTAGATTTCCATGAGGGGTGTGTGCGATAGCTGCATCCGTTACGTAAATAGTGTGATATCACATACCACCGCAAGACAGTGTAGCCCGCCTATAAATTCCCCCCCAAAAAATAAAATTGTTTCCATAAACATATACGGCAACAATGGAGAACACGAACGTTGACAAGTTTCCATGACGACTGACCGAAAAAGATAAGATAAGATAAGATAAGATAGCTTTATTTATCCCACAGTGGGGAGAGAACAGGGTTTCGTGTGTGATGTCATGTTTACGTGCCACGGCAAAGGAGTCTAGGCACCGTTTACCAGTTAGCTCCGTTAGCGCCATTTAGCGTTACTTTAGAGACTAATTTCCCATTCTTCTGTAATCAACGAACTGCGGCGTCTTTAGCTTAATCCCATCAGTAGCAGACCACTGTGCTACGTACACCAACAGATGGCCACGAAAAAGTGGAATGGTACGTCTCCATTTTTTTGGGGTAACTGCAAAACTAAACCTTGGAAACGGCTCTAATGTCACATACCCGTCTATAAATACCACAACAGCATGGACTGTGTGTTAAAAAGCAGCTCCAAATAGTCCTGCGACAAATGTGCCACTTAATCTACTTTGTCTATTATTCGTAGTAAATGAAAGCCACATGCTGGTGACCTTCTTTAAATGATCTGCGTCTCGGGGAACCAGCGGGACGGCAGCCGAGAGCCTCAGCCGTGCTACCGAGGATCAAGAGATGGATTAACTGGGTGTTGTTTCAAGTGTTTTGTGTAATTTGTTAACAATAAGAAAATACCAGCCGTATGCTCCAATAAGTTTCAATCTGCTCTGCAACAGCTGACCTGGTTTTTCCTTCCAGCTTCTTTATCCGTCGTCTGTCCTTGGCCGCGTTTTGTTTTTGGCGTCGCACGTTTGGCAACCGTGATTATGTCAAATGCATTATGGATGACACAGAAACATTAAACCCCCCCCCCCAAAAAAAAAAACGGTTTGAAGTCGAGGCCGGCAGTCGTGGAATCTTTCAACGTGTGAGATGAAAAGTGGGGAAAGAAAACTCCTTCATCATCCTCCTCCTCCTCCTCTCGCTCCTATATCCTCGTGAACAGCCACAAATCAGTCATTAAAATTTATGCCAACTCTGAATGAGAGGGGACTGGAGGAAATAAAGAGAGAGAAAAAGGGGCCGATAGTGAAAAGAAATGATGTGAGAGGAGATGGAGAGAGACAGGAGGGAGGAGAAGGTCCCAGTAGGGTGATGACTATTGAGCTGCTTCATCTTGAACTCTGGTCAGGCTCTTTCTGCTGCTTCTGCTGCTGCCTGATTCACATCACTTCATCTCTTCTGCTTCACCCTCCTTCTCCACGTTCACCAGCGTTTCCCTCAGCTTCTTCCAGTGATATATATATATAAACACACACGTGTGTGTGTGTGTGTGTGTGTGTGTGTGTGTGTGTGTGTGTGTGTGTGTGTGTGTGCTAAGGTCAGGTCTGATGTTATTTTAGAGCCACACAGCACGAGCACTCCGTTTCCTTTCTTGAACATAAAAAAAGCGAGAAAAAAAAATGAAATACAGATGTTCTCTGACACTTTGCACTTTCTTTGGAACCAATAAAAACTTCCACCCCTCTTCCTCACACTTTCTCCTTCTTGTTTTTCCGTTCACATTTCTGCTTTATTCTCCATCTCCTCTTTCTCTCTCTCTCTCTCTGGCAGAGTCCTGATAGTTAAGTCTGATCTCTCCCAGGTTCTGGTCCATTGGTTTCCAGTGCAGCTCTGTCCCACGCGCTAAACAAGGACTCATAAATCAAACCCTCGGCGAGCGGCGCGGTGCTCCTTGCCAGTGTGTGAAGCCACATCAGGACTTCCTCTCTCTTCCTCCCTCAGCTTCCAATGACAGTGACTAACTCCCAACCTCAAACCACGACGCACCTAACCCTAATCATAATTACACCCTTAACTCAAATCATCATCAAAAAAAAAACACACAATCCTTACAGTCACGACCAAATTAAAGGCAACTTTTCCAAGTCGCCGGCCAACTTTTCTCACTTTATTACTCACACAATTTTAATAACCTAAGCATCTTATTACTTTACTTGAAAGCAACAACACTTCCAATTCTTGAAACTTCTTTTACTATCCTGTTTTTTTCCCCCTCGACACAGTGTTGGAAGTCAGTAGGACGTAGATAAGATTATCCATTTGGATGCAAAAACCTTTGGTCAAAAATATTTCAAGGACTTCATGAATGACTCGAAAGCCAGAAAAAAAGTTGTGATTTGGCGCTTTACTAATAAATGTAATTGTTATCATTCTTTCTTCTGCTGATACAGCTAAAAGTAGACATATTATACCCTATCTCTCCAAGTGAACCTAGTTCCCCGGTGTCCTAATGAACATGTCTGTGACATGATTTGGTCAAAATACCTTAAGGATGAAGCACCACAGCAGTTCAATCACTCTGCCAAAACGCTCTCTTTTGAGCGCCTGTCTCTTTAAATGCAAATGAGACACAGGAAACTGCGTCAGCTAACAGCAGTTAGCATTTGGAGAAGCCAACATTTGCCGACTCTAGCCGGCACGTTGCCATCATATATAAAATCTAAATCCTCTGAGGCTGGAAGTTTGTGTAGAACTCTGTGCTGCACTGAAGAGCCAAGAATAGAACACTTCGCCTACTTCCGCTCTTCCAGATACTATTGCCCTTGCCTGCACTCTCGCGTTTTTAAGGAAAGCGGAGCTCGAGACAACAATTCCAGGAATGTCTCATTGTGACGTAGCAATGAGTGCAGAAGTGTTTTATCTCCTGTACTTTGACTGAGGCGGACCACAAAAACATGACTGAGTCATCTTTTTTCACACTTTGCCTTCTCATAGGGCCTCCAGAGTCCCAAATATAAGTATTAAAAGTATTAAAAAGTTAAAAAACAACCCTCTGCTGTCAAAGTACAAAACCACCTTACAAAGACCCTGAAGTTTGTAAGATAAGGATGGAAACAGTGGGATGCAGCTCTGTTACAGAGGTCACAGAATCTGCCGACCAGCACGTCTACATCTCATTAATCAACATGCTGTCTCCTGGCTATTTAATCCATCTGCAATCCACAAAACCAAGTGTTTCAAAACATTTTTTTTGTTTTTTTTTGTTTTTTTTAAACATCCTCAAATTGTGATTTTACACGCGGATTATGTGCCTGATTATTTCTTGGCCGGGCACGGTGGCTTCACCGAGTCTCATCTTTGCCACGGGCTTTGCCAGATGAGCCAGCTGCGTCCAGTCTTTACACGTAGATAAGTAAACCAGCTGCTGGAAACAGCTGCTTGTCTGGCAAGGCACGACTCCAGGAAGTCACTGTGCCCAACCGAGGAACTGGCAAGAAGAAAAAAAAACGAAATGGACACGGCGGCAGAAATGAGAATGCACACAGACGCATGCATCTGTAAGAAGGGAGAAATCCTATTAGCTTCTGTCCATGTGAGGGCAGAGGAAGGGAAGTGTCTGACTGGCCGAGCAGACGATATGTAATAATGCTGGGTCTGCACAGCCATCAAAAGTAATCTATGGGAAGCCAGTCATGTGTGTGTGTGTGTGTTTACAACCAATGTACATAGAGATAAAAGAATCGTACTTTAGCAGCAGGTTGTACATCAGCCTCATAGGGATTTTCAGTCCTCCACTGCCAGAAGGCTCAGGACAAGAAAATAGTACCTTTTACTACCTGGACTCCTCCTCTACCTCTACTATCCACCTATCCCTACTCATGCATCATCTGTCCATCCATCCACCCATCCATCTCTCTTATTTTGCCAGACACACACACACACAGCCGAACATCACTTCTGATGTTATGACAGAGACAGAGAAAGAGACGACCAGAGAAAGCAGGCGGGAAGTTGTGGAGAAATCCTATAAAGTGTGTAACGAGTGCTTGAAACTGTATATCAGTTGTATTTTAGCTGCTCGGCTAAAATACACTAGATGCTAATGGACCAGAATCTGGACAATTATCCTCTAGCGAGGGGCAGGCTTTAGCTGTTAGCATCACTGTTGAGTAAACCGCAAAATCAAGTTTGCACTAGTGATAGAGACAAGTTGTGTTACAGGAAAAGGAAGTTCAGTGATATAGACAATAACATCTGTAAATATACCAGACTTGGCAACAAGGCTAGCTAGTGGAAACGCAAAATAACCGTGCCGTGCAGAGGCGAGGTGAGGCTAGCTAGTGGAAACGGACAAGAAGCTAACCAGAAGACGACTTTGCCAACAGCGGCTTAAGGACGTTACCAATTCTGTTTTTTAAAATCTTATTTTAGGTTTCCCTTTTCTTTATTTTAAACATTTTCTGGGATCGCCTCCCTGACATAATATGATTAAACGCTAAGTGTGTGGTCCTGTGTCTTGATTGGATCTTCTAGTCCGTGTTTTCTCTAGGTTTCTAGGTTTTCTTTTCTTTAACTAGGGCAGATTTATCAGGAAAAATGGGGGGCAAACACACAGCACAACAGGCCATGAGCCAGAATTGAGCCCACGTGGTGAACTATCAGCACCACTGTTTAGCCTCATCTTATCTACAAGTACAGACGCGTCTTACCTTCCACTTGGGCTTTCTGAACTAACTAACAAACAAACCTCCAGTGGAGAAAACTGCACTGATAACATCTGTTTACAGGTTAGATTGAGTAAAGTAGACTCTGGAGTTATGGCGGAAAAAAAACCCCTTCAAATGTTTAGAACAGATTTATTATATTTGTTCCCACTCTTAACCATCACTGAGGCTTTGACGCGTTTGCTCCGGGTTTTCCAGAGCACGTCTGTTTTAGTCTTGCCAGCTCGGCTGTCAGTCAAACAGGAGCACTTGTGCTCTCCAAACACTTCTCAAACCGATTTAAAAACACACATTTCAATCACCAAAAAAAAATAAAAATAATTGCAAGTCACTGATTCATCACGGTGAGGCGGCCCACTTGTCCACTTGTAGATAAGTTATCGATTATCAAGACAACGTGGCCTATTGAGGCGTGCGGCTACAGCAGATGTGGACAAATTACTCAAGAAGTGAGAGCAGATATGGAAATGATTGCCTCTGCTCCTGGTTGGGCTCGGCGTTATTGACTGAGACAGGAATGCGTCCACTGTGACTGTGAGTTACTGGACTAATAACGTCTTAATATAGCCATGTCCACTAATGTGCTTTCAGACTGACCAAACAATGCCGAGGCTTAACTCTCTAATTAGTACAACCTTCTCTGGGGGAGAATTAAAGTCTGAATCCTCCTGCTGGAGAGTTTGATTAGAAAGCAAATCTGCACACTTCAATCCTTAGGTGGTTCATGATTGGAGTCCTCAGTCTGAAGGAGACATCGACATCACCTTGGTTTGAACTTTGCTGCTGCCTCTTTATTAAAGTTCAGGTGATTTTTTTTCTTCTTCTGGGTGCACCTCCATCAGTGAGTCAAGACATACTTAAGCAAGGATTCAGTTCAGGGTCAGTCAAAGAAAATGAGCTTCGAAGTGTGCTTCCATACACTGCTCATGGAAGAACACTTGCTAAGTTGAAAAGAATGGTTATTCCATAACCATATTCCATGCACTTTTAAGATGTGTGCACCTTATGTTATTATTGTAGAATGTATAGAACTGTTAACCTGTTCCATTTCTTTTAACAGACAATAGATGACTGAAAAATTTTTTTTTGTAGCATTGGTGCAAATTCGCCAAAAACGCCTTCGTTTTCGCGTTCAATCCAAAATGGGGGCCTTCCTGTAGGATTCACAGGACACTTGTCATCGACTTTTATTTGCGGTCCAACCTAATGAACGTGTACTAAGTTTCATTCATGTATGTTAAACCCGACAGGAGATGACCTACTAGCACTTTTTTGTGTCTGTTTTTAGCCCCTCCCACTTCCAATTTTCCACGCTTTTTCACCGAACTTTTTAAATACGTAAATCTTCACCAGGATTGATGCGGTTGCAAAAATCTGTTGAGTTTTGCGGCATTGGAAAGGCCTCAAAAATACGGTTAATTTGCCAGAATAATAAGAATAATAACCCTTACAGTTTCAAGAGGGTTCTTGCACAGTCGTGCTCGAACCCTAATACATTTCTCTGTGTGCTGTAAAGTGGTTTGAAAAAAGAATGAAATCGGAATCAGCTAAAATGGGTATCGGCAGGACAAACACCATGAATAACCAGAAACTCGGAATCGGTGCATCCCTAGATAAAAGCCTGCTGAATAAAATCACACAAACCAGGATCCGAACCGGATAGCCACTGCACACTGAACTATTAAATCTCCACATGTCATAAGAGGCACAGAAAAAACTCCCTCAGAATGTCTCATATAAAGACACATCAACACTGTGTTTTCCATTAGTCTGAATGAGCGTCGTTAAACACACACAAAAAAAGAACACGGCAGCTTTCATTAATTTCACCATTAACATTAATTCGGTACTGATGACAGTAATGATGGCTGTGGTGACATTCATCAGCTCTACCCCATAATAAGCACTAAGTTTGTGTGTGTGTGTGTGTGTGTGTGTGTTTGACTTACTTGAAACCAGGTGAGACTGTGGCACAGCTGCCCGACTTCAGCCAAATGCAGTACGGGTCCCGGGAAGACAGACAACTCCTACACAAACACACACACAGAGAAAGACAGATGGTCAGCGGTGGAGGGAAGTGTACGGAGAAGCTCAGCAGATGTCGGCGACGTAACGAGGCACCCGCTCTCGCCACCAGCCTCACAACAATTTATCACTTTCCGAGAGAGAGAAGTGAGCTGGAGAGTATCCTGGTGTGAACCGCGTGTGCCCACGAGGCAAAGACGGACAAGTCCAAGAAACAAGAAAGAGGAGGAAAACACACTCGCGTTAAAACTGACAACGACATGTGTGAGCGTGATTATTTCCCGCCTCCATTCGTGGCTTTTTGTGTGAATGGACTTTTGTTATTTTTAAATCCACACAATTTAACTGCCTTTATCTTCTTGAGACTGCATCACGCAATGAAACAAATGTGGCCGTTAAAGCATTCTGCTTCTTGGCATGAACACACCGTTTGTGTAATCATCTCAGGCATAAACACAGACTAACTAACTAAGTATCCTGAATCTCCATCGGCTTTAATGGAACGAACGTAGACCGTAATAAAAAGAGACACAGGAAAGATCACAATCAGATTAGTGTTTGATTAGAGTCAGGACAGCTGAGCTGTTTTTGTTGTCTTACTGAAGTCAGTGGATTAAGAACACACTGGGGTTTTTTTTTTGTTTCACTCTTCTTCATCTCATACAGGCTTTATAGTCCCGAGCTGTAATTACTTCGCCCACATACGAGTATTTACATAAGGTAGGAGCTAAACATGACGATGCACGGTTTCGGCTGATCAAAAATGAAACTTTCACCAGCGTGAGGAAAAAAGATAGTCTTCTTTTTAATTCAGCAAATCCAAAAGCAAAATGTTTCCACTAAAATCCATTCAATTCAATCAATACAGACTTATACGTGTACAGCACACAGCAATCAGTGTTCTGCTTTTCTGGACTGAAGGCGACATCCGTTATTGAACACATTGTTTTGCTGTGAATCGCGACAAGAGAGAGGAAAACGTGTTGCAACCTTGTAAAAACAAATCAATAACTGCCTGAATGCAGGCTATATGTTGAATAGTTTCACCAGTTTAGCGTCATGTCAGACATCTGCTCTGCTGCAGCATCCTGTTGCTCTTATGAATACTTTGAAGAAAATAAGGTGTCAAAAGAAAACAGACGTCTGTGGGACTGCAGTGACTCATTCTTTTTTTTGGATCATCGGTTTGTCATTTTGCCGTTTGTTGTTTCATGGACAAAACAAGAAATTGATAAGGTGTTCCCGACTCAGGGTTCCCACATCAAATTCCAGGGATTTCCAGGACCAATTCCCTCAAATTCAAGGACCAAAATGTGCTGACACAGCTTAAACTGGAAGGGAAACTTAGTAAGAGGCGCTTCGTGTATGGTGTCCACTTTAAGGGATTGTCCTTGGGATCTTGGTCAAAGTCAGTCTTTGTCATTTTTCTTTGGTGAGACAGAGATCTTGGAATTTGTATTTCCCAGACATCATGTCGTAATTTTTCATTTTTCGTCTCTCACCTGTTTTAACTTTACTAGCTCATTGTTCTGCACGGAGAGAGAGAGAGAGAGAGAGAGAGAGAGACAGTGGACAGTGTCCACAACGCCCGCTAGTAATTTACGACTCAACGTTTGTTCTGCGTAGGCCTCGTCTACGTACATCAAGCAATGCAGGATGCATGAAACAGCGGATGGCGTCGAAACAAACATGGGAGACATTTACCTAAATATTGACGTAACTTCTGTCTTGTACAAAATTCAAGCACTTTCAACACTAAATCTAAAAAAGAATAACAGTTGAAGCATCGGCTGTCTGACAGCAATGTTACTTGTACACATTCATCCAACAGATGGAAAACATGTACACACACACACCCACACACACACCCACACCCACACCCACACACACACACACACACACACACACACACACACACACACACACACACACACACAAACTCAATTTTTCTGTATACACGACCGTTCAAAAGTTTGGGGTCACTTAGAAATGTCCTTCTGTTTGTTATTAAAAGAATCAGAAATACACTCTATATATTGTTAATGTGGTAAACACAATGCAAATGTGCTTAATGTTTTTTTGAAGAAAGTCAGATCACTGTCAAAGTGCATCAGGGCAAATGGATCATTTCCTGAATTTCAAAAATTCATTAAAATTATTCATTAAAATGTTTGCAAATATTTTCAAAGAATCCTTGTTCAGCGTAATGCCGACTATTATGATGGTAAATTTCAAGTCATTCCGATATGTTTTGCTGATGAGCCGCTGCCTGCCTGGTGCAGCATGATAAATCAGTGAAAATTAAAATTCCTCCAAAAAATGTGAAAATAAAGGATGCACACCATCGGTTCTCGCTCAACCCACATCCAGTCTTAGGGAAATCTGACTAACGGTCAGTGAGATATATTTCATGTTTGCCCCTCGTGGACTTCATTGGCCACAGTTAAAGCCACAGAGACCCCACATCTAACTTGACATGTGAGCAGACGAGTCGATCCCCCGCTCCTACTTAATGCACTGCACTGTACGTCTGTGCTGTGATTTAGTGAATAAGCTTCTGTCAGACTTGGAGATTGTTTACTTCCTCCCTTAAAGGCATTGACCAGCATCAATAACCATTAGTCACATTCCCTACAGTAACGATTCCCAGCAGAATCAAAACAGCCAGTGTTTTTCACCTTGGTTTGATTAAACTCCTCCACTGCTCTGCCTGCTGTGAAACCAGCTGCGCCATCCCCGGCCTTCCCTCTACAGTACGTCGACATGATTGCAAAACACTGGGTGTTATTGAGGGAATTCAGCCAGGTTTTCTCACCACTGTACCGCGTTGTGAATTAACCCAGCAGCATATACCCTACCGTTCACCAGTTTGGGGTCAGCAAAACTGTTTTCAGCTGTGCTAACATCATTGCACAAGGGTTTTCGCAGTTTTCTAATCATCAATAGCCTTCTAATGCGATTAGCAAACACAATGTACCATTAGAACACTGGAAATGGGCCTCTATACACCTATGTCTATATTCCATTAAATTGCACCTAGAATAGTCGTTTACCACATTGGCAATGTATAGAGTGTATTTCTGATTCATTTAATGTTATATTCAAATATAAATATACATGACAAAAAGTGCTTTTCCTTCAAAAATGGTAGTGTAGAACACAGCAAGTCGAGAGTGACGGGAAACCATCGTCTTTACGTGTCATCGATCTGATGAAAAAAAGTAAGAAATCAAAATATAAATGCCAAGAGCTTGCCTCTGGTGGTGGCGGTGTCAGTGCTGCATTTGCCGGCATGTTCAACCAAAATCTTTTAATGGCAGGAAGATTTTAATGAGAACTCGTGTGACCTGTTTTAAATTAAAAAAAAACTTCAGAACTTCAAAACATAACAGAGAAAACCCCACTGAGACCACCTCAGTGTGTCATCGCCACGCAGACTCTATTCCCAGTCTGTTTGCCTGAAGCCGAGAACAGAGTATCTGTTTATCTGCGAGTCAAAGTATAAGCATAGTTTAATGAACCCTAGTTTATAAAGGAAACGAGGAAAAACAACAATTAAAAACACCGCTCACCACCGGTCGACCTCGAGATGCCAAATCCAGAATAATTTTACAGCTTAATTAGCATGCCCTCCAAATATGATATCCATAAAATGCATCGTTGACCTGTAAAACAAACCAATAAAAGGCTTCTTTTTTTTGTGGTCTTTCAAACATGTGATGTTGTTGTTTATCCGGGGAATTGATTTTCCTATGATCAATCAAAAGCCCTGCAGTTTGAACGGATTAGAAGATGCTAATAAAGTTTGACTCTGGAGTGGTGTTCGCTCAGGTTCAGTAGGTGAATTGTGTTTCATTAAATCGAGCTCTGCTTCTGGAGATTGAGGCCAATGCGGAAGTGCTTGGAACTTGGTAATCTCTTAACTGGCCTGTGGACAGATAATAGTGGAAAGGAACATTCAAATAGACCAGTGGTGCCCAACATTCTTGTTTGTGTTAAAACCCTTGTCCATCCACACAGGCAAACAGAATAAAATGAATATTTATATTTATATTTATATTCAAAATTAAACAGCAACTGTAGGTGTACATGGAAAAAAACTGTCCTGTGCTGCTATAAAATCAAAACCAAGGAAACTCTTGAGATACTGTTTTGGTTTATTTTTGAATACCAGTGAGTCTTTGGTACTTTTACGGGATATTTTGTTGTACAGATGCTTTTGATTGGGATTTTCTAAATGTTATATACATAAATATATTTAGACAAAGTTCTGTGCCCTCCATGTGATCTCTGGCACCCCCCTGAGGGGTGCTTTGGCAGCCGTCAGAAGAAATAAAGATAACAATGCAGGGTTTTCTTGAGGGTGTGTCTACAGTGTGATTGACAGGTGTCAATCTTCTAGTTTAATGGCGTTGGGCCAACGAGCAAAACTTGACAAATGACAAATCTAGTAAAGGGAACATGAATAAATATATGAATTTAAATATGAAGCTAAAGTTATTTGATGACAAATGTTACACAAGTAAACACGATGGTTTAATCTGACGACATCTGTAAAACTTTAAATCCTGTGATGCAGCAAAGAAAATCATGATCACAGCAGTGGTCCACACGTTCAAATGAGAAATATTCATGCTTAAAGCAGCTGCCTCTGCAGACTTGAATGATTTCCTGTTACGTTTGATTCTCCCTATACCTGCACACACACACACATACACACACAGGAAGTGAACCGTTTTAACTCCAAACTGTCTTTTCATCATCAATAAAACTACTTTTATGTCCATTTATTTTTTTTATTTTTTGTGCCTTTGCTCGCTCAACGCATCACAGACTGAGCACCGCTGTGCATCGAGGTCTAGAAATTACTCCGGCCTGCGTATGTGTGTGTACTGATATGTGACACAGCTTTAATAAATGATTCATATACCCTCACCACACGCTGTATATGAATCTCCCTCGCTCTCTCTCTGTGTTCCTTCAGTTCCATGACAGGAGTGAACCTCTGAACCGCTGCAGCGGTGGAAACTCAGGCCAGATGTTTCCCCGCTGTGGAGTTTGAACGTAGACGTTGAGCTAAAAGTCGCTCGACATCGCGTTTCTACACAATGTGCTCGTGTGCGTCCCTCGCCGCTCTTTAAACCCCATCCGATCCAGATTTCTCGCTCGCACTCTGTCATGCCATGATGAACGCAGAGGTGTCTATGTTTTGCCTGCAGCCACACTGTGTAAGGAACATCCATTAGCTGCTGAGGTGGGAGGGGGATTTATTCAGCTTCTGAGGCTGGGACTCATAACTTCCAGCTGTCATTTGGACAACGTCCCGGGAATAACACAATACACACGGAGACCTAGTCGAGATGGTTTCGTCTAACATTGCGTGACGCTGATGGTAAATAACTAACCTCAACAAGGCCATTCAAGGAAGATGACATTTTACTGAGTTGCCTGGAAGCTGATCGGAGGTTAATTAAAGCTGTGAACAAGAAAGCTTTCAAGATTTAACAGTAATGTTTTAAGAAACTCATGGTCATCATATATAACATCAAAAGCCTTGAAGGATATATATATATACATATGTATATATATGTATATATATACTTCAAGGCTTTTGATGTGACCATCAGTTTCTATGCATGTAAAACATTATATAAAAAACATGTATATGTATGTATATATACATATACGTATTAACAGTGGGGAAGAAAATAAGATGCATATGATAATACATACATATATATACACATATACACACATATATACATATATACACATATACATATATATAGTATATATACATATACATATACATATCATATGGATCTCATTTTCTTCCCCACTGGTAATACTAGCGTACTAAATCTGCACATGTGGCGACAACTCTATAGAGACGCCAACAGGTCAGATAAGGCTGTAAAACATACCAATAGTTTAAGTTTCACAGTATTTGGAGGAGAAATTGAAGGTGAACAGTAAAAACTTTAACTGTCCGTTGTAAACTTCCATCTCTGTTTAGAGACGGACTTCTTCTTCTTCGCTTTTTAACGCCGACCTTCCGCGGCGACGCTTCCCTGAGCGATGGATGGTCATTATTGACATGTTTTTACCTTTTTTCCTCCAGATAAAAAGGATGGAGGCCGACCCCCGAGAGAAAAATCTCCCGTAATGACGTATGCGTGGTATCTTTAAGTTTAAATGTCCCCCTGGCAACTGCGGGGGGGGGGGGGGGGTTATGACTCATCTGTCAAGAGCAGGAGGAGAGAATAATGCGATCAACCCAGAGAGCCACAAACAAAAACATGCCAGCATTGTCTCTTTATAACCGTCGTCTCCTGTGCTTAGGTCGCGCTTGCGTGGTATAGATAATAACTTCCCAGTTATCGTATACCATCCCATTCTTAAGGTGAAAATAAATACACAGCTATCCTTGAGAAAGCCACAGAATTGAAAATGATCTTATGAAAAACATATAAAAAAAGATCCAGTGGGGCTGAAGGGTTCAGGTTACTGTATTTTTCTCTTCTTATTAAAACCCCCATTTCATACGAGTTCCTCGGCGTTATTTAAAAACATTTTCTGAAATCTAATATCGGCAGCGGGGACCTCGAGTGGAAAAAGAAAGAAAGAAACCTGATGGTGCAGCGAAAGAGAGAGAGAGTGAAAGCCAGGAATAAGAGAAATGGAGACGTGGAGAGGTAGGAAGTCGAGAGATGGAGTAAATCTCATCTGGAGGGAGACTGGACCTACTGGGCTGCTGCTGATGAGGATTATAAAGCTCCTAATCCCAGAAGGAGGTGAAGTTTCTACAAAGGATTTTGGGATGTGGTCACCCCACTAGCTTAAGTAAAGCAGGCCCTGTCCATTTTCTCCTCCCTGGTTCCTTCTTTTCCTTTTCTCTCTCTGCTTCAGCTTCGAGGAAAAATAAAAAAGGCGACCATCGGTGGCTCACGGCCAATCAGCTGGATCCAATTTATGAATGAGCGATGTTAAGAGCTTCGGGCCTTTTGCAACGAGGGCTAAGCATGCTATGGTGGTGAACGTATTCCCCAACGGAGCCAAGGGAGAAATCGTTTCTCTGGGTCTGACGGGTTGAAAAAGGGAGAAGTGGTGGGGGGGGGGGGGGCCCAACATTCCTCTCAGCCCCAAAAATAGATCCCAAAGCTGGGGAGCAACGACGCTATAGCTGGGGTTAAAACATCGCCTGACAAAACAAAAGGCTGTGGAAAAAAAGAAAAAAAACGAAGAGATGCTTGAAGGCTCCGCTGTGCTCTGCTCATAAACTTGCACTAAAAGCAACATCAGGCTTTTTGACAGCAGCAGCAGCACTTAGAGGTTTTATTTAGTACAGAGCTTTTTTACACCAGACATGAACCTACAGCAACGATGTTGGCAGCGCTGTGTGATTATGCCAAACATTTTACCACAGCAACAAATAACAAATATACTCATTATTCTATTTCTCTGTAGTCTAAAACAAAAAACAAAGAGGAGGTGGAAAAAGAGTTTGTCAAAGAGCAAAACTCAACCTGAGAAAAGTGGATTAAATGGAGAAGACGATGCCACTTTACTAGGTACACACCTGTCATCCAAACACATGACAACAACTGACATTTTATGGACCAATCGAGTTTACAGAGAATAGTATGAAAAAGAGGAAATATCCAGAGGGGCAGAAAATGCCTTGTTAATGCTACACAATCAGTAACTCAAATAAGCACTTATCACAACAAAGGTATGAAAACCATCTCTGGATGTAGAACACATCCAACCTTGACGCAGATTAAGATACTTAATGAGATGTCTGTGTACCTAATAAAGTGGCTGTAAATGCACATCAACAGTGGCTTTCTGCAGTAAACTAATACTTTCTTTGTCACAGCTGGACAAAAACCTGACAAAAGCTTCAGTCAGCCCACGTACTGCTGTGATAAACTGCGGTAAATTACGGTGTCCTTGTATACACAAACAAGTCAAACCAAAAGTTAAACTAATGGCAAGAACTGAAGCATCTGCTGGATGAAAAACATTGATCTGTAAATACTTTCACAGTTTCTGTCTCGAGCGCGTTTTCAAACATAGAATTCAGAAAACGTCGGGTACTGTCACTTTACAGTTTGCCATTCACATGCCATGAACACAGCGGGAGGATTTTTGCAAACCTGGCAAACCGTGCGTCCCATGGGTCCCGAAAGCATCATTGCAGCTCATTCATGTAGGATTTAGCCCATTCACGCATTAAGCTCCAGATCACTGTCATATCACAGGAACGTTGTACCGCGCTCGTCGCCACAGCTACGCCGCGCTGCCAGAATACTTTCTGTGAAAACCCCATGACCCAGGCAGATAATAGCACAACAACTGCAATTTGGTGCACGCCTCGTTTCTCTGAATGCCTCTCACACCATCCTGAGTGGGCACATTTCTTAAATGGGTACCTGTGGAGGAAATTGGTCCTGCTAATGCCATTATATTCCCAGTACAGAGTGAGTCTTTGAACACCAACATTTCAAAGAAGAGTTTTTTTCCACCATTCTGCGAGCTGGTTTTGACGGTTTGCTGTAAATGTGTGAATCATGGCCTTGAATAAGACCAACATGTGTGACTCAGTTGGAGTTGGGAGTAACACCAGGATCTTGAGGACTGTCTGCTAACAGTTGAAGTTAGGTAGAGATTGTGTGTAAAAAAAGAAAAAGTGGATGAAGCCAATGTCAAAGTGCCTGAACCCTGTATTCTCTTGAAGGGCCAGCAGGGGGCGATTCCAGTTTATCAGAAAATCAGCCTGTTTCACACTTGATTGATAATATCAGCAAACATTTTCCTGAAAAATTAATGTTTCAAATAGTGCTTGGCATGTTAATGGCGTCAAAGTTGACACGTTTCCATGACGACTGACCGGAAAAACAATACACGCGACGTCACGTTTACGCGACTCCCGATTGTTAAAATGAGTCTCTAAAGTAACGCTAAACTCTAAAAACAGAGGCACACATACACAGTACACAGGTACGCTGGTTTTTTGTGAGGAGTGGAAATATTCAGCGCTACTAGTTAGCCACTGTGCTGTATTTTATTTTTAGTCACTAATGGATCCTGACTACGTTACTCATTCCTCTCCCGCTGAAGCACAAATGCACAGCGAAACCAAAAAGAGCAATTCCCATGATCCCACACTGCTTTCTGATGTCACCACACTCACACTTGTCTTTTGTTATCGTTGTGATTGAGACGCACAGAATTTACATACTGTGTTTTTAAATTATTATAGTTCATTTACTAAACTGTTTTATTGTATGTGTGTGTGTGTGCGTGTGTGTGCGTGCGTGTTACTGCTCCACAGGTGACTCACTTCTTGCAGGTGCTGTAGTCAGAGCAGTGGCTGAGCGGCACACGGATCACACAGCTAGAGAAAGCCACAAACAACGCGTGGTGATCCCGGTCCAGCTCCAGGCCCAGCACCCTCCTGTCCTCGCCCTGCACGTTGCATCTAGGAACACAAAGAAACACCATCTGTCAGACGACATATGCATATACATATACATATAAATATACATATATATATATACGTGTGTGTGTATATTTTTTATTTTCATCTTTGAAACAAGCGGCGCGGACGACTGGCTCGGTTTGAGAAGAACACACGGAGCCGAGAGTGAATTTTTCGAGGCGCGCAGTCGGAAAAAAACAAAAGATAGGAAAGAAGAAGCATCCCCTCTGGCTGTACAGGGTGATGCAAAGAGTTACAATAGACCAAAGAGTGGGTGGGCAGGACAGATCAAGGCAGAACACAGAGAGGAGGAGAGAAGCAGAAGAACAGAGGAAAGAGGGGGGGGAGAGAAAGGGATGAACAAAAGAAACAATTAAGATTTGAAAGCAGATGCGGGGAAAAAAGATGGAGAGCTCGGAGTAGAGAGAGTGACTGACTTGTTAGGGTTGTAGACATCAATGTCCTCCAGGAGCTGCGTGCTGAAGGAGGCGTTGGCTCCCTCGGTGCTGGCGAGGATCTTCAGCACGTGGCCGTTGTCTGAGCCCAGAAAAACCACTGTGTAGTTCTTAAACGGTCCCGCCGACGTATCCACCGCTATCTGGGTCAACTTGAATCTGCAAAAAAAAAACCACAACAACAATTAACAGACGCACTCCCTGCCTTCTAAAGCGAAGCTGACGTTTCTTTTCAAAAGCGAGGAGCTCACGATGGCGAACGTGCTCGTTTTACTTTGTCAAAGTCAGTGTCACATGGTGAAGCAAACAGTAGGCGAGCACTGAGCTCATTGTGTAAAGCATCAGTGTGCAATCAATCACTTTATCTACAGCCCACCATCGCCTACATCCTCTAATCCCTTCAATCCCCTTAATTCGCCGGCCGTCCATCCATCCATCCGCCCACCGCCGCTCAATCGATCCACCCTTCCCTGTTGTTTAGCCACTTTCTGCCACACGCTGCAGTCTCACTGTGAGTCATTTCATTATCTTTTTGCTTGTTAAAAGCGTTTGGCGTCAGATACGTCAACAGGGATGATTAATTAGCATTTTTACTGCAGTGTCCTCTCAGGACAATTGATATTATTGCATAGCATTACAGAAAATAACTCACTTTTTTCCTCTCAAATGTCTGTCGTCATCCGTTAGAGCAGTGATTCCCAAAAGACTGGGTCGGGACCCCTAGATGGGTCGCAGGGGATTTTTTTGGGGTCCCCCCCAACACATTTGCAGAATTTTCCCAATGTTTTACATACGATTTATGCGATTATGTCTTGAAGAACATGTACCATTTAAAAGTTTGGGCTCACTTAAAAATGTCCTTATTTTTGAAGGAAAAGCGTTTTTTCAATGAATATAACATTAAATGAATCAGAAATACACTCTATACATTGTTAATGTGGTAAACGACTATTCTTGCTGAAAAGCTAGCTAGCTTGTTAATGGAATATGTACATAGGTGTATAGAGGCCCATTTCCAGTGTTCTAATGGTACATTGTGTTTGCTAATGGTGTTAGAAGGCTATTGGATGATTAGAAAACCCTTGTAAACCCTTGTGCAATGATGTTAGCACAGATGAAAACAGTTTTGCTGGATCTTTGACGAAAGTGCAAAATGATTACATTGAATAAAAATCATTATTTCTAATCTTGTCAATGTCTTGACTATATTTTCTATCCATTTTGCAACTCTTTTGATGGAAAACACAAACAAATTGTATAGGTGACCCCAAACTTTTGAACGGTATTGCATATTTGTATGCTCATAGATGTATAACAGCATCTCCATACATTAATGGTTCATTCTGTCCAAGCTTCTTCTAGCCCTGTTGAAAGTCAAATAATTTATTGTTGACCAGTGCTGAAACCTTCTTTATATATACATTTTGTCTCGTCTTGCTGCTGTTCGGCCTCATGTCCATACAGCTGCCCAGTATCACCACAGCTGTCCTCTGCTGGCTCCACTGGAGCAGCTGAGGATTAAGAGCGGAGCTGAAGGGCACCTTGAGTCCAGTGATTGTTGACAGAGGGATAAGCTTTACTTCCTCTGCCTGCCGCTGTGGCTCTGGGAGTTGACCAAGCAAACCATCTCGAATAAACCCAATTTATACTTTTTGGCATCACATCTCCTCTAGAACCTACTATTGAGGACACCCACAGAGGCTCCTCTGTCCCGCCCCCCCTCATCAAGCCCTTTCCAGATGGTCCCAGTGAGGCCGGTTTGTTTACCCACATGGACTTGACTGGCACGTCCCTGCACCGTCCCGATGGTATCGCGTGATGCACTTCTGGTTAGGTTTCATTTATCTAGGCCCTCTCTGGGGAAGGAGCGAGGCAGATGTGATGGTTTTGGCGCCAGATGTGAAGTGGTGCATGTTTCCTCAGTGTGATGGAGCCTTTGCACCGTTTGCCTGGCTGTCAGTCTGGCTTTGCTTCAGGAGGCAGCAGGAGGACCAGTCTCCTCGATACTGTGTGTGTGTGTGTGTGTGTGTGTGTGTGTGTGTGTGTGTGTGTGTGTGTGTGTGTGTGTGTGTGTGTGTGTGTGTGTGTTCGCGTCACGTACACAGACACATGAACACACAGTGTGCGTCTCTATGTGTGACACTAGTGACAACAGTCATAGAACAACCTTCTCCTTCATCAACATATGATATCAGTGGATTCTCAAATGTCACAACACACACACACTCTTGTACAGCAGAGGTCTCAAACTCGCGACACGTGGGCCACATGTGGTCTTCCCATGAATATAATATGGCCCGCCATGTTATATCAACAGAAAAAAATAGAAATTATTGTTTTTAGTGGTTGCGTGTCCGTTTGTGCTTCCACACTTGCACTTGCCAATATGACTAACAGCGGCCACCAGAGGCTTGTTGCGTGAATGAGGTGAAGTCTGCCATCTCTTGCTTCGTTTCTGTTTGTTTTGCATCATAAATATGTTTTTATTATGATTAAGAATATGTCGTTCCAAATCACAAAAAAACACTTTTATTTTGAAATTCTGTGAAACATTAGCACTACCTCCAACTGAACAGAAAAAAAGTAAAAAAGTTTGACTTTATTTTCACTTGACGGCCCCCGACGAGAGACATAATGCATTCCGTAGACCTTTACTATTACCTTACCGTCGACTAAGCACAACCCTAGCACTTACCGTAACCCTAACCGAAACCCCAATTCTAACCCTAAAACCAGGTCTGATGCTGCGTTCCAGAGCCCATCCAAACCAGTTGGACGTGGGACTTATCCTACCTCCAACTAGAAAAAGTGCACTGGAATACCTGTCAAGTGGGACCTCCTACTCGCGAAGTCGGGGCTGATCGACCTACCCCGACTTCACCAAAATGACGTCGGAGAATAATGGCGGCGCCCATGGAGTTACACGAATAGGCTATAAACTTTACTTTTCTGCGTGTAGAGTTGCTTTAGACACAGCAATTTTATCGCAAGTTGTTTTTCATGTTATGCCGTGGAATTATGTCGTTGTTGTTATCCATTAGCATGAAGATATGTAGGGCTACGGTAAAAGTATACTCATGACGTTACATATTGATATGTAACGCTTTTACAATACGGCTCGCTTGTGTATGTAAGTAGAGTGTGAATTGCTGACAGTTAAAATGCCTCTTCAAACATAAGTCTAAAGCGCCGATCGTCCATGTTTTCTAACATTCGACTTCAATTGCTGGAATGCTTTGAAGTAGGAGCTAGTAAATTCCATCCCATTTGTTTGGATGGGCTCTGGAACGCAGCATTAAAGTACACACAATCTTGTACAGGACACATCATAGACATAATGCATTCGCTAGACCTTTACAATTACCATACCATCATCACAACTAAGCACTTAACCCTAACCCTTTCCTGAACCCTAAACTAAACCCCAATTCTAACCCTAAAACCAGGACATTCCCTAACCCCTTATGGTAACCTTAACCATCTCAAATAATTGCCTAACCAGAACCTAAACGCCAAATTCCCCCCAAAAAATCCCTTTAAAGTTGTGAGGATGACTTAAAATGCCCTCACTTTCTATGGTTTATATGCTTTTTGGTCACATAAACAAACTGTACATGCGAATACACACAGTGCACAGCTAATCTTCTAAGGACATAGTAGTGACTTCTATTATTGTGGACAGCCTACACAAAAGGTAATCCCTAACCTTAACCATAACCAATTAATGTCTAAACTTAACCTTATCCACAATTCAAATCTTAGCCGTTCACTTAACCAGTTCCTTAGAAATAAGATTCTGCCTCATCAGGACCAGGTTCTGGTCTCCATGAGGACTACTGGTCCTGACAAGGTACACACAAACAGACAGAAGCTGGAATCGAATAAATCCAATAGGTTTTAATGAGTGTCTCACTCACAGCAGTGAGTGTGGGAAATAAAAAAATTAAAAAACCTGAAAAACCATATTATTTTAAAGAAATAATGAACAGTGACACCATGGCTGTGGCTGTGTGTGTTTTCTGACTTAATTGGAGCGTACTCAAACAAAGCTTTGCATTTAGTTTAACGATTTACGACACGTTACCTGACATTTCACAAATCTGTCAGTCGGCTAAATAGTTTACACAAGTCGTAAATACTCCTAACAAGTATATATTATATTATAGTGTTGTTTGCTTGATTATATAAAAGTCGATGAGTCACTGCGACTATTAAAAAGACACAAAACAAATGTGTGTTTTATCGATTATTGCATTTATAAAACCACATCTTTCTACACCAGTCACAAGGTGGCAGCAGCATCTGTTTGTTTTTTTTGGTTTTTTTTAAAGGATGAGATTTTTCTGTCAACTAAATCTGTTTTGGATTTTAAAATGTCACTCAGACTAAATAAATCACTGGAAAAAATAAATATAAAAATAATCTAAACTAGTTTCACTGGGAAAATTCATGACTTACTGTTTTTCAACTGTCAACTGATTTTGACAAAAATGATCGATCACAGGGAGACTACATAATAAATCGGATAAACGGATGATTGACAGTTGATTTGTTGAGCTGTTTTGTGATTAATCAGAGCGCCGTCAGCCCATGACAACTCTAAACAATAGCAGATGTGGAATTATGGCCCTGCTAACCAACAGATTCAGTCTGTACAGTAACATGAGCACGTTGACTACTATTCTATAAGGAATAACTTGAGGCGTAATTCGCGATAACGCTTTCACAAGCCAAAAACTGTTTCTGTCCTTGAACTTTGACCCCCCAACATTCTTTTATCAGTTTTTGTTTGAATTCAAGTGAATATTTGTGCCAAATGTGAAAAGGGATTCTCTGGAGATTATTCTTGAGATGCTTTGTAAAAAACTGAAAATGGTAGTAACAAACATCCATCCATTTTCTACTGCGTTATCCTCCACAGGAGGCACTTATCCTCACTCTAACCCTAACCCTTAATCCCCATAACCCCAAAACCCACGCACACAGGGTGGAGAACATGCAAACTCTATGCAGAAAGAGCTCGAATCTGTGTCTTCAAACCACCACACCACCCGTGTGGCCCAGTAACAAACATGTCCGATGTTTTATCACACAGACTTGAAAAAATAACCAGTGGATTCATTTAAGTCTCATACCTGCTGGTGGTGCGAGTGAAAAAGGGCCTGTCGTTGACCGAGGGCACAGACTCGTCCATGAGCGGGTACGACTTGATGAAGGTCAGGGTTTCGTCGGGGAAAGTGGTCGACGACTTGTACGCGGCGGCCGAGCCTTCGCCGGCACAGCAGCCTGGTCTGAGGAGGATGAAGAGGAAAATGAAATAATCCACTGAGTCAGTCACAGGCGCAGATGCAGAAGCAGAGGCAGCTGTTTGTTGTGCGGGCGACGAGAACAGGTGTGTGTCGGGGGATTGTTGCAGAACAGCAGCTGCAGCTGCACAGCCGCCATTGTCAGAGGCAGAGGAAACATACATGAAAGTGACAGGTTGCTATTTAAAGACGCGCCTCTCACCTTGGTTTCGGGACCTGATCCTCGGAAACAGGTGTCCACGCCGACTCGCTGTTCTTCTGCTCTTTGAATTTGCCGCTGAAGGCCTTCTCTATGTCGTCCATGTAGAAAGCGCAGACTGCAGATCCAGTGATGCTGTTAGGGGGGTTCACAAGGGAAGACGGTGGTAAAAAAAAAAGAAAAGAGAAAGAAAAGTGAGATTTGTCAAAATCTTACCTCGTACCAACACAAAAATGATGCATCTTTTTATCTGGATGGATAAATCAGCCGAGTCCATCATACACTGTATCATATATACCATATAGATAGATTATAGTATCATAAAGTAGATATATACTACTATCTGTTACTATAATCTAGCTAAAATCCATAATAAAACCTAAAATTGGACTATAATCAATACTATAATCTAACTAAATTGAATACTATAATCTATAATCTAACTAAAATAAATACTATTATCTAGCTAAATTGAATACTATAATCTATAATCTAACTAAAATAAATACTATTATCTAGCTAAAATGAATACTATAATGTATAATCTAACTATAACCAATACTATAATATAACTAACATCAATACTAAAATTTAACTCAAATGAATATTATAATTTATAATTTAACTATAATAAATACTAGAATCTAGAATCTAACTATAATCAATACTATAATATAACTAATATCAACACTATAATCTAACTATAATCAATACTATAATCTATAATTTGAACTAAAATGAATAAAAAATGTTATCCTTTAACTTTATTAGTCCCTTATTAGGGAAATTCTTTAGTGTGATGCTAACAGTATTGGTTTATGCTAACAGCAGCAATGTACTTAAACATAACAAGTGTTAGCTTAGCATGGTCTTACTGCACTTACTGATACGTCGATACTGACCAATGAAAAACAAGATAATAAGCCAACATTCAAACAAAGACTTCTTCAGTGGAACAGAACAGGAACAGAATTACACGACTGACCTCACTATGACCTCACCGTGACCTCACCGTGACCTCACCGTGACCTCACCGTGACCTCACTGACCTGTTTGCCTGTGTGGTGAAGACGCCGAGCACTGCCGGCCGGTGGTTGATCTGGAGCACGTTGGTCAGCGACTGCAGGACGTCGAAGTAGAAGAAGGAGTCACCCGGGACGGAGCAGTTGAGTCGGGCTTTGAGGAACGACGTCCAGTAGCGCTCCAGCACCCTCGGAGAACCACCATTGTCATTCTTGCAAACTCGAGCCACTCGGGAGAAAACCACCTGACACAAGCACAGAAAAAGACCTCATGTTATTGAAGATGTGGACCCGTGAGCAGCTTCAGATCTGCAGTTCCTCTGCTTCACAGGTGCCACAGACCAATCCCTCACCTTGCCAAGAGTGGTGTACTCCACCGCGATCTCGCTGAAGAAAAAGTACACGTAGTTCCCGTACTCGATAGCGTGGAGGAAATGAGGCTCTGTGGGAGACCAGGAGAAAAGATGTGTGACAAACACGCTGGCAGTGAAGCCTTATTCTGCAACATGACTGCGCAGCGTGAGCAGGTTGGCAGTGCAGCCGGTGTGCACAGATGCTCATGTTCAGGAAAAAAACAAAAACAGGTCCAAGAAGAAGAAAAAAAAAAACGCTGTGCAAATGTGTCATACGACGACAAAATATCAGGACGACGTTCTTGTTCTTAGCACTGCGGAGGAAACATTAATAGAATCAACACAGCAGAACTTGTGCTGACGGAAATGGCTCACTTTGGCTCACTTTGGTTCATCATCTGCAGAGTTTCTGCTGCCGTTCTTTCTCCTCAAGTTTTTTTTTTTTTTTTTAATTTCCAACTTCGTAGAGAAACTTTGACTCCTTTCCAAACCTCTAGGAATCCACAGAGACTCCGATTTTAAGTTTAATATGTGAAATAAACTTATCTAGATCCCTATAATCGAACATTGCAAGCCCTTTTTTATGACCTGTGTAACAAACACTGCAGGATGAATAAGGACCTGAAATAAGATTTATTGATTTTTTAGTGTTACATTTTGGCCGTTGACTTAGAAAAGTTATTAACACCGTGTGGGGAAATGAGGAACAAGAAAGTCTGAACTGTAAGATTGTATCTGATTATTATTAATGTGGTTCCTTTTATACTTTTCTTCACTCCATGTGGTTTCTTTATTTGTTTAGATCAGGGGTCACCAACGTGGTGCCCGCGGGCACCTGGTAGCCCGCAGGCAGCCAATACAGTGCCCGCGGGCTCACTTCACTTCACCTCACGTGCATGTATCCGTATGATCTCTCAGTAAAATATCTTTGATATTGTTTATAAAAACTGGTAATCGTTAGGAGTAAGCACTGGAATGAATGTGTGTGCAGTTGAATGCATAATATTAATCATTTAAATGGTAAACAAAAAAATAATGTTAATGTGGTAGCCCTCCATATTATTCTTTAGCCTTCAGGTAGCTCTCTGTCTCAAAAAGGTTGGTGACCCCTGGTTTAGATGCTTTGTTTCATCACATACAACACTGTGTGTGTGTATTTTCTCAGACATGTCCTTCACTTCTTGTTGTCTTGCAATGGTGTCCACCCCAAATTTGTTTTATACAAGAATATTAGGGGCACACGTAAAAAAACAAATCAAACAGCATAAATTCTGAGATTAAAGTCAGAATTCTGAATCTCGGAATTTTTACTTTTTTCCCTCGAATTTCTGACTAATTCTGACATTAATCTTGAATTCTGACCTTAATCTCAGAATTCTGACTTTTTTCCCCCTCAGAATTCATGCTAATTGTGGCCCTAATACTCGTATTGGAACCACAGTTTGACATATTTTTTTTATCAATGTTCTGATATTTAAACACCTTTTCAGAGGGAAATAAAGGTGAGACAAACAGCACTCACCTCGCAGCCACTTGGAGTCGTACTTGACTGTGCGCAGGACCGCGCTACTTTCCCCCAAACTTCGGTAAATGACTGCGTCGCTCGCCAAGAAGTCGGTCATTGTGGCCGAGTAGAAATCACCACCTGAGTGAAAACAGTCATTGAGACAGAATATCATCAGAAATCAATGGAACTTCTTTTACGCGTCTATTTTGGCCATGGATTCATTTATTGCCCTTTAAATAAAAACAGGCAGGGGAGAACAGATGTAGGAGAACGTGTCACTTTTAATAACACGGCATGTGAACTTTGAATAAATGTCAGTGGAAACCTGGCTGGACTGAATGCAGGTCTGGCTATCGCTCCACTCAACTCCCCCCCTGAACTTCCTTGACCCCAATGAGCTTTGCTAAAGTATCAGTTTCCTTCTTTACGGCTATCATTAGTTAGAGAAAAAAAAACATCATAACCACAAATTATAATCCAACGAGGGGTGAAATTCAGAGGATACCCTGTGTTTATCTCTGCTCTGAAGTACACTTCTATTCACAGGAATATTCAGACTGATGTAGAGACATGATAACATGAGGTCTGCTTTGATTGCATTTACATTTAAATAACACTTTAAAGAATGTTGAAATGTGGTCGTATGAGGGACTAGTACATAGTTGGTGTGTTATATAAAGTTTCACTCGTTTCACAAGTTTCAAAAACTGGGAATTCACCACCTGTCAATCACTTCGGTGTCTGCTACAGTACGTGCTGCGCTTTTTGTCGTATACCTCTCCTCAAAGTGGGAACAAATTTACGAAACTGACATCATGTTCAACGGAATAAAAGCTTTTTGATACCAATTCACGCGATACCAATAATATCAGGATACAGCGATTCTGTGATAATTAATACACTGCCAGACAATCATGTAGCATGTAGCAATCACTAGCGATACATCTGTCTCATTGAAGAAAACAAGAGTCAAAAATTCTGACTGGAATTCAGACATTTTTTCCCTCCGAATTCTGACTATAATCTCAGAATTTTGACTTTTCTCAGAATTTTGACATTTTTCTCAGATTTCTAAATTTAATCTCCGAATGTTTCTTTTTTTCGCAGAATTCTGACTTTAATCTCAGAATTCTGACTTTTTATCCTTAGATTTCTGACTTTTTTCTCACAGAATTCTGACTTTAATCTCAGAATTTTGACTTTTTTTCTTGGAATTCAGAATTCAGACTTTTTTCTCAGAATTCAGACTTTATTCTCAGAATTCAGACTTTAATCTCGGAATTCAGACTTTTTCCCCTCTCAGAATATCTCAGAATTCAGACTTTTCCCCCCCTCAGAATTCAGACTTTTTTCCCCCTAAGAATTAATCTTTTTCTCATTAGGCTTGAACAAAAAATGGGGGACAGCTGTCAGGTTTGGTCAATATTATATAACAAATATATAAATAAATAAGACAAGAGTACTATAAGAGGAGGACGGAGATTGTCCACTTTTGTATTGTTATCTTTTGTGGTCGCTTGTTATCTTTTGTGGTTGCTGCTTCCTTCATTTATACTGTATATTATACATACTGTTTACATTACATTGTTCTAAATAAACTACAAGTACGACTTCTCTCGGGCCAGAAAAATGTGTCCCAGAGCTACACTCTAACCAAAGACAAGAGAACATTTACACTTCGTACCAAAATGGCATTATTGTAGTTTTTGGCACTTCCATGTCTGTACTGACAGTGCAGCATCAACTCACCTGCGAAGAGGCCGACGTTGGACTGGCGAGACTCAAACGGACAGCGAGCTTGTCCCACCACCTCCTCCCCTTCCTGCTCCAATGTGGACATCTGCGTCAGAGAGGACACAGCAGCAAAGAAAGTTTTTTTTTTAGTTTTTTTTATACAAGAAATGTAAAGCAAAGCCAATAAAAAAATAACAGGTCATAAAAGCCGGAGTGATGACTGTAAATAAGAAAAGACAGTTATTGTTTACACTCAGTAAACGCACGAGGTCACTACTGCGGCCTCAAAAACCCAAGGAGTCTTTAATGTAGAGGAGAATTGTGTTTGCGTGTCTGTTTATGAAAAGCAACACACACACAGGGGCATAAAGATTAGTTTCATTTCGTCTATTGTCCGCGGTCGAGTCTGTAAAAAATGCACGAGTGGCGTTTAAAGAGCAGCGAGGGCAGAGTTTATCTCTCACTCACAGACACTTTTCTAACCTGCAGGCCTGAAAAACCTCGGCCATCAGAACTGGGCTACTGAACAGTGTGTGTGTGTGTGTGTGTGTGTTTTGCTTCTTTAGGACCCTTTTCTGGCTTGTGGACCTGGTTAGGACCAGAAGACCTCATGGAGACCAGAACTTGGTCATTTCTGAGGAGCTGGTTTTAAGTTCTGGGCTATGATTTGATAAAAGGTTAGGAATAAGGCTTTATTATCATTATTATAATTATTATTTTCTACGCACTCTGGTAGACACAGTAGAACAGTATTTCTGATTTTCCTCCAAGTACCACTAGAGGAAGCTTGTGCACCACTGGTGGTACATGTACCAAAGTTTGAGAACCAAATTCATGCAAAATAAGCATTCACTCCTGGGTCAAATGACTAGGTTTAATAAAAAGTTTGTCATTGGTTCCAGCTCCCATTGGCAGTAATTTTAACATGAGTGTGATTGCTTGGTCCATATAATGTCGGAAAACGTTAAAAAATGACGATCGGATGTTCTCAAATGTCAAATATTCACATTTAAGAAGCTAAAACAATCAGAAATCCTGTTTTCAATCAATGAAAAAAAGCTTAAAACTGATTAAATCCAGTAATTCTTTCAGCTCCAGTTTCGTCCACACACATTTCAGACAACTTTGACTAAAAGATTTAAAAGTGTAACCCCCGTGAAGTCTGTTTTTTTTTTAGATACCGCTCGACACTTTTGATCATTTGTTGCCCGACAACAAACTTATTTTCTCCTCTGTCCTTTTGCCGTCGCACGCATTTAAATGTTTTAAATGCGTTATAATTCAGGCTCCATGCTGTTCCTGGTCTCCATGGTGCGACTTTCTTTTGTTATGAGCTGTGGTTAAAATTTACCACTTTGGTTGTTTTCTTTAATGGCGTCGCACACAACACATCAGAGGAGGAAAACAAAATGAAACCCATCTATTTACAGTGGGGGAAAGAGTCGTATTGTATTGTATGTATATTTCTTTAGACCAAGGTTAGTTACTTTATTCCGTTTTACTGATGATTTCTGTATTCGTGTGAATCTCTGATTCTGATAAATCAGGTTTAACAAAACCTGCAAATACACACCTGCTACTTTTGGTACAATATGAAAATGTAAGATGAATTTTTGGCTGTGAATTTCCTGAGGCTATGGATTTCTCGATCACATTTTCTTCTTCTTCTTCCGTCACATGTCTCTTACTCGTTGCCTGCTTCCCGTGATAAAAGCCAGACTGGAAAACACATATTAAAACACTTGGTCTTTGCAACATCCTGTGCTTCACTGGTGTGCAAAAAAAGCACCCACTTCTGCCATGAAACACGAGTTTAGAGAGTCGGCCTGTAACAGTAAGTGAACACTTCACGGGCATAATATTTAGGCCAGAGCTGCGCTGATGGATTACATCAGGTTCAGGGACGTAAACACACACCTCCTCCAAAATCTCAGTTCAAATAGTTATGTTTCATCGCTCAAGTGCTTAACCGGCGAGTTTCTCTGCTGTACACTGTGTTGTCAAATCGACAGAGAGCAGCCATTAACTCATCAACCACCTGTACGGAAGAGGATAAGGGCCAATTTCTGAGATTCAAGGATTTGTGTACATATGTGGGTCAGTTTTTGGGGGGATTTTGGTGTTCAAAAAAAGTCCAGTCCAGATACTGCTGCAACTGCACAATGTTGTTTCCTGCACTTATCGCACAGGGTAACCAAACAGGACAACAATACCCATGATCCCACACTGCTTCAGGACCCTACCAAAATATTTTGTTTTTTTTAATACTTTCAACTGTGCATTTAAGAGAGAGAAAAAACAAACACAACAACAACATCAAAAAAGCACACTTCTAAAGTTAATAATTAATATTTAGGAATCGGGGGAGGGTAAAAAAAAAAAAAATCTAAAAAACCTTGTGATCTTCAAATAAAAGCACAGATTCTGTTTTGAATCCGATGAGAGGAAAGCGACACAGTGACCGGACTTGAAGTGAAAACAGCAGTTTGTTGATCACAAGACAACAAACGACGCTCAGAAGTCGGCTGAGAACTGAGGACTCGACGAAAGCCGAGAGCAGCGACTGCGGGATCGTTAGCACAGTGGGTAGACGAAGACAGATGGATTTGGCGCTTCAATGTTTCTTTTTTGTACGAGAGTGTGTTTGTGTGTGTGTGTGTGCGTGCGTGTGTGAGAAAGAGAGTCTCAGACGCATGTTAAAGACAGCCTCTCTGTTGTCTACAGACCAGCTGTCTCAGCAGTCTGGTCAGTGATGCTACACGTTCATGGCTGGACATTCATTCACGTCTTTGAGCAACACACACACACGCACGCACAGACACACACACAGGCCTCTTACTCAATCCCCCGTTGTACTCCACTGATTTTTCATGGCGTCCCACAGACACTTTCCTTGATATGATTTACACTTGCTCCCTCTCTCTCCAGCTGTCCAGATAGTCAACTCGTGTTTTTCATCCCCCTTTTTTTTCCCAGAGTATGGAGGGAAAGATGAGGAGGGTGTTTGCAGAGGGGAAAAAGAATGTGTGGATGTGTTGTGGTTAAACTGTAAATCAGCCGCTCGTCGCCGCGGGCAGCCTGTGGCAGGAAGACGGTGACGTGTGGCGAGATGTAGGTCGGCGCACACTTCCTTTTTAAAACATCTCACATCAACCTCGCCAGAGCTGAGCGGTGACACTCCGCAAAGGTCCACAGCCGTCGCGTGACACCTGAGACACAGACCTGGGAAGCATTTACATATTACGTGCCTGCGGTGACGCCGCGCTTTAATCGTCCACGAGGATCCAGACGACGCTCGTCTCTCGTCTTGTTACTCGCGTCTCACAGAGGTGCTATTTATAAACAGACCTTTGGCGCTCCGATCGCACGGCAAATCAATCTACCGCCGAAAAGAAGTCGGGCGAATCTGTCAGAATGAAACTCAAGGGCAAACTCCCCACGGAGTGTTTTTCTAACATTACTTTCGGTATATTTTTAGGGAGTGAAAACCTTGGATTTGCGGCTAATTTTCTCTCACACTAAACGCAGAGGAAAAAGAGGACAAGGGGAAAAAAAGCAAAGGAAGTCGCATTACATGACACTACAGCAACAATATGATACTAGTATGTGTAATAATATCATATGTATGACTCTTTTGTCATAGTTTTGTGCTCTGCACTTTAACGGCGTTAATGGCGCATTTCCATGACGACTGACCCGGAAAAATACCAGCGTGACGTCATGTAAAAATGAGTCGCTAAAGTAAAGTCTTTCGTGCCACGGCACTGGAGCCCAGGCACCTTTTACCAGTTAGCGTTGTTAGCGCACCTACAGTCGAACTGGAGCGGTCTGTTTATTCAACGAAAAGAGCAGCGCTACAAATAACCAGCGTACCTGTGTACTGCGTATGTGTGCCTCTGTTTTTAAAGTTTAGCGTTACTTTAGAGACGCATTTTAACGTTAACAGCATTAAAGCGGACCTAGACTCACGTCCCTCCCTGAGTGCAGTACGTTCGCGCCGCAGGTCATTGAGTGAGTGACAGAGAGAACGAGATTCATGTCCTTAGCCACAGTTCTCCAGTTCTCTGTGTGTCAGTTCGTTCGCGAGATTCACGTCCACAGCCACAGTTCAGTTCTCTCTGTCTCAGTTCGTTCGATTCGTTCGCGCATCATGACCGAGTCAGTGACTGACAGTGCGAACGAATCACAGCAGCACGGCAGGCACAGTTCTTCTTACTAGTCAGCCCACCCCTCGGCGCACGTTGGCTGGCGTCGTTTGCCTAAGATTCATGAGTGAGCGATGGTGTCGGCGAACGACTTCACGAGTGATTCACAGAACGGGGCAGTTCCACTCCCAGCCGGCCACGATCGCTGCTGAGCTCAACTGAAGTAAGAAAGGAACGAATCAGTTCATGAAGAGATCCCAGTCAGTTCGAACGAATCACTCATGACCGACACAACACTACTGGCCAGTCACAACACACTCTGTCTTCTGGGTGTGAGAGTTCAGTCTGAAATATAGCGGCTGAGGACATCATTAGAAAACAGAGCTTTCTATCGGCTGTAAACGAGGAGGTTTTTGACCATAAAAACAAGTTAATGTATGCAAGTAGACCTCCATAACTCACATATATGTGCAACAGGACCACTCTATGTGAGCTTTAACAGCACTAGTTGTTATCTTTCACTGCCAGAAATAAGAATGTGCTTTTGTGAACACTTGTATGAGCCTTTAAGTGATTTGTAAATGTTCAATGGGAACCAACAATGGGAACCAGAGAAGAACTTTGTACACGCTGACCTCTCGACATGGACCACTGGATTAGCTCATTGCACAGCGCTTGAGTGTTTTTGAGCTCCTCTCTGGATTACAGCCTCCCCCACACTGTTAGATTTACAGCCTGTGTTTTGGGACATGTACTGTATTCCCTCCCGCTGGCTCCGTCCAACACGCATCAAACCGCGGGACTTTACCTTCACGCTGTCCTTAAACAAAAATGCTATGCTTGCCTTTTCTCGAGTACGATGTTTTGCCTCTGCGTGCTGTTATTTATCAGTGTAGCGGGGAATAATAATGGAGACAAAGTGCAGCTGAAAAACCTCATCTGGTCTCCCTGACTTTTCCTCCCCTTCAGCTCGGTGTGCAACAGCAGCTGCTGTATTGCTGCTATCATCAGTGAGTTTCCCCGTCAACAGATTGCTTTATCTCTGCTCTTGTTGAGCCAACACAATAATCCACCAGTGTTGGAGCCTTTGAAGTCACCTATACGGCAAGTACGGCAGCATATATCTGCTGCAGTCAAAGCAGAGAAACGCTGCATGTGTCCGTCTAAAGTGTCTTCGGTTGCTGAGAACTGATCCTCAGCACAAAATCACCTTTTTTCTTCATCCTGACTTTGTCTTTTAATGCATTTTTTTTTAAAAAGAAAGAAAGAGAAATAAAAACCCTGTTATTTTCACATTTTGAGCTCACAGCTGTTTTGCTGCCAGACGTCTTCTATCATCCACAAACGCTGCGTTCCACCTGGCGTGACCCGTCTTTGTAGGAGTGTTTGTGGGTGTTATTTGACAGGAGTCGATGTAAACACTGTTTTAGCTATTGTCTTTTTTCCTTTGGTGTTTCGCTCCTCTTGTAGATAATAACAGATGTACGACAGGGGGAAAGTCACTGCAGTTTTATAAAAGCATATTGCAGAGCAGTGCAAGTCTTTTATACAATGTTTTATGTTCTTTTCTGCTAAATTAAATATATGTAGTAGGGCAGAAAAAAACAATTATTTTAACAATTGATTAACATGTTGTTAAAGGCAGACGATTAACCCTTAGAACACAGATTATTATGTTTAAACGTACAGTATATAGAGAGGGTATAAGAATGTGCAACATAGTGACTTCTGAGTGAGTTCTTTTTTCGGCACAACCGAGACAATATGATGGAAAAAAAAAAATGTCACCAACTCTATAAACACACCTGAGCCAAAATAACTTAAAATGTTTAAAATCGGATTGAATTTGTGAAATTTGTGAAAAAACTTCTGACTTTAAAACTTGATTCTGACTGTAAAACTCCGATTTCTGACTTTAAACTCAGTATTATGACTTTAAACTAAGCATTCTGACTTTATTCTCAGAATTCTGACTTTAAACTCAGCATTCTGACTTTATTCTCAGAATTCTGACTTTAAACTCAGTATTATGACTTTAAACTCAGAATTCTGACTTTATTCTCAGATTTCTGACTTTAAACTCAGTATTATGACTTTAAACTCAGCATTCTGACTTTATTTTCCAAATTCTGACTTTAAGAGTGAAAACAGAGGAAGCTGCAGGCGTCTTTCCGCCCATAGTGAATGTGTAAACCTGTTTTCGCTGATGCATAAAACACCTGCTGTGTGTGTCTGAGCCTACATGACCCGTGTTTATGTGAGCGTTTATGACATCTTATCACCTCCTCCCCCCCTCCCCCATAATGGCACCTTCACATAAAGCTAGCCTCGATGCGATCATGATAGGAATTTAGTTGTTTCCATTAGCGGCTGAAATAGCAGCGTACAACTCGCCGACATCAACCTGCAAGGGCAGCGGACGGGCGGTCATACGCGCCGTACGGTAGCTGTGATGGGGATCTCTTATCTGTAATTGAGGCCTGAAGGCAGCGCGAGGAGCTACAGTTGTCTTACCTTATAGTTACGACAGGTGGGGTTGAAGGCGTTGGTACCGCAGGCGAAAAGCGTCTCGTCGTTGCGCGGCACCAGCACTTTGATGTAGTTGTAACATTCGTCCTGTGAGGAGGAGGAGGAGGAAGAGGAGGAGGGGAGTTTGAGGTCCATATTCAGCAGGTAGGAAGTTCATTTCAAACACGGCTTTAAAGGCCGTTATCATAATTCCCAGGCAGTTTTTTCTGTTTCACTGTAGCTCTATGAAGGACGTGCTTCCGAAAATGTAACAATTGATTAACATGTTGTTAAAGGCAGACGATTAACCCTTAGAACACGGATTATTATGTTTAAACGTACAGTATATAGAGAGGGTATAAGAACGTGCAAAATACTGTCTTATGTCTCTTTTTTCAGCACAACAGAGACAATATGATGGAGAAAAAAACCTACACTTTCACCTGTGCCAAAAGTACTCAAAATGTTTAAAATCGGATTGAATTTGTGAAAAAACTTCTGACTAACTCAGAATTCTGACTTTAAAACTCAGATTTCTGACTTCAAAACTCAGATTTCTGACTTTAAACTCAGAATTCTGACTTTAATCTCAGAATTCTGACTTTAAAACTCAGATTTCTGAGATTAAAGTCAGAATTCTGACTTTAAAACTCAGATTTCTGACTTTATTCTTAGAATTCTGACTTTATTCTCAGAATTCTGACTTTATACTGTATTCTGACTTGAAACTCAGATTTCTGACTTTATTCTCAGATTTCTGACTTTAAACTCCGAATTCTGACTTTAAAACTCAGAAAAACTCTGAAATTGACAGTTTTAATGATTTCATCAGAAATCTTGTTTTAATCATGGAAAAAGCTTCAAACCAATTATCGATTATCAAAATAGTTGGCGATTATTTGATTAATTGTTTCAGCTCTAGCTAAATTTAAGCTTTGTACAACAAAAACAACAAAACAAAACTGAAGGTAATGGTGAAAGAAGAGGAAGAAGCAAGAATTTATACCAAAAAGGATAAAAAAACCAGACGGATGAAGTTGAAGGAAGATAATACTCACGCTGTTTTTCCCCCTCACAGTGCATTTCTCCACATTCTTCGTCTTCCAAGTCAGTTTCTGGAAGAAAAAAAAAGAAAAATATGAACAGACAGCCAACTGTCAGCTCAAAGACAAGCTGTTTCTCGCCATCGCAGTTTGTCCTGCATTTTTTTTTCCTCTCGTCCCAATCGTTCAAGTGCTGTTAAGAGACAGCTGTGATGGAAATCTCATTAACTTCAATAAACTGCCGCGGAGGAAAAACAAACAAACAAACAAACAAACAAATGGAGGGATGTTTGTTTGAGGTTGGTGTGTGTGTGTGTTGTGGCTTCACAGCGGTTAATATAAAAATCTGTGGAAAAACATGCGGGGGAATCAGAGGACTTTTTTTTTTCCACGTGTCACCTTCATTGTCCACACGAGGAGCTGTCACTTAGCCCTGATTAAAAGCCCCGCCCCCTGCACATGCACACTTCCTGTGAAAGTGAGCCGCATCGGGAAAAACATCCATCAACCTGTTAACAAGGTCGACCAGTTAAAGCTTTAATGTGTTCCCATGTACTGATGGATCATTTATTGAGCTGAATTTTCTCAGAGCTCGTCGATAACGCTGCACAGGGAATTGATGCGACACGCACACACATGCACGCACACACACACACACAGTTCATGAGCTTGGATGACATCAACACAGACTGGTGTTGCTGCTTTTCTGTCCAAACCTCACCAAGTCTGAGAGAATACTGACCAAACCCGACATTCGTCCTGGATTTTTGGACCAGAAAAGGCTGAAGTTTACTCTGACACTGTCACACAGGTGGTTGTCAGCCTTTATTTACAGTTACGGCAAACTACAAACTTCAAATTGTGTCTTTACCTCCATGTACTAGAGACAAGAGACTCACCACAAACAACCATCACTTCATTTTTTGTTAACTCTTGTTGAGTAAACCCCGAAAATCACTGATCAGATTCTACTTATTATCACTTACTTCTTTACACTAGGGCTGCAATTAATGATTGTTATCGTAATCGCAAAGAAACAAAGAAAATATTCACATTTACTCTAAAACGTTCAGAAATCTTGCTTTAATAGTGAAAAAAGGTTTGAACCGATTAATCGCTAATAAAAATAGTTAGCAATTGATTAATAATCGATTAATCGATTAACTGTTTCAGCTCTAGAGTAAACCCCATATCACTGATCATTTTCTACTTGTTTACACTAGGGCTTCAATTAACAATCGTTTTTCATAATCAATTAATCTGTAAATAATTTCCTCGATTAATTCAGTATGTGCTTGGTCCACAAAATCAAAAAAAAAAAAAATGTTAATCAGTGTTTACCAAACCTGGAAATTACGAAAATATTCAAGAAGTTTAAGGTTTAGTTTTTTTTGACGTAACTGGCAACCATAACTGGTTGCTCGGCAGCTGAGACTCTACTGACTGCAACGTTTGGTAGACTGCAGTAGGTGGCCGCACATGCCAAAACATGATTTCAAAACATAAACATGATTTGCAGTCTGCAAAATATTTTTTTAAATGCAAATATTTTGTCTGTACTGTTGTTGTTGGTGAGTTCAGTTTGTTATATGAATATTATTCCTGAGTCTCTGTGACATATTAGGAGGATTTTATGGCCAGTTGTTTCAGATTTATTGCATAATGCACCTTTAAGAAGCTGGAAAAATCAAAAAAAAAACTGGTTTTATTTATCGGAAAAAAAACACAAATAATCATCGCCGCCCTAAAAGAACTTAAAATGTCACATTTACAGGCGACTCGACCAGATCGCCGAGATTTTATAGAATGCTCAAAAAAAGTAAAGCAGGAAGAAATCGCATATAAACTTACACAATCACAATAACCTGATTATTGTTTTACATGACCTCAGAATGAGCCTTTTTTCCATATTATGTGTAGCTACATTTATAACAGCGGGTGTCAGCAGGGTCAGCGCTGGTATAAATGTGGCCAGTTTGGACCACCGTGGACAAACTAAAAATCTCTTTGACTGTTGACGCCGACTAAAAGCCACATTCTTTCTCCAACACACTCGCAAGGATAATCAGCAGCAACATGAAACCTCACTTTATAATGTAACGTATTAGATGTGTGAGGTGTGAAGGTCTTGTTTCCTCAAATGTGACAGCACATTTCCACTGCCTATTACACAATATAGGAAATTATAAACACCGCATCAGCACCTGACATGTAAAATTGTGGAATATGGGGCCGGTTATCTGTTCTAATGTGACCACGACATGCATCTTAAAGCAGGCTTTATCTTGACGACTTCCTGCTGATCCACAGAGCAGCTTCTCTGTGCACTGAGCCGGTGATTTGTAGCATATATAATGCACCATTAACGGAGACATATTATACCCTATTTCTTGAAGTTAACCCAGTTCCCTGGTGTCCTAATGAACATGTCTGTGACATGCTTTGGTCAAAATCTGAGAAGACAAACCTGGAGACGAGACAATGTGAACAACACGGCCAAATTCCAGGTTTTCTACGGGCCCGCGTTTGAAAGCTCGCAGACTTGCTCCGGCTCGACGACACCTGGTTTTCACATATTTCTGACGGAGCAGTAGTTTTCATTATAAATAATAATAGGTAATTATCCACAAACTTTCATGCACATGCACATTTCTAATTACCGCCCTGACACGGTCTCTGTGTTTGTGTCAACACCAAGATGCCGACGCCTTTCTGATGAGAATATGATGAAGTTATTTTATTTATGGGTGGGGGGGGGGCGAAATAAATCTTTTACATCTCATTTATTTTTCAGTGCGTCCTCCTTTGATTATCAGAACATTGAAAAAAAAAAAAACTAACGTTTGCCACTGAAAATGACTTCATTAATCATATGAGACTATGAGTATATACCTGTTTTTACATTATATGCATAAGCAGCATTGCTATACTGCAGTACTCACAGAGGGGGCAGTATAGAGCTAGCAAAGTCACTTTCATGGCATACGGCTGTAGAATTGTCAAAAATCATTCAGTGAGTGAGTGTTTCTGCCCCTTTTTCCCCCCAAGATAACTTTCTTTCGATATCTGGCAGTTATTGAACCGTCACTGAGAAGATGACGTCACAAACACGTGTAATGCGGCAAATCCTATCATCGAGTGTTAAATCAGCATCAAGTGTGTGTACGATCTAGCATTTGTGAACCTCCTTCAGTATCACCATGTTTTTATTTTAGTGCTGGGCACGTTAACAGTGATAACATTACCAGCATGACGCATGATGCTTTTCCATGACGACTGGCCAAAAAAAGACGTGTGTGACGTCATGTTTACGTGACTCCCGATGGTTAACATGAGTAACGCTAAACTTTAAAAACAACGGTGCCTGGACTGGTCCGCGGCACGGAAAACTGCGCTATTTAAGAGACTCAGCACCTTTTTTTCCAGTCAGTCATCATGGAAACGAGTCATGCGTTAACGCTAGCACCGTTCATGCCCGTCTACAGATAATGTTTTATGACATGAGACTATCGTATGTTATGTTTTGATGCATTATGGGAGCTGAGAGACACACTCAGATTAAAAGAAAATGTTGTGAATTCAAACTGGCAGCTGTTTTGACAAAGATGTGAAACAGTACAGTACAACTGTTTTTGGTGATAAACATAAATGAGTTTTTACTACACACGAGGGAACACGTCAGTCGGTGGGAAATAAAGCTGAACAGTGTGGTTTCAGAAGTAAAACAAAAAAATCCCATTTTTGTACTGATTACCAGCCATAATATTCTAACCATTTCGAGATCAACACTCGCAGTAAAAGCTGCGAGATTGTGAAAGTGAAAGTTTTATTTTCTCCTGTAAAAGCTACAGGTCTGTGTGATATCAACTGTGTTTTATTACGGTGGCGATGTGAAAAATACACAGTCCTTTAGGTGAAATGGTGGCATCGTCTCTCAATGGCAGAGCTCGCTGTTAACGCTGTTTTAACGACTATGGAAGTGACGTCGTTCGTGATTTGATCATCACAGTGTTTTCATCAAAGCATCAAGCTAATTACTGATCCAAAACTGGGAATTTTATTTTAGTTTGAATGTTTTATTTAACATATATTACATGTTTGATGTATTTAATGTCAAGTTGACACATTACTTTTAATTTAAAATGTATATTTCAGCGATAAAAACGCACATGAGAGAGACAGACCAATAAATAAAGTCAAGCAATTTCATGCACCATTTGTTATTTCTAAACAGCTATATTTTATTAGACAGACAGAAAAACACTGGCCAAAAGCTAAAACGGTATCATATTATCGGCCTTTGGTTGCTCTGATTTCTACAGATCAACCAAAGAAAAATCCATATTGGTCAACTTCTATTAGTTGCTGGAAATACAACTAGGGCTGCAAGGATTAAGTTAATCATCAACTATTTTGAAGAGTGTTTTTTTCAATAGTTTACAAGATTCTCTGATTTTTCCAGCAATATTGTCTGGTTTCTTTACTTCACTTAAAACATAAATAATTAAAACTGAATCATTTTGGTTTGAGAACATCATCATTCTCAGGTTTGGTAAATGATGATCATCATTTTATGGACCAAACAAGTACTGGACTATTTGAGAAAATAGTCAACAGATTAATCAATTATGAAAATAACTGTTGGTTGGAGCCAAGGGTCTATGGATACATAAAATTTAGGGTCAATGATACGTCAAATTTAGGATCTATGGATTTTGTCAAATTTAGGGTCTATGGATTTCGTCAAATGTAGGGTCTATGGATACACCAAATTTAGGGTCTATGGACGGTATCAATGTTCTTATTTCTCCCATATGTGATCCAGTCATTTATATCAGACTGACTGAGTACTGTATCGACTCTTTCCTGCTGTACACACACACACACACACACACACACACACACACACACACACACACACACACACACACACACACACACACACACACACACACACACACACACACACACACACACACACACACACACACACACACACACACACACACACACACACACACACACAATGTCTTGAGGTATGCATAGTTCATTCAAACACAGTCTTTCCCAATATGTTGTTTTTCTCTGAATCAAATGCTTTACAGCCGCCATTCAACTCTTGGCTCGTCGACCTGGTTTGAGGCTTAAAACTCTATTCGATGAGAATGTTCCAAAACGCCAGTGGGGGAATCGAATCGGAAATTCTCTGGAACCAGAGCTGTTTTCAAAGTCTGTCGTTGATGTCTATACTTGTTGTTACACTCTGATTTTTATTACCTCTTCTTTTACGAGGAGATGCCCTTGGCGTTACACGGTGCTGCACGTCTGACTTGGTGCCACGTTTTCTTTTTTTGTAAATCGCAAGATCTATCCGCAAGATATTACAGTCCTTATCAGTGGCGCCTCTGTCGGAATCACAACTCATCCGTCTTTCCCTGAGCAGCGTGTGACAGACTCTTTCAGCAGAGTTGAGAGGCTGCACTTTTCTCCTGCAAGCCCGTTTGCACGGAACACCTCCAGTGCCACTTTGTGAGGATCTGACACGATTCAGTGGGAGTCAGCATTATGGTAATAGGCCCTGCCTTGTCCATGCTCGATTTGGTTTACTAATAATTACTTATGGCCACCCAGGCAGTGGGGAGATCAGTGAGGGGGAGAATGTGAATGAGCATCCTGGTGTGAAAAATGGAAGAGCTGGTTTTAAAAAAAAATGAGCCTGAGTGAAGAAATGGATCTGTGATGAAGAGAATGCAGCGTTTTCTGGCTGTGTGAGTCACTCGCAGACTAACGATCGAGCTCAGGGCGGATAAGGGGAAGAAGAGGAGAGTGAAAATGTAATGTCGGAGAAAGAGCCAGAATCTTCAATAATTTTCCACTTAGTCTCTCCTGTCGCATGGAAGGCGGTACCATTTTCTTTCCTTTTTTTTTTGAACGGTCAAACAAACACATCGCATACGAACTTAAAAATTCCACTGCAGAACTCGGATGTCAGCAACAACAACAACAAAAAAATCGACGTTTGATTCCCCCGACATGGAACGGCCGCCTGATCAGAATGAGAACTCATGTTTGGCACTAATCTACATACAAGTAAACAAAAGCCCAGGCCTTGGAGGGCTTTTATTTAAGTGCAATCATGTTTGACAAATGAGATTCAGATAGGAATGAGCGTGGCACTTGAACAGCCACGAGAGCGCCGCGCCACTTGTATTGGATATATGTCTGAAGAGAGATTGCTTGAGTACTTGAATGGAAAAGCGGGTAAAGTGTCGAAAGGAAAACAATCATGTACAAAAATAAGTTGTTGTTTTTGGAAAATTATTCTAGTTGATCAAAACTCATGGACAGAATTTCATTACGAAATCTCAAGGGCATCAGATCCAGGTAAACATCCATCACCATCTAATTTAGGGTCTATGGATTTTGTCAAATTGAGGGTCTATGGATTTTGTCAAATTTAGGGTCGATTGATATGTCAAAGTTAGGGTCTATGGATGGTATCAATTTACTTATTTCTATCAACGCTTTTTTTTTTAGTCAACAAACATCAACGCAACTATTTTATATTTCAGCTATGCCAAATAGGAGGGCGGGGGAGTCATCACACAACTCTATTCAAGCATCCTACATTGTTTTAAGAATTTAGAAGCATGGGCTTAAATATTGTGCCAGTGACTCCAGAGGCTACTGATGTTCCTACTCTTTGTTTTTAAAGATGTTATTATAAGTTTCTCCTCTGCAGAATAACATCTCATCATATTAATTCTGGTAAAATATCAAGTGAGTCTTTGCGATTCATAAACCGATCATCGGCATCGACTCTTGGAGGACAAAGACTTTATAAAACACCTTAAAATGCCATGTTCTGAAAACGTGAATTAGCAAACACAATGTACCATTAGAACACTGGAAATGGGCCTCTATACACCTATGTACATATTCCATTAAAAACCAGACGTTTGCAGCTAGAATAGTCATTTACCACATTAACAATGTATAGAGTGTATTTCTGATTCATGTAATGTTATAATCATTCTAAAAAAATAAGGAGATTTCTTAATGACCCCAACCTTTTGAATGGCAGTGTATGTTTGGACTCAGAGAAGCAAACACAAAGTGAAGAGTGGCTCCTACCTGTTGTGGGATTATCTGCTCAGATGACACAGCGAGATTGACGGCAAACACGTGGTCCCTGTAAGAGATGGAGTTAAGACACAGTGAGAAGACGCCAAAAACATCAACCTTTGACTGCTTTCTCGCCAAAAGTGTGCTTTGCTCAGCGGGACAGCAGCAGGTGGCAGACGGAACTGTCGCCAGTTTTTATTGCTTTTCTGTGTCAGAAAAAGGTTTCCAGCACCTTAACTTTGCCATCTATCAGAAAAAAGTCCAGACGGAGCATTCGAAACAGCGAGGAATACACTGTGTTGAACGCAGCTGTGGGAAGTAACAAGTCCATTTAGATACATTAAGAGTCTCCGTACCTTTCTGGACGGGGGCTGCTGGCACCGAGAGCGCCGCAGTTTGAGAGGCAGCCAAGAACCCAGGAAGAATTTATTCAGCACAATGAAAATAAGCAAGAGGAGGCGCAACCTCATACTTTTCTGGATAATTAACCTAGCGACATGTCGACCGAGAGGCGCGCAACACACAATTAGACCGAGGCGCACGAGAAACACTTCAGATGTGAAGGCAAAATTGAAAGTAGTTGTGGTGTGGACGTGCCTACGAAATTGTAAAAAAAAAACAGAATCTGAGCAGTGAAGAGGCCCGAGACGGAAGGATTTTCCACTTTGATATCCTTCACTCATACACAGATTTAGTAATTAGATACAGATAAATGCCTTTTGCCTTTTAATTAATTGAACTTAGTATTTGCAACACACATTCTTGGAATGAATGAAAGGACCATGAGTTATTAAGGTGGATTATTTGCTGATATTTATTCTGATACTATTCAGGGCCTACGATCAATAAAATAACAGAATATTATTGCCTGTTTTACAAAGCTATGCTTTACAGTTATAACACTGTTTTTTACAATTTTACATGGGTTTATTCAACTTAATCTGTATTGTTCCATGATATTGTTGCTCATTGAGTGCACGCAGAGTGAACATCAATGAATCCACACGTCTACGTCGATGTTGAACAACTTATTGATTGTTGAACAAAAATGTCATGAGTATTAATAAGAAATATGACAATATCAATAAAATTAATGGCAAAAAAGACTAAAATGTTATTTAAAGTAAAAACCTTTTGTTTCCATTAGATAGTCAAAACATTAAAATCTCACTATGGAAATATTGCTTTTGGGTCTGATATTCAACTTAATCACGATCAGAGTCGATTGACCAAAAATATTTTTGAAAGATAACACACCCCCCACCCCTCCCACACCTCAACCACCACCTCAAGGACCCTCACCACCACCTCCCCCACCTCTGCTGCCCTCCTCTCCTCCCTTCACGACCACAGTGGATCAGGTGAGAGCACAGCTGAGAAAGACAAAAGCCAGGAAAGCTACGGGTCCTGATGGCATCAGCCCCAGACTCCTCAGGGACTGTGCAGACCAGCTCTGCCAGGTGGTTTGTTATATCTTCAACCTGAGTCTGAGCTTGGAGAGAGTACCCACCCTGTGGAAGACTTCTTGTGTGGTCCCTGTCCCCAAGACATCATGCCCCAAGGAACCCAACCACTTCAGACCCGTGGCCCTAACATCACATCTCATGAAGACACTGGAGAGGATAATCCTCAAACACCTCCGCCCCCTGGTGAGCCCAAACATGGACCCTCTGCAGTTCGCGTACCAGCCTGGCATCGGGGTGGATGATGCCATCATCTACCTGCTGCAGAGGTCCCTGTCTCATCTGGAGGGCACTGGAAACAGCGTGAGGATTACCTTTTTTGACTTCTCCAGTGCCTTTAACACCATACAACCATCGCTGCTTAGGGTGAAGCTGGAGAGAGCAGGTGTCAGCGACCGGCTGGCTGCATGGACCACCAACTACCTCACAGACAGACCCCAGTTTGTGAGGCTGCAGGACTGTGTGTCAGACACGTTAGTCTGCAGCACGGGAGCCCCCCAAGGCACTGTGCTCTCACCCTTCCTCTTCACCCTATATACATCGGACTTCAGGTATTCCACAGACAGCTGCCATCTCCAAAAGTTCTCTGATGACACTGCCATTGTGGGGTGTGTGTCAGGAGATGGCGACCAGGAATACAGGAGGACTATCATGGACTTTGTCAGCTGGTGTGAGAAGAATCACCTTCTTGTCAACGCCAGCAAGACGAGAGAAATGGTGGTAACCTTCAGTAAAAAGAAGCAAATCACTGCACCGGTGAACATCCAGGGACTGGACATCGAGAGGGTGACAACATACAAGTACCTGGGTGTTCACCTAAATAATAAACTGGACTGGACTGACAACACTGACTCGCTCTACAAGAAGGGTCAGAGTCGCCTTTATCTTTTGCGGAGACTGCACTCTTTTGGGGTGAGCAGGACACTGCTGAGGACTTTCTACGACACTGTGGTTGCGTCAGTGGTCCTGTTTGCTGTGGTGTGCTGGGGAGGGGGCTGTTCTGTGCGGGACAAAAACAGACTAGATCGGATAATTAAAAAAGCCGGCTCGGTCTGTGGCTGTCCCCTGGACTCCATCGAGGTCATCCAAGAGAGGAGGGTACTGGCCAAACTATCGGCCATCATGGACAACACCTCTCACCCACTGCACGAGACTGTTGGGGCCTTGAGAAGCTCCTTCAGTCAGAGACTGATGCACCCTAAGTGCAGGACGGAGCGGCTCCGCAGGTCGTTCATCCCTACTGCTGTCCGTCTGTACAACAGTGTGCAAACCAAATAACTATGTTTGTGTCACTGCTGTATTAGTCTGTTATTGTTTACAGTTTTTGTTCCTCGTTTTTAGCTGGTCTGTTATGTTATTGTTTACAGTTTTTTGTTTTTCGTTTTTAACTGGTCTGTTAAGCTATTGTTTACAGTTTTGTTGTTTTTGTTTTGAACTGGTCTGTTAAGTTATTGTTACAGTTTTTTTTTTTTTTTTTGTTGTTTAACTGGTCTGTTATGTTTATTTTTTACAGTTCAGTTTCTTGTTTTAACTGGTCTGTTAAGTTATTGTTTACAGTTTTTGTTTTTTTACTGGTCTGTTAAGTTATTGTTTACAGTTTTTGTTCCTTGTCTTTAGCTGGTCTGTTTAGTTATTGTTTACAGTTGTTGTCCTGTTTGTCTTGTCTGCCTAGATTTGTCTTATTTTTACCTGAACCAAATACGCACCTTATTTACATTCACTCTTATCTTATTTCTTTCTTTGTACAGTTTTTATAACATTGTGTAATTGTTAATCTGTATACGGAGCTGCTGAAACCCTGTTCTCTCCCCACTGTGGGATAAATAAAGCTATCTTATCTTATCTTATCTTAACATTGTGCACTTTTGATGCAGGACTAAGGAAAAAAAAAACTTAAAAGCAGAAAACTAAATGAATAGCATCTGTGGATTTGCACAGACGCCTTGATTTGCATTTGAATCGGGTTTTAATTCTCAAAACATAATTGCAAGGTCAGTCGACTTCGCCACACTTTCATACAAACTCTCTCTCTGTCAAAATACACCTTTAGTGTTTTTCTCTGTGCTTTTACCTTTTTTTAGACACTTGTTGCTCTAATGTTGTGCAGTTTTCTTGAGCCTTTTTTGTTGTGATTCATGACAAACAAAAATTACCTTTTGATTTAATTTTTCACCCACAAGTTGTATTTTCCTTATCCTTTTGGTATAAAATAATAAAATCATACATTTGACAGAAGAATGGATGATTTGTCCTGCTAGGACTGACCTGGCAGCGATGTAGAGCATGTGGTTGATCCTCAGCATCCTCTGGAAGTCCAGGCCCAGGCGGACAGTGTCATTGTCCGACATGAGTCCCTGGAAGCTCGGGTAGAGGTAGGAGGCTGTGTGAGGAAATGACAAAAAAAAATATTTGTTAATCACAAACATATACTATGTTTTTTTGAATAAAGACTTTAAATTATTTCCCCATTAGGTTTGCAGGTCTTCTTACTATAAGCTAGACCCTTTGGTTTTAAGCCCCTTTCCACTTTGGTCCCAGCTCGCCTCGGCACGGTTTAGCTTGCTAGTATAGCTTGCTTGATAGTACCTACTCAATGTGGGCAGAGTCATCACTGCACGGCTGGATGCACAGTTGTTTTCAGTGTAACTGAATCATTAGAATCAGTAATCATTAAAAACATTTGTTCAGTACTTCCTCCATGACCGGATATTGAGATTTCCCTGGTATTTGTTAGAGATTAAGCCACATTTTGAGGATTGTTAAGTCTTTTTAACTGATCTAAAGTTAGGCACTGTTCGGCTTGATTCGGCAGTCTGGCGACGTCACGCATAGTATCGCCTAAGCTTGTTCGGAACCTTAGCCGGGGCAGGTACTAAAAAGGTATTGTACTAGGTAGTACAATCGCTAGTAGAAACGAAAAAATAACCATACGATGGTGAGGCGAGGCGGTGGAAACGTACCGTTAGATGTGGAAATACAGGAGGGTCCAAACAAAAAATGTCCCCACAAAGATTTAACTACACACACACACAGTATATGCTAATGTGGACTTGTGGAGATGGGTGAAAAGGGTAAAAAATATTTAAATAAATACATCCAAAAGTTGCAAATTGTGCAGTGGTGTCATATAAGTCAGTGTGATTTAAATACAGAGCTCCTGCTGAGCATTTCCTATTACAGAGCCATCTGGGGACTGAGCCAAGTGAGGACAAGGATGTGATTTCAATGTGTTCACTCGTCAAAAGTCGGAGTTTGAGTTTTGAGCTGAAACGATACATCGATAATTGATCGATTACTAAATTAATTGTCAACTATTTTGATAATCGATAATCGGTTTGAAGCTTTTTTCATGATTAAAACAAGATTTAGCTTCTTAAATGTGAATGTCTTCTTCGTTTCTTTGCTCCACATAACAAAGAGATCATTCAAACTGAATCATTTTGGTTTGTGGACAAAACAAGATCTTGGAGAACATCACCATTTCCAGGATTTCCAGGATCCAGAACATTCGTTAGTGATATTTATGGAACAGACGATTAATCTAGGAAATAATTGTTAGTTGCAGCTCTACTAATAATTAAAACAAGCGCTCTGATTCAGCATCTTAAATCAAAAGTGAATATTTTTTGATGTCTTTGCTCCATGTGACAGATAATTTATGAGAGTGGGAATAAGTTTTGGTTTGTGGACATTTTATGGACCAATCATCAACAACAAAATAATCAACAATATAAACTAGATGGTGCTGTGTGCTTGAAATAACCGAGTGACAATTGGTCATTTAATGGACATGGCCTCCACATTGTAAAAAGGGCAGCGGAGCTCAATACTGACAGCCCACTGACACCGGGCTGTCCTCCACATCACACACACTTCCCCTGCCCTTTCCTTTTTCCTTTAAAAAAGATTCAGCTCAAGGCCACAGAGCTCTCGATCTGTAAAGCAGTGTATTAAGTGCCCTCCAGCCTCCCATCTGACCTGGGCTGCTGCTGAATTAGCAATCCCCGCTAGAAATACACCACAAGCTGAAATTAGTCTCTCTACAGGGAGCCATATGTTCCCCCTAACCGCTCGTCTCGAATCGACTGTTTAAAGATTTAAACGCCTAATGTCTGGCTGAGAGCTGGACCTTGGCTCTGCTGTCTGCTGGTGAAGAGACTCCCAGTGGCTCGGGTGGCCCACACCGCGCTCCCCGCGCTGATCTCCCCCCGGTGAGCGAGGTTTTCTAATTACTCCTCAGCACTTCCCCACCCTCTAAAGTTTGGAGGGCAGCACAGGCAGCCAGGTCAATGCTCAGGGCTGAATCCAGGGGCGGGAGGTGATGTCCACGGTTAGATCTCTGCCTCTGGAAGAACATGAACTACTTAAATCAAACTGTGGTCCTAACATCCTTATTCACATCAGTGTCAGAATCACAGAGAATTTTTCGCTCATTCACACTAGTGAGCTGCGTAACTCGACTCAGTTGGCCAAGCATTTTTCACGACACACTGCACATACGGCAGCAACAGTTCAATTCAATTCAATTCAATTGTATTTGTATAGCGCCAAATCACAACACCCATCATCTCAAGGCTCTGTACATAGACAACATCATGCAGAGCGCAAGGCATCAGTGGAGAGAAAAAAAGAAGAAGAACTCTCTGACAGAACCAAAGATGTCGGTTGGGGTGAAAGGAAAAATGGGAGACAGAGGAGAGAGTTAAGCCTGTAGTCATCGCCAGAGAAATAAACAACCCACAAAATGATGGATTCATACACGGCAAAACATTTGAAAAAACCACTCTGTTGTGGAAGAGGCTAAATCTGACCTTTTATGGACCAAACAACTATTTAAAGGAACATTGACGAACGCTTTGTTGCAAAGCATTGTTCGTGCTAATCTTCCACAACTAATTATTTAGCAGCAGCACTTCTGTGCTGTGTTTTCAATCCTTCGACAATGACGGATTTATTGTTGAAGTAATTTCAAAGGAACCGATGCCAAATATATAACGGTTCCAGCTCCTTAATACTGAAGATTTGCGGTCATCCAATTTCCAAAGTGTCACTACTTTTGCCTTTACGACTGACGGTTAGACGTTTCTTGACATCACCAGTTTTATTGCCCTAATGATTAATCAATTTATCAAAAACAAAACAAAAAAAACTTTCTGAGTCATACGGCAATGCGGTATGATCATCTGCAAATATGCAGACAGGGAACCGTAAATATATACTTCACTTACATGAACTGCAATCAGCAATATTTGGATATTATAGTGTTATTAAAATGATGGGATTACGTGCAAAATCAACACCAAGACAGCGATATATTCATGTATTTTGCTTCACTTCCTCAACTTGAATTATTATAAATGGTGCAAACAATTTGTGCGTCACGATAGCGATTATACTAGTGGAAAGAAACATTCACAAGTGGTGTTTAGTCCAATTATTTGCACAAATATTGCAGTTGAACTTTGAAATGATTAAATCCAAATCGGTTTAACGCACGTTAACGCACGTTAACGCATTCCATTACGTGTGATGTCATGTTTACGTGGCTCCCGAATGTTAAAATGAGTCTCTAAAGTAACGCTAAACTTTAAAAACAGAGGCACACATACCCAGTTCACAGGTACGCTGGTTATTTGTAGCGCTGCTCTTTTCCTTTAACAAACAGACCGCTCCAGTTTGACTGCAGGCACGCTAACGGCGCAAAAGGAGCTAACACAGCTAAGGTAAAATGGTGCCTAGACTCCGGGGCCATGGCATGTAAACATGCAGTCGTCATGGAAACGCATCATGCGTTAACATTGACGCCGTTAACGCCATGAACGTGCCCAGCACTAGTAAAAATCCTTGTTAATCGTCTGCGAGCTTATGTGACCAAATACCTAGTTGAGTAGATGCATCTTATCAAGAAAGAATGATAACACAAAAAGACGCATACAACTCTCCTCAAAATCAAAGTCAGTCCAAAAATCCTCAAGTTCTGTCACAGAAAGATGCTGAAGTGAGTTCTGTGAGCACTTTGACTCACTCCAGCCTGACGAAGGACTACCACTCATACAGGAAGTATCGCAGACTTTGCGAGCGACCTTGTGCCACACTGTCACCTGCTGGAACCAGAGGTGACGAATGGCTCTCATTACACCTGGGATGGAGCTCCACATATAGTACTATTAGCGCAGCTATTTCTGCTAATGGTTACGTTGCTCTCCTGCAGATAGATCAATTACAGTGTGAGGGCCATGGTCTCAGCCACCTCTTAAATCTATTACCAGCTATTACATGTAGAAACTCAGATCTTTTAGGAGGACCCCTCCCAGCGATCAGGTGACAGTGATAAATCCCTTGGGTGGACTGAAGAAATGGTTTCTTGGATGGGCACAGCTGCGTGGTGCTAATTCTTGAATTTTTTCCTTTTACTTTGTTAAGTTTTAGCACTTACAGACAAGAATTCTACAGTAGTTGGTGATATATCGTTGTCCTAACTCATGCAATAGGAATAATCTATACACCAGGGCGAATATCAATATTTTAATTAACAAATTAAAGCGCTCAAAAGTACTTTGTACTGGGCGCTGCTCAAATAAATGAGGGAAACTTGGGTGGAAGTTACCTGGCTGAAGAAGAAGAGGGAGGCTCCGGCGGGTGGATGGTGGAGATAGCTACATTAAGAGATGCTACATCCACAATGAATACATGGACCTCATGCCCTTTGTCCTCTATGTAGTGAATGAATAGAGAAATCCTGCACTTTTAACTTTTCACGGACATTTTGTTCTCTTCAGTTAGACAGATTGAGACGCTTCGCAATTTCCCAAAGCCATTGTATCGTGATATTATTGATATCGTGAGTTCCCCTACGAATCCCACCCCTTTTCGACAGTGTTATGAATTTAATTTAATTTGTGTGGCCCAACGCTAACAAATCATAGGTTGCTAATGTTTTCAAGTTCAAAGTTCAAGTTTAAAAAGGTTAAAAGTAGTGCAAGGCACGTTAACGGCATCAATGCGAACGCATGGCACGTTTCCATGACGACTGACCAGAAAAAAACGTGACGTCGTGTTTACGTGACTCCTGATTGTTAAAATGAGTCTCTAAAGTAACGCTAAACTTTAAAAGCAGAGCACACATACACAGTACACAGGTACGCTGGTTATTTGTAGCTCTGCTCTTTTCGTTTAATAAACAGACCGCTCCAGTTCGACTGTAGGCACGCTTAAAGCGCTAAAGGAGCTAGCGCAGCTAACAGAGCTAACTGGTAAACGGTGCCTGGAATCTGGTGCTGTGGCACGAAAACGTGAAAAACTTAAGTACACGAAAAGAACATTTTCGTGTACTTAAGTTGGTTAAAACCAAGAAAAGCAACCCAATGTTATGCATCAGTGAAGTTTGGTCAAATTCAAACATAGAGTAGAAGCACACATTGACACAGACTACAGGAAAACGTAGTCATCGGGCAGTTTAAAGACTGCCTCTGTAGCGCTACACTGACTTATAGGATGTACATAAATCCCAATTCTGGTGACGTTTCGCTCCTGGTCTTTATGTTAGGGGCTGACAAAACATCGCATATAAAAACATTTGCTGGCTATGAGTGAAAAGTGGAGGGAACAATCTGGAAAAATACTCTTATTAATGGTAAATACAGTGGACTGTATTTATGCAGCAATTTTCTCGTCTTAATGACCACTTAAACCACTACACTACAAGTCACATTCATACAGTGCGTCTACTGTACATTTAGTCACTGCCAGCACAGCCATCAGGAAGAAATTGAGGTTTAGTTTCTTGCTCAAGAAAACTTTGGAAAGTGGCCTGCAGGAGCCTGGTATCAAACCACGGACCCTCTGGTTTTCAGACGACCAGCAGACTGCCATTTTAATCATATCCACTTTGTTTTCTATGGTTCAAGTTCTTCTCATTCCTTCTTCTTTCATTCTGTTATTAGTTTGAGTATAATTATATGGTCCATTTAGCCATGCAACTCAGGATTTTCTTCAGCGTTGGCTATTATATTGAAGTAAATGAAAATTTTCGATTGCTGTTTCCTAAACTTCAAAAATTATTATTTAATCTTGTTCATGAGAAATCCAGAACACATTTACATGAAATAAACGGAAATGAAAGAACCTTTATTTCCAAAAACACTCATCAATTTAGCCACTAATCATTCAAGAATTCATCTCTGGTCCAAATCCCAATATAAATGCAGGGGATTTTGGTTGATAAAAATGTTACAGCAAGAATCTGACATGAAAAGTGTATTTGCAAGTGAAATTCAAACTAAACCATGACACGGAATTGTGTTTTCACGCGTGTTGCTGCAATTGCTTCCTGTGCACAAATTGCCTTTTTCACACCAAATCAACACAACAGAATCAGGGAAATAGGACATTCCAGCAGTGCAAACCAACCAAAGCAAATTTGCTTACTGCAAAACAAAATGCCCCTAATCTCATCCACCTCACAAAGCCGTGTGAGATCCAGCACCTTCTGTGACCCTAGTCTTCACTTTCACATCCACACCTCTGTAGAGGATTGCCATGGCAACACAACAGATTGCGGACTTACTTTCTCGGCCCACATTGCTGATTGGCTCCAGGTCTTGGGGGAACGGTGTGGCTCCTGAGGACAGCTGAGGTAAGGCGGCGGCTAAGGTGAGAGCCAAGATGGCTGGCAGGACGGGTGGAGGCGAGCCGGGCGTCAGCCTCATTTTGGCAGATGATGAGACCTCACTAGAAAAGCATGGCACACGGCAGATTCACCTCCCACCTACAAAAGAGATAAGACGGCGAAGGTTAGTGTGGTTTAACAGTGTCAGTGAAAACCTGCTGCTGAGGCTCAGGGTAGAAGACGGACACTGGGTGGTGACCTTTGTTCTTTTTGATAAAACTGAGAGATACTGGATTTCTGGGCCGTGATACAGACGTGTCTTCCTGATATTGGTACATCAGCTAATGCTCAGTTATTAAAAGTGAAAATACCAACTGTGGATTATTAGATATTGATCCACCCCCTCCAACCCCTGCCCTGTACTTCAATCACAATATTGCTGCAATGTTTAAGAGTGGCAGCTAAGTTCTTGTTAGCATGCAGCGCCTCATGTCAATGCGGTGATGAGAGTGTCTGCTGAAGTGCCAAGATGCAGACACACGCATAAAAACAAGAGGGACAAGAGGCAGAAGGAGAACCAGATCCAGGGCCAGGGAGGGAGGGAGGGAGGGAGGCAAACAACCAGGAGAAGAGGCCTCACACTAGGGTCCTTAACACTGGCGAACACCTGCCTGATTTGCCAGCAAACCAACGATTGTCTGTTACTGCAGAGTATAACATGATTAAATGTTCATCTTCATCCAATGTGGCCTGTGATTAACTGCCTTTCAATCAAGTCTCAGTTACCCATAATAATACAGAGTTCCCACACCTTGGTTGACATTAAATTCCTGGGAGTTTTCAAGGACTTTTCAGGACCGATTCCTTCAAAAGTTCAAGGACCGAATGTGATGACACAGCTCAAGATGGGAGGGCTTGTACCATGGCTTGGACGCAGCACACTCTGCATCTGGACAAGTGACTGTCCTTGGGATCTTGGTACACGTCAGTATTTGTCATTTTCTTTGGTGGGACAGAGATCTTGGAATTTTCCTATCCTAGGCATCACAACATTTGCTCTCTGTTGCTTAACGCTCATTGTTCTGCATGGAACATTACAAACTCATTTACAATCAATTTCACTGGAAACGCAAAACATTAGCACTAGTTAGTCAAAGTAAAATTTAAAAACAAAGGCAAATCACCCATGTCTCCACAGAAATCTGTAACTTCTTTCAAGTACCCATGACCAGAAACTTGTATGATATCAAAATTGGAACTGCTATCAAAACAATTAGACATTTGTTGTCTCGAGACACCCGGCGGCAAATACAGATGCCTTTCACAAACTGTTTACAGGTAAACAGGACGTGACTCATCTGTTCTGCATTATTAGACATAGGGAGAATAGGACAATTTGCATAATTACAGAATGCAGCAGTAGGTAAACAAAGACCTAAGGAGCTGATGGTAAACAGAAAAGTCAAAGAAAAAGACGTTCCGACGTTGCAAAGAAATGACAAGCGATCACAAGACAGAAATGACGGCCTGTGTTGCCTAAAGATGGCGAGACCCAGACGGTTAACATCCCAAACTGTGCGCATGGCAGAGAAAAACTCTCAGAATGGTTTTCATAAAAGTAAAAAGTTCAGATAAAAACAGCAATTTTTGATCGTTTTGCTTGAAGCTGTGACTGTGCAGTAAATCTTGTTTTTCCACATCTGCTCGATAGCCGAGGGAAGCTCCTGACAGACGGATGGCAGAAAGATTTATTAAAGCAAACTTTTAACTGTGATGACGCGCATTCACAGCCAAATTGTTAAGGGCAGAGTGTCCTCCATTGGGGGGGGGGGGGGGGTTTGCGGTTGAGGGGGTGATTCTGACAATCCCTATGTGGATAATGCATTGTTTCGGCCTGGAAATGATATGGTTTTAAGTGGGAACATTTACATTTAGTCATTTGTCAGATGCTTTTATACAAATTGACAGGAAACGGGAAATCGAGCTGCCATCGGTATTGATAATAAGTCTGCTTCATTTAAATGTAGGAGGGAAAACTGCATATAGCAATAAGGCCAGGTGATGATCACAGTGCCATAAATCCAGGAGTGGGCAGGCATATTCTCCTGCTTATTTTGCGAATTACAACAGCTCGTGAGGCCTGCATCAGGCCATATACTAGGACAATTTTCCTTATGGATTAGCCTCATGATGGTGTTTATGATTTAGATTTTTTTTAAGGCAGAGAAGGAAAACAGAGGAGAAAACAAGTCAGAAAGGACAAAAACTTTAATTCACTCACAAATCCGCCTTTAAAGTAGACACATTATAACCTATTTCTCCAAGTTAAGCTAGTTCCCTGGTGTCCTAATGAACATGTCTGTGACATGCTTTGGTCAAAATACCTTAAGGATGAAGCACCACAGCAGTTCAATCACCCAGAACACTCGTTTTTGAGTGCCTGTCTCTTTAAATGCAAATGAGACACAGGAAACTATGTCAGCGTCACTGAGGCTCAGGCAGCTAACAGCAGTTAGCATTTGGAAAAGCATCATTTGCTGACTCTAGCCGGCACATTGCGTCATATTTAAAATGTAAATCCTCTGAGGCTGGAGGTTTGTGTAGAACTCTGTGCTGCACTGTGCAGCCAAGAATAGAAACATCTGCACTCTCCGCACATTTTTTAGGAACAAAGCGGAGCTCCTCGAGACAACAAGTCCAGGAATTTGCACAATGTGACGTCACATTGCGAGCAGAAGTCAACATTGCGTGTTTTATCTCCTGTACTCAGACTGAGGCGGACCTCAAAAACGTGAGTGAGTCATCTTTTTTCACACTTTGCCCACTTTTCACCCAAATATAAGTATTAAAATGATCAAAAAGTTGATTTTGCATAATATCCGCTTTAAACACATTGAAATGTTCTCCAAAAATGCCTCATGCATATCACATAACACAAGCAGCATATCCAGGGTACATTATATCCTTGTAAGGATTGAATGACATTTATTGACAACCTACAGGGCGAACAGAACGGAGGCAGCCAGCAGAGTGTGATGATGATACATGCTAAACAAGAACACTGTCCTGAGCTTATGCAAAACAAGTCATATACTCTGAAACTCAACAGCAAGCCAACAGACGGGAGCGTGCAGCCTCATGATGACTTTATCATCACTCTGAGCTGCTACTGGGAACATTTCTGCAAGTCACTGGGATTAGAATAACAGAGCAAACCTAAGCTACAAGGCAGGGTTTGCATCTAGGTCATATCAAATTCAGGATTATAGAAAATTGGCTGCTGTATCATTAGAGCAGTAAGAAAACTGTCAGAAAGCAGCAAAGACACAGAGAGAGAGAGGAGCATGCCAACGTAAAACAACCAAAGAAACGCCTCCCCTGGCTGCTAGTCGCTGCAGAACTGGTTTGTCCGAATCGTCGTGGCCCTAAGCCATTTTCCTTTTAAAAGGGCGTTGACTAAGACAGGTATAAATGCCTGTAATAATGATGTGAAAACAAATTGGTTAGCATGATAAGAAATGCTGAATCAGGATGTGGTCATTCACCTTCAGATTACCAGAGAAAAAAAACAATTCCAGACACAATGAAGTGAAGTCACGGTGAAAACACTGCACCTCATTGACACACGTTTCAACTTAAAAAACAAAAAAAACAAAGGCCAAAAACAAATGTAAAAAAAGTGAGAACACTGCAAATAGAAAAGTCAGGTTCATCTCGCATATCACAGCTGACAGCTTATTGAGACACATCCTACTTTTGATCATAATCTTGTCTGTTTTAAACTTGAAATGAGCAGGAGTGTTGCACTGCTACTAAAGCTGCTGTTAGCATTAGCTTAGCTTGCTTCTTGGGTCAGGATTCCTCAAGTGTTCACTGTTACAACGATGTTGTTTCTTTTACCTCATCAGCTAAAGTTGAAAATAAAGAACATAAATAAGTGTTAAAAGTGAAACAATTCAGTTAGCTAAGCTGCTGTTGGCATTAGCTTAGCTTGCTTCTTGGGTCAGGATTCTTCTAGCGTTCACTGTTATAACGATGTTGTTTCTTTTACTTCATCAGCTAAAGTTGAAAATAAAGAACATAAAAAAATCTTAAAAATAAAACAATTCAGTTAGCTAAGCTGCTGTTAGCATTAGCTTAGCTTGTTGTCAGGTCAGAATTCTTCTAGCGTTCACGGTTACAAGGGGAGCCAACAGTGTTTTAATAGAGCAAAGTTATATTTTGAAATAGGGAACAACCATCAATTAATAATATTAGCGATGAAAACAAAAGCTTGAATGTTAACGTGTCCCAGTTGCAACAAAGCATTTTATGGTGCCAAACCTGTTTCCTCTGCCAAGGAGGTGTCTATGTTTTTTTTATTGCTGTGTCTGTGTGGTTAGTCAAAAAAACACGGGGATTGTACACGGTTTGCACGCTAAGCCAAGTTACATGACATTTATTTTATTTTTTTACTGCCTTTCACAAGGTGAGATAGAATGTTAGTCTTGGCAGCTGGTAAAGCACCCTTTTCGCTGTCACCTACAAAACTATTACATCCAAAAACACTGAAGCCTTTGTATCTGCGCATTTCCAAGCTCTGGAATCGTCCTGTGTAACTGCAATATTTACTGAGCTACTCCCATGTAAACAACACATCCTCCTGCATGGAATTCTAAAGTTTCTCTATTGAACGCAACACATTTCACGACCCGCTTTACACTCTGTGGAGAGAGCGGACGACTGACGCTCCGACAGCTGTTGAAGGGAAATAAGGCAACGCTTATCCAATCCCATGTTTGCTTTCTGTGTTCTGTGTTCCAGGGGCATGGATCATTTTGTTTTTAATGAACTGGACTTGTTGAGCCATCTGGGAGACGTTGGCAGTTGGGCCTCTGAGGAGAACGGGGCTTTCTGGCATAGTGGGACTCCAGTGATTAACATGCATTCATTTGGACGAGACAACAATTCCGTGTTCAATGCATCCACGTAACATGCATTGAATCTGTTATCATGGCCTTTTTGTGGGTTAATGGAGAAACAACGCTTTAATAATACCAGGAGAATCTAGCTTCTTTATTGGTGGACACGAATGAGGACAGAGTCATTTAAATTCATACATAAACTTGTTGCGAGTAAATTTTTATGTCCTTCAGTCCCCACTTGGCCCGGGATAATGGCCCCGTAAAAATTGACACTTAAAATCTTAAGTCCAATTTTATCCTCAATCAACTGCATTGCACTGTAAGCACCTGTCCACCTTTGGGATATCTATTTTTTTTCTGCCAACAACTTAACAGTCAAACATAATCCTAATACTGAATCACTCTGATATTTCCGCCCCTGACCTCACTGGTGCTATAGTGGCTAGATTAGCAAGGTTAATCCACTCGCTTTTTACTCGCTACACTCTTACCTCACACCTTTGTGCACCTGAAGATCTCGAGAGTCCCTTTACTGTGGAAAAATGTAGGCCCCACTTTCCTCCACTAGGACATTATGTCTCATACACACTTTGGTCAGCATATAATGAGCCAAAAATCCCTCAGGTCCCCCCTCACAACTTTGGACACAATTAGCTTCATTAGCCTCTGCTCTGTGCAGGTCACTGCATCAGAGGCCGACGTGCCGGGTGCTATCATAACACTATAATAACAGTGACAGGATAATGAGTAAGGGATCACTGAATATGCAATGTTTTTTTTTAATTATTATTATTGCTGTATAAAAGCTAAAAGGCAAAATATACCGCGAAAAAGGCAACAAATAAAAACAAAGCCTATTCATACATCATTGAACATTAGTGTCTTTGTGGCACTCTTTATACCACCATTGACGAACAACAATTACTTGACTGTGTTGTATAAATAACTTTACGGCATCACATAAAGCCCCCCCACATCCCCCATGTACACATTTTCCTCCATTAGCATTAGGGAATGATCACAGTGTGTCAAGTTGACTCGTTTTCCACGTCTTTACAGAGCCATAAGAAGAAAAAAACAGCAACCTGCCTGATGATTTCTTTGTCAAAACAACCACATGGGAATTTTAATGTGACAGCAGGCAAAACAACACATGATATGGATGGTGTGCGATGAGACAAACATTTCATTGTTGCTGCCTGAACACATTATTGTTCCAACCCAAATTCCCTCTGGAAGGTTCATCAGACCACCAATCTCATTCACAGTCCCATGACACGAGTCACACAGTTCATCACCATGGGCACGGAGCACACTTTTTTTCCCTCTCTGAACGCTCACATCACTTCCCAGGGTTGGACTCTCCAATCACAGTCACAGCTGTGTCAGACACAGCACATGATGTGAGGAAACAAAACCTACCCGAGTTGGTGAATATTAACTCTGTATACACTCGTTCCACTAAAGAAGGGACACCTGCCCTCTTCAAACAATATTTCAACTCTTCACTCGACCAATCCCTCACACAGGAGACCCTAATTAGATTTCCAGTGGTTAAACATGTAAATGTCATCACAGAAAATTGGAACTGGGATGAAGGAGAATTTGGCGATAATTGAGAGAACAACACCCTCGGGACACAGAGGCAGAGGCTATGGGCTACTTTTCAGATGTGGTGGAAATGAGGTCAGTCGAGTGTACCTCCAGTTAAGAATGCACCTTTAAAGATCGCAAACGGCTTCAGATCTGTAGACTTTGGAGCTGTTTTTTTTTCTCTGGAGATAGCATATTGAAATGATATGGATTCACCTGAAGAAATTCCATGGATAGCAGATAACATGACAATATTTATTTAAAAATTGGCGATACAGACATCAATGTTTGTCTGGCTGAGGCAAAAACAAGAAAATCAGCTGGATTAGAGGCTAGAAAGGCTCTAAATATCTTATTGTTTGAGAATACAAGACAATATGATACAAAATACAGGGTTTCCTTACTTTTACACTAGCTTCATTCCATCATCTACCACACCATTAAATCATAAGTTAGGTTTTCTACTCCTAGTGTTCGCTGTCGCTGACCAGCCAGATGCTGCGGATGAATACTTGAGACACCACTGAGACACCTAAGCTGGGCTGTTGAATACAAACATGTCAAATGTAGGTCCTGGGGATTTCAGTATTTTTCAAAGGCCCTGCAGTGGCAAAAAAAAACAACCAAAAATCAGAATAGCTCAGGGGGATCTCCTTGGCAACATTTTAAAAAGTCCATTAGCATCCCTCGTCGAAGAGAAGTGATGGCTGGCTTCTTGCCTTTTACCAAGAATAGAAAATCAATGGTCCCTATAGTCCTTTAGTTCTTGGATTAGTATGTCAACTGTCTGCCGTCTGCATAATGTAGTCTCATTGTCAGAGCGCCTGCATTATGCCATGGCAAAGAGAGGGGGCAGGATGGCATCCAGGATGAGATATGTCTGTCAGGGGAGGTTGGGACGCTCTTTGCCATCAATGCCACTCAGACTGCTCTCAAGGGAAGGCTGGCTTTAACCTCATCACCCACAGAGTTCAGATAAGTGACGGGTTGTCCCGTCACAGAGGCCATTGATTGTCACCCCAGTGTCAGACGACTCTACTCTGTCCTCAACGAGGAATCCCCGCAGATTAGATTCAGGTTTATACTTGAGCTTCCATGGCAGATCTTGATTGATGTCAGAGGAAGACCGAACTGACAGCAAGAGCCAATAAAACTTCTGGAAACTGTTCCGGCACTGCCCTGATACGACGTAAATTGTTAAGATAGGATGAGAATACTGGTGCGTGGGTTCCCCATACCTTTTTGAAGGTTCAACGACTTTCCAAGTGCTTTCCAGTCCCAATTCCCAAAACTGCCTCGTTTGAGAAACGGATCAAGTAATTATCGTCAAAACAACTTGCAGGCATTATGGAATGGGGTAAAAAAACAGTTTAAAGGGGGCATATTATGCAAAATCAACTTTATAATAATTTTATTACAAAATAATGGGGTTTTTTTGTATTTATTTGGGACTCTGGAGGCCCTATGAGTAGGCAAAGTGTAAAAGAAGGCAAGGGCAACGGTGACCAGAAGAGCGGAAGTCAGGGAAGTGTTCTATTCTTGGCTGTACAGTGCAGCACAGAGTTCTACACAAACTTCCAGCCTCAGCGGATTTACATTTTATATGACGGCAATGTGCCGGCCAGAGTCGGAAAATGATGGCTTTTGCAAATGCTAATGCAGTCTTTCTTGCTTTCAGGAATTCTTTCTACGGACAGAGTTGACCTGACTTCACACAGAGGGATCTATGCAGGACCCAGACAGCGAGACCGTTCTCAGATCGATCTGCAAAAACCATCCATTGTCTTCAGTGAGTGAAAAAAAAAAAAAAAACACCCAGTGGGCTATGAGTGGAAGAAGGATCAAGCTCCCACCATTGGAATCGTCTTCATCTGTCTGCCCCCTGTTAATTATTTACACTCGTCTTGAGTGAGGTCTGCGATTCCCTGACCGCTCCATGCTCCATGTCAGTCTGGATTCATCTTCAACATTCTGTGGTCCTTTTTGGCATTTCCAAACAGGTCTTACCTCAGGGTTGCCCTAATCAAAAATATCAGTTTAAAAATATGCTGGGCAGCATTTTGTGCTAACCCATCTCCATCATACCCCTTTCTCCTCTTCACGCACAAAAGTGAAAGTTAACTACCTCATACTCCTCTCGGTCTCTGTGCCATCAATAATTCAGAGTGTTATTGAGAAACACTACCTAAACCCCACATTGACAGAAATCCAAGCACTGTCATTCTCTCAAGGGCGTCATAATTGGATACCCCCAGAGGTTTTCCAGTACGGAAAGCGTAGCAAGACGGGGAAAGCGAGGGGGAAAGAGCATTGTTGTTTTCTCTACTTTGGGTGTTTCCATTTTTACATTTTCTATTTCAGGAACTGGAACCAGACTTAACCTGAAACCATCGTGTCCACTCGGGGACAATCCCTTTGGGGGGTTGAGAGACGGGTGAGGAAGCGTATCCTAACTTGCACAGAAAGACATGGAAAAGTGAAAGTGTGTCATCCACACAACTGGCCAAGGCTTTTACTTCGTGGTGGGCACGTTAACGTTAACACCTGACGCGTTTCCATGAAGACTGAACGGAAAAAGACGTGCGTGACGTCATGTTTACATGCCACGGCATCATTTACCAGTTAGCTCCGTTAGCTGTGTTAGCTCCTTTAGCGGCGCTAGCGTGCCTACAGTTGAAATGGAGCAGTCCGATTATTAAACGAAAAGAGCAGCGCTACAAATAACCAGCGTACCTGTGCCTCTGTTTTTAAAGTTTAGCGTCAACGTTTAGAGACTCATTTTAACAATCGGGAGTCACGTAAACATGACGTCACGCGAGTCTTATTCAGTCGTCATGAAAACCCATCATGCGCCCAGCACTACTTTTACTTGGTATGAATGAGAGTAAAAATCAACATCACAGCCGTAAGTCATGCAACACTATGCCAGCAAATGTTTCTAATAGGCTTAGAAACATCAATAAAAAATAGTTTTTACAGTGCAATAAATTCGACTACTGTGGACAGGTACGGTTGTAAAAAAGAAAATTGGAGCTCTCGCCCGTTAACGGATTTATCTGTATGCACGTCCTGAACGTACATCTCGACTCTCCTAATGCTGTGACGTGTTGGCTGCTCTGATGTGAAACCAACAGAGAACAAGGCTGATGTGAAAGAGAAAAAGAGCAGATATAATCTCCTGTCCCAGAACACTTTACACACCGTTGTGCTGCCTGAGCCTCTGTCGTGATTCACGTAGGACTGCTGACCCTCTGCAAGGGCACGGAGAGAGAGAGAGGCAGAACCCAGTCGGCTGCAGCAGATATTTAACAGACCAGTCAGGATGAAAATATGCTAATAAAATTCTTTAATGCATTGAGGGGAGAATGTGAATCTTTCCACTTGCTCGCGGATGGGTTTTTCCAGCCAAGACGGAGAGACTGGGCTCTAAATCTAACTGGACGAAAAGGAAAGTGTTTAAAGTATGCGGTGATGTTTCTTGGGCTCTCTAAATCCCTACAGATATAGAAACTGACTCAGGGGGAATGAAAGAGTGCGCTTGTGTTTCTGAATTCCTTTGATCAGATGTGATGCGCGAGCATGTCATGTGAATATACTGTGTATGTGCACATAAAATCACTAATTAATGCTTTGATCGCACCTTGTATACGAGGATTTATAGACGCTGCTGTCACTGCAGTGGGACTAGCAGAGGAACTGTGGGAAAACTGTATTTGAGGAAACACAAAAGAAGCAAAGTTGTGGCCAGAAAATAACAAACGAGGAAATATCATTGGTGTTAATTTGTGCAAATGATGAAATGATGACACTGACTTCACACGTGACCTTGAGGTGTGATACACAAGCTTATGTGAATGAAACAATCATAATGAAATACACAATCAGTACGTTGTGGGCCTCAATCAGGAAAAGCTTGTCGAGTGATAGACGTGCAGAGATAGAAGTGTCACTCGCCACTTTTCTCTGATATTACACAAGAAGTTCTTGTGTGTGCAATATGATTGACAAGTCAGTCTCCATGTACTGCCAAATCAAACTGTTTGTTTATTTGGTTAAGTGGCACAAAGAGCTCCATTAATACCTACTATTATTGTAAAGAAAAGGTAGCACAGATATGGAAAGTATAAGCGACAGTACCGAAGAGGAGGAGGATATGAGGCCAAACTGACAACTGAGCGAGTGACAAAGGATACGCGGTTACACAGAAACAAATGAAACCTTTCACCGCAGCTTACACTGAAAACATTGCACAACTGTGCTTTGTTGAATGACAATTACGAAAAAGTGCTGAGTGACGGGGAATAAACCGAGGGCTGCAGGTTTCGTAAGGACATTTGATTCTTGCTCGGATCCTTAATTACACACAGGACCTGGTAAGGTTCAAAAAGAGACACACACACACACAACACAGCCAAAATTAGACAGAATGGGAATGTGCAACTTTCAGTCACGTTGGCACTCGTGGTGATGCTTCTGTCGACGACCACCGCTTTGAGGACTTCATGGTGGCTTTGTGTCCATTAAATCAGCGGCAGACAAAAAGAGCGCGAGACTTTCTCTATTAACACAGAGGCTCTTTGATCTCTATCTCCCCTGTGGTAGCAATTAGCCGGCTGCACCGTTTGCATTTCAAACCCGGCACTTCCTATTTTGAAAGACATCCTGCATGAATTATCAATCTAACGGAACTTTTATTCCCTTTTGACGGAAAAATGAATTATGAGTGGCATATCTCTGAAGTTTGGCTGCTTCAAATGCTGGGGGGGACGGGGGGCTCCACGAGTGCCGGCGACTCTCCGCTACTGATCGGCGTTGCCTGCAGTCAGTGCGAACATCTTTTATTTCACCGTGACACAACGAGGTGGCCTCCTGCTTACTTCTGTGGGTTTTGATGAAAGATGAGATCGCAGTTCCAAGCTTTTTATTTAAATGATGACACATGAGGAGACCGAGTGGCCGAGCAGTGACCCAAGAAACATAAATAGCGGTGAAAATTCATCCCTTTCTAGTAGTGCTGGGCATGTTAACGCTGGTTAAAGGCATCGACGCACGTTAATGGCGTCTACATCAACGCACGTTAACGACGGTGCACGGCGTCAATGCATGTTAACTGCGGTTAACAGCGTCAACGACGGTTAACGGCGTCAACGGACCTTAACGGCATCAGCGGGGGTTAATGGCTTCAATGGCGGTTAACGGCATCAACGCACGTTAACAACGATTAACGGTGGTTGACGGCATCAACGTTAACGCAAGTTAACGCATGGAGTGTTCCCATAACTGTCCGGAAAACGACGTGCGTGATGTCATGTTTACGTGACTCCCGATTGTTAAAATTAGTCTCTAAAGTAACGCTTAACTTTAAAAACAGAGGCACACATACGCAGCACACAGGTACGCTGGTTAATTGTAGCGCTGCTCTTTTCGTTTAATAAACAGACCGCTCCAGTTCAACTGTAGCTAAAGGCGCACTAACAGCTACCGGAGATAACTGGTAAACGGTGCCTGGACTCAAACATGGCGTCACAAGCTTCTTTTTCCGGGTTTTTTTCTGTGTTTTTTTAATGCGTTAACGTGCCCAGCTCTACTTGTTAGCAAAAGCAATCACCCAGCCTTCACCCAGAAAGATCCATCCCTGTCACATCAGTCCAAATAACACTACAGGAAGGACATGGGGGGAGAAAGCCTACCAAGGGAACGTGTGACGAAAGAACATTTGGTGAATTTCACACGAACAAGAACAAAAGCAGCGAGCCCCGCTTTTATAAATGAATGAATTTTGCAATCTGAGTGGTCGATGCTGATGAAGGGAAATATAAATCAAGGGTAAGCGTGAGGTTTCTCAGCGAGAGTGCCTCACAGAGATAATGGCATCATCATGCCCGTGTGATTCGCTGTTCCTGGGAAGATTAAACGCTTTATCATTGTCTTTGGGACAAACAGTCTCTACACACAGAGAGAATGCATTTCCAGTTATTAGCCGCCCTTTCTGCTCAAACCTGACACCCAAGTATCGGATACATCACACACCTAACGCCTGCGGAGGACAGATGAAATGAGGCAGCAGTCTTATCAGGACAGTGCTACCTTCCAGGGCATTAGCCCACGGTGGCAGCCGACCTCACTTTTATTGGTGCCGTCTCACATTGATGATGTCATCTAAAGGCATACTGAAAGCCCCCCCAAAGCTTTCAGGCTCAGTTTATCTTATTTTATGGCTCTAAGAACTCAGTCACTCCCAAGAAAAAGTCATGGGCCATAGGCAATCGTGGACGGAGGTGTAGTATGGCTTCCTTCATCAAAGGCTGCACTGTCATGGAACATGGGAGGAAGATTGCAGCAGCTGGGGCATAAAAGAGAGGAATGGGACGTGAGTGGTGACAATGGGAAAGACAGTAAATCTAAATGAGTAAGAGGAGGAGGAGGAGGAGGAGAGGAATGACTGTCTCACAGCTCACTGGTCTGGAATGGGCCAGACAATCAATTCCACCATTCAGTTTCAGGCTAGCAAGTCTGCTTCAATGGCACTGAGCATCACAGGCAGCATCGAATTATCAACAGAGATAAATCTCAGCAACAGGAAGTCACAGCAGTCAAACGTCACAAATATGTGACGACAAAATGGCTCCACAAATGGCCCTAACCCACATGTGGTACGATTAGCTGCCCAATTCCACTGGGATTAATTAAATACTGCTCTAGACGACCAAATACGACAGACTTTATGGTTGTTTTCAGTGTGTATTTTAGCATTTCTGAAAGTATAAAGTGTTATAACTGGTGTTAGAGATAAACACAGCTACGAAGAATTGTACTTTGCTGCAAATTCTGTTCTTTGGTTATGAAGACACGGGATTATCCATGTTTACTTTATAATTGCGAGACCATCCCAAAAATGCGATTATTTGATTGAATGATTAATTTGATTATTTATTATAAACGGATTATTTGATGAACCAGAGTGTCCGTCCACTCTTGGAGGCGACAGAGTTATCAGTCACTGTCCATTCCATTATTCCTTGCTTCTTTGCTTTCTCAGGAGCACTCAGGGTTTTTGCTCAGACTAGCAAAGCCTAATGTGTCTAATGTGCCTGAGCTGTGTGTCACAGAACGGCCTGGATTTCTCAGTCTCGATAATGTAGACTTCACAGCACTTAAGGAGGATATGCCGTTATCTCTGACGAACAGTCATTAAAAACAGCAGGCCCTGCTCTGAATTCATCTAATTAGGGCTCAATTCATCCTCCCTTCTCCCCAACAAAAAGGATCACAGCTATGGACTCTGAGGAGTGTGCAGGGATTTTATCTAGGTTGTCATTACGTCTACTATCACATGTGCAACAAGTGAACTGAGAACAAGCTTTTCCCACGTTTTAAGTAGTGCTGGGCACGTTAACACATGACGCGTTTCCATGACGACTGACCAGGATGTTACGCGCGTGACGCCATGTTAACGTGACGCTAAAGTAACGCTAAACTTTAAAAAACAGAGGCACACATACGCAGTACACAGGTACGGTGGTTATTTGTAGCACCGCTCTTTTTGTTTAATAAATAGACGGCTGCAGTTTGAATCCAGGCACGCTAATGGTGCTAAAGGAGCTAACGCAGGTAACGGAGCAACCTGGCAAACGGTGCCTCAACATACTGTGTCATAAAACTAGTGCTGGACACGTTAACGTCAACGCTAAGGCATGGCGCTCTTCCATGACGACTGACCGGAAAAAGACGTGTGACGTCACGTTTTTTATGTGACTCCCGATTATTAAAATTAGTCTCTTTTGTTTAATAAACAGACCGCTCCAGATCGACTGTAGGCGCGCTAAAGGAGCTAACACAGCTTACGGAGCTAACTGGTAAGCGGTGCCTGGACTCCACAAAACACTGCGTTACTTTAGAGACTCATTCTAACAATCGGGAGTCATGTAAACATGACGTCACGCGCGTCTTTTTCTGGTCAGTCGTCATGAAAACGCTTCATGCTATTGCCGAACAGGGTACCGATGAAAATTGGGCTACTATTGGCAGAAAAAGATAATACGAGGGTTAGGGCGAATTGGTGACTCCTAAAGGAAGAATATTCACCCTCCATTCTTGCCTAATATCCATCACCAGGTGTCTAATCATTATTAAACTATTAAAAATATTTCCCTGACAGACACGTCTCTAGAGTTTAGAGTCCTTGTGCAAAGCTTGCGTGTCAAAAAAAATACAAAATACAAAAAAAAACAAAAAAACAACAACAACAATTCATCGCGGTGAATCAAAGCAGCACGTCTCGTATTCATCTGTCACTTCTGTTGCCATTACCGAGCTGAAGTGTTCCATTCATCTGCATTTTCGTTTTTTTTTTTTTTAGAGAGACAAGTGAAGCAGACACAAAAGACAATGAAGCAAGCTGAGAATAGACCGATCCATGCTGGGCGGGTGGACAGGAGGAAAGAAAACGACAGAAGAAAAACAAGTGCCACCTAACAGCAACAGACGCACTGCAGATTCTGATCCTGTTCTTCCCCACCTCTGTCCTCCTCTCTCCTTATCCTCCCACTGTGTACGACCAAGTGGCTAAAATAATAGGAAAGTGTGGCCAGACTCTGGCGTGAGCGTGCGTGGTGGTGCCATTAAGTGTAGAGTGTGTGATAAATGCACTCGGTTTGTCGAATTTGAGATACTCATTAGTCCACGTTCAGGAGGAGACCTTGGGCCATTACTCTTGCAGCTGCTTTGACAAGAAGCCGAATGTGTCTGCGTTAAACGGGGGGGGACAAAAATATGTGTCTGTGTTTCCATTAGTATGCTTGTATCCGTATAGGCGCATTATTACATGGACGTAACCCGGCGCTCTGACAGACATAGATCTTAAATACGCACGCGGCAGCATGGATGTATGGCAATGATTGTGCGACTCAGCGCTGCATTTAATAGCTGCAATACACAGTAAGACCACACCAAATCATGAAAATATGTATTCTGAAGGCAAAAACAACTCTGCAATTAAGAATAATGTTTGCTTCTGCTTTCCCGGTACCCCTCAGGTACTGAAATGTGACAAAAGACAATATTCTGATTAGGACTGCAACTGTTATTTTTTAATTATTGATTCATAATCTCTCAATTACTTTTTTCATAGAACTACAATTAATTGCTTTTGTCCTCCTACAAACCTCAAAATGACAACCTGACAAGTTTAGTGTCATAGAGGAGCAAATAAACCAGAATTTATTCACATTTAAGAAGCGGAAACTAAGTTTATACTGAAAGAAATTGTTTGACAACGACTCAAAATACCCTGCAATTAATGCTCTCATCTACTATGAATTGATTGATTGCAGCAGCTCCATTTCCGACAGGATATTCCCACAAACAGCACAAGCGTGAACGCTCCATGGTGTTAGTGAGGCACCTTTGTGCAGCGATGACATTTCACTGCACCTCTGCTGTCTCCTGTAAAGGTTAGCACTGGCTGTTTTGTCTGTATTGTAAGCATCATTACCGAACCACTGCGTTGGACCCGGTGATATATTTGGCGATTTTGTCGCCGCATTGTTCCACATCAAAACTCTTCATCCTTGACTCTAGATGCATGTCGGTGTATTAAATCACCCCCAACTCTCATCAAGCTGTGTGTTTCAGGACTACGGCCAACACACACACTCACACACACACACCCCCACGCACGCACACACACACACGCACACACAGTAATCATAAATCTCACTGTCATACTTTCTTGCACCCTTAACTGAATTGACATCCACACCACAACACTGCTTTCAGCCTCTCTGCCAAGTTCTTATGCAGTTAGCCATTATTTATGTACAGTTCTCCAGTGAACTGCGGCTGTGGCTGCCAGGAGGTTTGTGACAGAAAGCCACTACAGGAGGGGAGAAAAAAAAAAAACACCCACATAAAAACAAGGACACGAGCTGTCCGACATAAGCACTATGTGTGAAAATGTATTTTTGTGCAGCCCTTGTCTGTGACTGACAACAATGGAGCGTGGTATCTTTAAATGCTCGATTAGAAAAAGGGGATGCATGTAACGGGGGAAACAAATTCCCTTATCCGCAGGTGCTTATGTGACCATACGTCATGTCAAATTTCCACGACAGTTTCCCCTTCCCCGGCTGTGTGGAGGAATGAACGCAGAGGTAGCCGCCGGCGTTGGCCTGCCTTCCTGCCTTCACCAGGGGCTGTAACAGTAGTCTGGACGTCTGCTCCAATCAATACTCGCAGTCGAGCATCTGCACCGGGGGTCTCTTGTTACCATGCCGCGGTGCTCATGGCGTTCCCAAACTGCTCTGCAGACCGCTCGCATCAGTGTATCAAAGAAAAACACAGGGAATGCGATGCCACGTAGAGCCGCTGCCGACACTTTAATTTGTCGTCGGTGATGGGGTTTGTCAAACTATTCTGGAGTTCATCAGCCACCTGGCCTTATTTGCTCACTCGGCTGATGACTTTTCAGCCCTCTTGAGAAATCCTCTGCCACAATGACCTTGATGCTCAATCACTGCATATTTTCCATTATGTACAAGTCTCTCGTGGAGCAGGTACCAATGTTGCTCTTCAATTCAAGCCCATGTGCTGGGTAATGATGAACCTCGATGAATCAGAGCAAATAATCCCCTTTCAAAAAGTGACACCGTCATTCCACCGACAAAAAAAAACAAAACAAACAGCGTCGTTGCTCAAGGAGCGGTAAACTCCGGCAAGATGAAAGCACAGAATCAAAAGCGAAAACCTTGAGGAAGACACAAGCTTTCTGCTTGAATATAACAATATTTCAATCCCCGAGTTCTCTCCCTCTCAATCAAATCAGTCAAGGAAGATCAACGCGATCCCCAAGTCTAGTCCTGTCAGTGGTTTCTTTGTGTTTGTCTTTCCACTTTTGCTGGTTATGGAGGGAAGTGCTGAGGTTTTAATATTGTCATGCCTCAACCTTACTCTGTAGGGTCTCTGGAGATAATGTGTACTGTGAACAATATGCCTATATAAATAACATTGAATTAAAGAGAGAGATAGCTAGTCAGGCGGATCATTGTGAGTCATGCAGTGAACTCTCAGCGGAATTTGTGAGAATGACTGAAAAGGTTTACGTTCCAGAGGGACCTCTGAGAGAGTTTTCACTTTTTAAAGAAAGGAATCTGCTTCAGTTGTGAAGCAAGCTAATGTTTACTTGCCTTTGTATTTGAAACATGTCTGAACAGATTCTCATTCATCAAGGTCACTGTTCTCTCCAAAAATCAATAAATGAGTAGAAACCGGACGGCATGAAGGTTTTTCTTTGCCTCTCGTACACCTTGGATAAGAGGTTTAAAGACATCTTCAAGTCCACTTGCCACTGATTCAATGACGTTTAGGTATTTGAGAGCAGCAGAGTCGTGGTTATCACTGAGAAACCTCGTTATGATAGTCATACATATAGCTCTGCACGATTCTGGAAAAAAGTGAATCACGATGTCTTTGCCGAGAATGGAGATCACGATTCTCTGGCTCGATTTTGTTCACAAATCAAACAAAAGATTAGAAACATTCAATAAGGCATTAAAGTAAAGTGTCTCAACATGGCCCTGCATAACGGGCTTATTGTTATTAGTATTATTATTATTGTAGTGGCTTAAGAAACGTTAAATATCGTCTTTCCAATAGCTCAACTCGTGACGGGAAAACTGATTAGTCACAGAGTGTCGTCACGGGAAGAGGCACGAGAAATCAAACCCCAAAATGTCGGACTCTATTGTTGATTGCGTCAACAATCCTGAAAATGCAGCTTAATCTCCAACATTTAGCAAAGGATACGTCTAAAATCTCATCATTTACTGCACTGATGAAAGCCTGGGATCCCAAGTGGCGAGCCGAACGCGAACCTTTTTCTGGCACAAGCTCGGGTCGCGGGGTTACGTGATTCTCGTCACTACCACCCTGGGTTTTCATTACCATCCATCTTGTATTTATTTCTCCTTAGCACACACACACTTTCTCCTATGTTCAGTGACGTAAAATCGCTCAGTGTGTCGAGAGAGACGGCAGCAACAAGGCTGTGTTTGAGGTGAGAAGTTATCATTTAGTTGTTTTTAAAGTTTAGCGTTACTTTAGAGACTCATTTTAACAATCGGGAGTCACGCAAACATGACGTCACGCACTAAAAATAACAAATCCTGTACTTCGATTTTTTTTTTTTTTTACTTTGACCAATGTCCCATTTACCAACATGGAAGAGGCAGGTGAGACAGATCTTTTGGCTTTACTGTTGGGGGCTGTCATAGTTTCATTCTTATACACACACAGAGCTAATGAGAAAATAATAAGAACATGTCTGTGGTGTGCGGCGTTGTGCTGAGATAAACCTGGTTGTTTTATGCAGAATCCAAAGAACAATAAGCGCACTCTGTGCTCAGAACTCAGAGGGCTCAAATTTGCAATTTGTCGTGGAAGTATTTGCTTGCAAGTGTTTGACAAAATATGACGGCACGCACACACACAAGGAGCCGTAAACACTTGCTCTCTGTTCGATGTGCGCCGCTAAGACTGTGTGGAGTTTCTCAGAGCTGTGACTTTTAAAACTCTGTGGCCTGTGGCCTGGCTGACATCCAGAATCAAAACAAATGTGCTCTTAGAGGGAACTGCAGATCACGAACAGATCATATTCAAAAACAGGGGGAGAAAAAGAAAGAAAGAACTCTGTTAAAAAATCTGGTATTATCATTCACAGACACATTTGTGCTCAGTAATAATGGACAGCTGGTATCTGGGATACAATGTCCTTTCTTTATGTTACTGCATTAAGTGTTTAAAGGAGACATATTATGCAAAACCAACGCTTTATTCATTTTAATACTTTGACTCTGGAGGCCCTATGAGTAGGCAAAGTGTGAAACAAGATGATTCAGTCATGTTTTTGTGGTCCGCCTAAGTACAGGAGATAAAACATGCAATGTTGACGTCCGCATGCAATGTGACGCCACATTGTGCAAATTCCTGGAATTGTTGTTTCACAGAGCTCCGCTTTGTCCCTAAAAGGCAATAGTATCCGGAAGAGCGGAATTCAGCGAAGTGTTCTATTGAGTTCTACACAAACTTCCAGCCTCAGAGGATTTACATTTTATATATGACGGCAATGTGCCGGCTAGAGTCGGCAAATTATGTCTTTTCCAAATGCTAACTGCTGTTAGCTGCCGGAGCCTCAGTGACGCTGACGTAGTTTCCTGTGTCTCATTTGCATTTAAAGAGACAGGCACTCAAAAGAGAGCGTTCTGAACAGGGCTGTTTTGGCAGAGTGATTGAACTGCTGTGGTGCTTCATCCTTAAGGTATTTTGACCAAAGCATGTCACAGACATGTTCATTAGGACACCAGGGAACTAGGTTAACTGGGAGAAATAGGGTATAACATGTCTACTTTAATCAAACATGATCAGATGCTTACAAATCCTCTGTGACAAGATTCATAATTTTGGCAAATAAAGGGTTTCATAACTCAACAATTCAAAAGTGTGTTAAACAATGCTGCCATTCAGCTTTAACAGTGCTGTCACACCGCCTCACAATTACAACACTGAAAAAAAACAGTGGAATTTGCAAACGAGTCGTTTCTCCGACAGAGGAAAGGAGGCAGATTCACTTTAATCTCTGTGATTTCATTTCTTTTCTTCCGTCTCGGTAATATGGTGAAACTGCAGATGTCTTCTCCGTGTGCTTAAGCCCGTCAACCATATGGTGCTGCTGCCCGGACCATGACACAAATTTTTTATTGTTTTTTTTTTAAATCAGTCTTCTCAATGACGGGGAAAGTCTGCCATTTAAAAAAAACACACAGTGCTTTGAGGCTTGCCTGAGGCGATCGCCTCTGCAGCCAGGGCTGAGAACAATGTAGTACTACCTTGTAACAAGAAGAAAGGAACAAAAAAAAAAAAGAAGTGGAGTTCAGTTCATAAGTGTGTAACTCTCAGATCTGTTTAAGATGTTTGGTTCCTAACAATTTCCACCGTACAATTTCCACTTGCCGTCTGGATAAGGAGCACATTTTTGGGACTCAAGCTCTGAGGTCTATCTTTCAACAAATCACCCCTTTCTGTTTCACTCAGAGTTTGTGGAAAAGCCTCCCTCCGTATCACCACTCTTTTCCTGAATCAGTTCACATCCATCCATCCATTTTCTGACGCTTTATCCTCCACATAAGGGAGGGTCGTGGCGGGTGCTGTGCCAATCTCAGCTGACAGAGGGCAATAGATGAGGTCACACAGGAAAGTTCACCAGTCCATCGCAGGGCCACATATAGACACAAACAACCACTCAACCATTCACTCTCACACCTACGGTCAATTTTTTTATTTGCCCTAATCCGCAAATCTGCATGTTTTTGGAATGTAAATTTCAGTACTGATTAAATTAGGTATATAGCAAACACAATGCCAATTTTGTTGGTATCATTTGACAGTGTTAGAGTGCAAAGGCAAATATAGGCTACGTATGTTACTATGTACATAGGTGTCTCACATGTTCTGAAATCAATCATCTGATTTGACTCGATATCGATTCAGTTTGAGGATAAACACTCTTTGGGAACAACAGTTCGATGACTTGTGAAACCTGTTTATTTAGCCAATCACATGGAAGATTAGAAATAATGATTTTTATTCCAATTAATAATTTTGCCCTATCGTCAAAGAACCAGCAAAACTGTTTTCAGCTGTGCTAACATCATCGCACAAGGATTTTCAAGGGTTTTCTTATCATCCAATAGTCTTCTAACACCATTAACAAACACAATGTTCCATTAGAACACTGGAAATGGGCCTCTATACACCTATGTACATATTCTAATAAAAACTAGATGTTTGCAGCTAAAATAGTCGTTTACCACATTGCCAATGTATAGAGTGTATTTATGATTCATTTAATGTTATATTCATTGAAACTTTTGAACCTATGAGTTTTCACATACACTTATTTCCGTGTGGACAGGCCCTAAGTGACTTTGACCATCGCATGTTTGTGGGAGCCACATGGGCTTATCTGTATGTTTCAGCTTTCTACTTCTACCACCGCTGTGTCTACAGCCAAGGTTCGTAGAAGACAATCCCTGGACAAACCCAAGCAAAAGCAGATGGTACTACAGCAGCAGAATCTTTTCACATCTGAACCGAAACCAGAACATCTGCCTTTAGGCTCGGCGGTTCCTTCTATGGACGATTCCTTCCTGGTGGTCCTGCCATGCAGCTTCACTATTCGGTCAGACACACGCAAAGACCTGGTGTGACTAACTGGATCGTCCACAGGAAAAGAAATGTTCTGTGCAAAATCAATCTTGAGATTTCATGAATTTATATCTCTTTTTGAAACCTAGCTGTACTCTGTATAAGACAAACAATATGTTGTATTAACTGTAGCCTCTTTGTTGTTAGGCATCTGGCTTAGTCGACAGAGCTAATCTAATGTCACATATGACCTACAGCTGCAGTCTTTATAGCACGCCGTGAAGCCAACTGGTGACAGCAAGAATATCCAACAAGAAAAATAGCAACCATTTCACTTTGGCAGCGAGAGCGTGTCAGGCCGACAAGTACAAACACCTAAAAGCTAAAAAACCTGAAATCCTGAAGCAGCTATACTTTGGACCTCAGCCAACTGTCCAAACAGATCAATTTTAATGTGCAGAGGAGTTATCTGAAGGGTGAAAGTGACACAGCTTTAATGGGCAACTATATGAACTTTAGTATAATTGAATTAATTTGGGTTTTGCCCTCAAAGTAAATATTATTCAATAGCAAGGAACATTACCATAAATTAGACTTAATTCCACGGCAACTCTGACAAAAGATTCACCATGGTATGACCTTCACGTGTTGCTTGAGAAATAAAAAATATAAATTAAACTGTTGAACCTTGGCATTTTGAATTGTAATTATCAACAGTCTCGAGTCCAACTTTTTCGGAGGACATCCTGACTTTCACCCCCACCTTGAAATGATCCCACCCTCATTATCCAAAACTTACTACGCCCGTCAAACCCCGAGCACGGCCATGAAATTGCTTCGGGATAAGAGGATTGAGGTTAAAGTACGGCGCACATCCACAGTATGTGAGTCGTGTTCCTGACACAGATGTTTAGGCTGAGTGGGTGTGCAGGAAGGCTGCAGCCATGTTTGCTGACATTGTAGAAGTAGTTATGCTCTTTAAGGAGGATTTCTCTCCCCATTACAGGGAGATTATTTATTTTGACACGGCTGCAGATTTGTTTTCTGCACGCCATGTTTTTCTTGATGGGGGGGAAGAACCAATAAAAATGGATTAATGTATGAACGCTGGTCCGAGTTATGGGCAGTAAGGTCTGCATATTTTGTTGCTGACTGTTACCGTTTTCTAACAGGAACTCCTGAAAATGTCCTTTTGCCCTCCTCACATGGGCACACTTATTTGGAAAGGGGGAGCAGCCAAGAGCGCAGCTGGAAAAGCCTTTCTGAAGGACTTTTGCAGAAATATGCGCTCTCTCTAGTGCTGGGCACGTTAACGCGTTAACGGCGGTTATCAGAATCAGAATCAGAATAATTTATTAATCCCCGGGGGGAAATTGTTTTTGTTCCAGATGCAAACTGGTAAGAAATACAGCTCTAAATACATGAGGAAACAAGAGCTAAATATACAGATAAAACAGTAAAATAGGCAATAAAATAAAATAAATAGTGCTGGGCACTAGGTTAACGCACGTTTACGCACGACGCGCTTCCATGATGACTGGCCGGAAAAAGATGCGTGCAACGTCATGTTTACGCGCCACGACACCGGAGTCCACGCACCGCTTACCATTTAGCTCCACCTTAACTACATTAACCGCGATTAACGTTCCCCACTACTAGTTCATAAAGCCCCTTACGGACAGTTTGAGGATAAAGTCTGAACTTCGGCGCGTGTCTTAACGCAGCAGCGTGTGAAAGAGTCGTTATCACAAAAGGGTGTCGACCATTTTGAGAACTTTGCTCAAAAGTGCTCTCTTGCTTTTCTTCAGGCACCTTTCATGTTCTCTCCCTTTGTGGCCTAAATCTTCTGTAGCTCCTGTCAGGAAGGCAGGGGAGAACGTCACATCTGCGGATCGATATCGCCTGCTAATGGTTCCACAAGGTTGGCTGAATAATAATCAACCGTGGGAAAGTTATTCTGTCACGTTTAACTCGAGGAAACCTTAAGCCACAGTAATTATCCGTCCTCGGTGAGCGCAGGTATTTAATGAAAAGAGAATTTGTTCCATTAATAATTTCCAGCTCATTTGGAAAAAAAACAAAACCCTTTCATTTAATTTGGAGCCAAACAGTAACTGGTTCTCTCCTCTTTCTTGTGATATAAGTAGAGTTGGGGATGTTCACTTGTTATTATCATTCATTTAAATGAAGGCTCACCATTGAAAAAAAATAAATAAAATAAAAATAATTTAGAATTTAATCATTTGTTGATTTGTGCCAGCATCTGTTTTCCACTTCGAGCTGTTAGATCTTAGAAATACTATTCATGTCTTTTTTTTTTTATCAGCAGAGAACATCATCTTATCCATCTGGGAATTGTGATTGGATAAATAGTTGTATGAATAAGTTTCTCCGAGAAAGATATTTGATGTATTGATTGATTATTTAAGCTAAAGTATTTCACTGACAGCGGCTATGCACTAGAATAAGACTATATGAGACATGAAGTGTTTCATAATGGGCTTTATATTATTTTCCAGTGAAGTGCAGTTAGGGTTCTCTGGATCTTATTGAGAGACAGTGAAAAGGCCATTAGGATGTTTCCACTCTGCTCTGTGAATGAGTGCACTTGCTTTTAGGGGAACTATAGCTAGGCGCTGGTGCTGAGCGTGTTTGGTGGAAACAAATTATAAACCAACATTGATTATTTCCAATTAATTTAAATTAGATACTTGAATTGCCTTTTACAGTTGACAAGTAATTTAAAAGCCAGACCAGGCAGTGATGACTCTGCAGACTTAAGAAAAAAAAAAATTCAATGCAAAGTAGCTCAATGTAGTTTTTCCAATTACATAGACGAAAAGTTCTTTTGGAAACAGGTTTTTCCAGAATCCAACGAATTTGATTATGAAAATGTGTTCCCTTCTGTGTATTTAGCAGGTTGACCTTTCACCTGTGACTTTGACAAGAATATTTCAATTCATATCTCCCGGCACAAAATATATCACAAAAGCGAGAACTTCCTTGTTAGCATCTACTGACGACCTGTGTGCGAGGCGTCTGAAAAAAACATTTGTGAGCTGTAGCTAGAGGGAAAAACAACCTGAGCATCAACCACTCTTAACTGAGCCTCTTCTTCTGTTACAGACACCACAAGAAGTCCAAAATGACCCATCCATACATCTTCTACTGCTTCATCCTCCACAGGAGGGTCGCGGGGAGTTGCTGTGGCAATCTCATCTGACATGGCAACCTCTCATTACAATCAACTTTGAGACTCTGAAGTAACGCTAAACTCTAAAAACAGAGGTACACATACGCAGTACACAGGTATGCTGGTTATTTGTGGTGCTGCTCTTTTCGTTGAATAAACAGAACAATGCAGTTCAACTGTAAGGCGCTAACGGAGCTAACTGGTAAACGGTGCCTGGACTCCGGTGACTTAAACATGACGTCACGTGTGTCTTTTCCGGTCAGTCGTCATGGAAACGCGGCATGTGTAAACGTTGACACCGTTAGCGCCGCACTAATAATAAACCATGAAAGAAATCAATAACAAGTCAGACTGATGTGCAGAATTAATAATAGCACTGCTATCAATAAAATCAATTCTAATCTCGACCGCTTCCTGCTGCACAGTAATAAAGGTTCTTTTTTTTTTTCCTTATAATTCCTGCTCAACTGTGAAGAAAAAACCCATTTGGGGAACATTTCCACATCCTCGAGCCACGGCCTAATGAGCAGTGCCAGTCCTGTAAGACAAACCTCGGTCTTACCAGACGTTATGTTGCAATGAGAAACACCCATGGGGGATTTTAGGCAACCTGTACCAAAGCCACATGGGTAAACATTGTTAAGACAACAGGGACCTGTAAATAGAACAGCCTGTTGACATGTACAATACATCAGTGATGGTATGTGTCTCTATAGTAGGCTGGGTGTTAAAGCTCCCAGACTCCCACCAGCCTACCATTAGTCTGAGCTCCGTCTCGCTGTCAAAAATCCCTCAGCATCCCCTCGCCTCTCCAAGCGGAGCCAAGCAGAGAGCCTGTGACAGTTAGCGAGCGCCTCCACTGCACCCATCATTGATACTAATGGGAACGGAAGGCTGATGTAGGATGGCATGTGCGCTATAGTTCGCTGGTGTGTGTGCACTGGGGGTAAGGAAAGTCAGGATTACACAAGTGGAGCGTGTGGGCTTGCTCTGCGGCACAGAGATCAATTCACGTCGCTGCAGCAAATGGCATGACAACCAGTCTCCTCCCCGTCGCCATCTGCTTCCTCTGTGCCAATTTGTCGCAGCACATCCAAGTGTGGCCTTGCCCTCATTTAACACCGAGCCCGACTCGAAGAAAGAGGGGGAAAAGGAAGGAGGACAAAAATAAGAGCAAAGACAAAGATGGCAGCGAGAGAGGTCAACTGGAGTTTATCAGAGGGCGAATCGATGAATATAAAAATGGGCTGATCCAGGCGCAGATACAAACCATGTACTTGTGCTTGCAATAATTAGAGAAAACACAACAGAAAACTAAGCAAACCTTACCCTAGCCCAACATGTGTACTGGTTACTGTATTACAAGCTAAGGCCAGGGTCGTACTTTCTGCACCACAGCTCGATTTATACTAAAACGAGGGTTAGTCAAGTGTTCTTCAAACCTCAAAACTCTCTACATGTGGCAACTTATTGCAGGAGTTTGCCCTCATTTTTGTCCCATTTTTATTCTTTAAGAGCTTAATTGACTCGGACAAAAAAAAAAGAACATGCCACCAACTCTACTTTTTACTCATAGTCAACAGGCTCTAGCACTGAACAGGTCAGAACCAACATGGACAGAAAATGCATCAATACTTTTAAAGGGGGCATATTATGCAAAATCAACTTTTTAATTATTGTAATACTTATATTTGAGACTCTGGAGGCCCTATGAGTAGGCAAAGTGTGGAAAAAGATTAATCGGCCTCAGGAGATAAAACATGCGATGTTGACTTCCGCACTCATTGCTACGTCAATGAGACATTCCTGGAATTGTTGTCTCACGGAGCTCCGCTTTGTCCCTAAAAACCGCGAGAGTGCAGGCGAGGGCAACAGTATCCGGAAGAGCGGAAGTCGGCAAAATGTTCTATTCTTGGCTGCACCGTGCAGCACAGAGTTCTACACAAACTTCCAGCCTCAGAGGATTCCCATTTGTCTCATTTGCATTTAAAGAGACAGCAAATCAAAACTCAAAAAGCAGGGTGATTGAACGGCTATGGTGCTTTATCCTTGATGTTTTTTGACCAAAGTGTTCATTAGGACAACAGGGAACTCGTTTGGAGAATTAGGGTATAATACGAGTCCTATGTCAGGTCAGCTAGCTCAGTCAATATGGCCTACCCATCAGTCACCAAATGTCACAGGCCGGGGTATCCATTCTTTAGAACAAATAGAACAGACCAGACGTATAAAATCACATAAATAAAGTACATTTATAAAACAGCCCTTTTAGCGAGACACTGAGCCATTAAGTGTTCTTGATGCTGCGCCATCAGTGTGTGAATGTGCAGGAATGTACAGTGCATTGTAAAGAGCTTTTATTGGTCCATAGACTCGACAAGCACTGTATTAATGCAGTCCCATTTAGCATTTTGCCATTATGTTTTCTCGATACGGTTGCTGAACAAGGCAGACGCTAATGACAGGGTTCCTGCAGAGACGTGATGAGGGCATAGAACAGGGTTCAAGCTTTGTTAAAAAAAAAATAAAAATACAAAATGGTTCTCCACCACATTAGCAGGAAAAATGATTCCGATGTTATGTTTTCGTACAAAAAGATCCCTTCATTCAAGAAGCATGTGGGCCACGAACAAATGCTCATGCATGCAAACTATGCATCAAACTCGTCATCATTCTCCAGTGGGAAGAACACAGTGTCTGCATTGTCAAGAGAGTGGGTGACAAGATATGAAAGCAATGCCACTCTCTCTCTGCCTCCATCCCTCTCTCCTGCTTTTTTGGCACAATAACACCTCCATTCAACTCGGCGGTCTGATCGCGTTTCACGCCTGTGCACCCGCAGCGACTACCGTTCTGTCCCATTTCACCCCCCTTTTGATACGTCTTTGTGTCATCGGTAATGACAAGCAGAAAATGGCTGTTCCCATCAGGGCCCTCTTGTGCCACCGCGATTGCCAGGGATCCGGGCATCACAACCTCGATCCTACATAGTCAACCTTCTAAACAAACCATCGCGTATTGTTTCCCCTCCCGGGGCTGTCAGCACCGAGCTGTGGGCTTCTGTTCACTTTATAACTGACACAGAATACACGACAATGACCCCCGCGACGCACATATGCACAGTCGGCCAAAAGAGGGATCACGGGCACAATAGTGGGCCCTTTGAAAGTGGCATGAATGAAGAGATAGTCCGACGTGAGCGTTCAAACTGCTGAATGGCTGCGAGCGAGAGCTCACGGGGACAGAAACCCTTGTTTACCTGATTGTGTGAAGCAGCAGCTTCGGGTGCGGGGGGGGGGGAATAACACACTTCAGAACCCCCGCACTCAGGTATGAGTGTGATGGGAGAGTCATTAAGTGACTATGCTGTGGTGAGCCTTGCACTACGTAGGCTTAAAAACACAGGAGACAATTGTGTCATTATTTCCCGCTGCAGTCATCTTAATAACCATCTGTACTCTATCTGTGCAATTGCTATATCCTCATATACGGCCACAGGAGAACAGGTAGATGTGTTTTTATATATAAAATGAAATATATGTATATGTATATGCCGTGACCCTCCGGTGGAGGATAAGGCGGTAGACTGCATTAAATGTAAAAACAAAAGGAAGCATGTAGAGTTTGTGTTGTTTATAGGTTATTATGCTATAATTTTTTTTACTAAATTACAAACTGAATTCCCCCCTTTTCGTCGCCAAATTTGAGCCAACTCATTTGGGCTTCTCCTCCGAGAAGTCAGAAGTTAATCAAACCTAACATTCAACGTGCACTAAAAAAAAGTTTATTATTTTATTGTTAGTTTACTATAACTTGACATCTTATATGAAGAAATAATAATGCACTTTACTATATTTGTATATGTTTTGTAAAATAATAAATGTAAAAAATACATAGATAATAATATTTATATATTTAGGATTAAAAATACAATTTCGGTTATTAAAGAGCTTCTACATACTGGTGTATTGAACCATTACAGAAACATAGAAAAAAAATGATTTCGATAAATACCAATGCTACCAAGGTCATTTAGTATCTTCTGTCGTAAAATGAACACAATATCCTTAATTTCTGAGGAAATCAGAGAGAAAAATACAGAAAACAACAAGAGCTTAATGTGACCGAGACTCCTTCAAACATTTATACAATATTTAGAGCTCTGCTTGATCCATTTTTTCCAAGCTGATAAGTCCACTTATCAGTGTGAATTTAACGCGGTGGCTGTTCAACCGCGTCGGAAACACACTACGACTGTTCCAGACGTGGGTTTTCTTCTCTTTCATAATCACTCAAAAGAGAATTTCAAAGCATCTAAGAACGAAGAAGCTTTACTTCCTCATTCATGAAGTGAAATGCAAAATGAATTTTCTTCTTTAAAAGCCCTAAAGAAGAGGTGACGTCATGCATCGCTAATACGTTTGTGGTCCTAGTATTTGCGTGGTTTTCTAGGGAATTTACGGGGACACTAGCAGAGTTGCACTGATTGTCTTGTAAATGGTATTTTTTTGTCTTCACAAAACATAATAAACCACAACAAAGCAAAACAGAGCAAAACAAAAAGGTCACTGAAGTACATGCAAAAGCACATCAAGAAGAACAGGAATCACGAGCGGACTCACAGACAGGTTCTTGTTTGTCACGCTGAACGGCCTTCCCGATCCGCGGGGTCTTGCAGGGCTCCTCCCACGTCTTGTCAGGAAATGACCTCAGCGAAAGAGCTGCAGAAGTTAGGAAGGAGCTGGGTGGTGATGATGGGGACCGAGGCCCCCTTGTGAGGCTCTCCCTCTGCAAACGTTCAGTCCTCAGTCAACAAACTTCCTGTGGAAACAGAAAAATAAAACATAAGGGTGGGGAAAAAAACAAGACAATAGGAGCAGCTGCTCTGCTGAAAACCCTCAGGGGTCTGCGTGTGCATCTCGCTTTTTTCCCTCTTTTGGTTTAAAATGGGGCCACTGACCTACAGGGCCCATGTGGGGGGGTGGGGACTGTGTCCTCTTAGTGTAATCTCCTCAGTCACTCTGCTGTCATAACACCACAGCCAACACAAGCACAGAGGCCATAAATAGAGCCAGATGTGCCGAGTTACAAGCAACACGGCAACGGCCGCTGAGCTGCATGTGAGATAACGGCGGAATATTCATGTGAATCGTTTTCGCTGTACGTGATCAAAGCCATTAATAATATCACATTACATATATGGACAGCCAATGTAAATGTGCCATGTGGGTCATGATTATTCATTTTACGGCATCCAAACCTCCTCCCACGCTCTCCATGCCTTTCCAAGGAGAGTCAGCCGCCGTCTTCCAGAAGATAAAACTCACGGCGAGGTTAAAGCTGCCCCGTGCTTATGGTAAACCGTGTGTGGGCGCTCGGAACACGTTATCATAACAACATGGCATATTTCATTAGACTGAGTCATATTGGGAAGGTTTATTATGAACAGCAGCAGAAATGACGTCGGCTTAAAAATCAATAAAGATGTAGTTTTTATCTCCATGTCACCGAGTTACAGCAGACATTCGGTTCATAGGCGACAAATGTAAAACATAAAATAAAAGAGACTAATGTTACTCTGCAGCACAGGCAGTTGTTACCAATGATGGAACGGGATGCAACTTTTCCACAGAGGGGCAGAACAGCCAACAGCCAATTTCTCTCTCTCAGTGATTTGTCGTAAGATTGTGACGCCAGATTCCTTCAAGGAGTCCACTCTGACATACACTACTGCTCAAAAGTTTGGGTTTACTTAGAAATGTCCTTATTGTTGAAGGAAAAGCACTTTTTTTTCAATGAATATAACATTAAATGAAATACACTCTATACATGTGGTAAACGACTATTCTAGCTGCAAACGTCTGGTTTTTAATGGAATATGTACATAGGTGTATAGAGGCCAATTTCCAGTGTTCTAATGGTACATTGTGTTTGCTAATCATGTTAGAAGGCTATTGGATGATTAGAAAACCCTTTGCTGGTTTTTTGACGATAGGGCAAAATGATTATTTTGAATAAAAATAATTATTTTTAATCTTATCAATGTCTTGACTATATTTTCAATTCATTTTGCAACTCTTTTGATGAATAAAAGTGTTACTTTTAATGGAAAACAATTGTATTGGTGACCACAAACATTCGCGGCTAATGGAGGGATGCTCGCCCTCTTTAAACACATTTTCAGAGGTTACGTCACTGTCTTTACTCTACCAGACCATTACCCATGAGTTGGACCTGGTGGTCATTTCTCACAGTGGCCCTTTCCACTAACCGGCCGCCACATTCTGTCTAAAGCAATGCCCCGCCTCCCCGTCTTTACGCCACGCATGTTAAGTCATCGCATGCCAAAGCCGTCGCAACACTCGGCTTTAATTTGCAGATGGCTGCAGTTGTTTTTTTACAGGCCTTCCGTGGCTCTGTGAAGCGGCAGCGGCGTCGGGATCACAGCAGCTGCCTCATTCAGGAGGCGATTGGGAACGCACTGCGGCTTATCTGCTGTGCTTAGCAACCAAGTCGGGGAAGTGCACATGCTTTATCCATGGCTAAAGATGTGAGAAATCACTCTGCGGTCACAACCCCCCACCATCCTACTTAAAGCACCATGTGGGTGTAGGGTTAAAAAAGTGTCTGTTTAATAGGAGCCAAGCTTGGTTACAGGAAATCCATAGACCAGTTGCTATTAGTCACCACTGGTCATCAGAGACTGTGTGTGTGTTGTTTGGGGGGGGGGGGGGGGAATTTTACAGGAAGTGCATCTGTCACCGCTTCTCCTCAGTGTAATTGTGGAGTTTCTGTGTAGGGGAGGCCGGGTAAAGGATGACAGCGCAGTTTCCCGAGGTGAGCTAACGACAGCGCTGCAGCGGTTTTACACCCCGACTGTGCCCCGAGAACGAGTCCCCAGAGAGCACAGCCGAGCCGAGCCGAGCTCCAGGCTAATGGGGAGAGGAAAAAAAAAAAGTTTGTGGAAAGTTCAGAAAGATGTGACGGAGCTTGCAGCAAAGACGATGAATGATATATCTCCCGAGAAGACTACAGGGGAAAAAAAAAAAATTCTGCTTCATGGGTGATGCTGGGGTAACTGAGGCAGCTGCAGATGATGCTGTATATCACCATCGGGTCAGAGTAAAAGAGACAACAGGTCGTCACCGACACATATTCTACTCGGCTGGGGTTTTTTTAATACTTGAATCAGGACTGGGCAGGAGGATATTGTTGATGTTATTCATCATTGTAATATACACTACCATTCAAAGGTTTGGGCTCACCTATACACATTTTTGTGCGTTTTCCATTAAAAGTCACACTTTTATTCATCAAAAGAGTTGCAAAATGAACAGAAAATATAGTCAAGACATTGACAAGATTAGAAATAATGATTTTTATTCAAAATAATAATGCTGCCCTTTCGTCAAAGAACCAGCAAAACAGTTTTCAGCTGTGCTAACATCATTGCACAAGGGTTTTCAAGGGTTTTCTAATCATCCAATAGTCTTCTAACGCCATTAGCAAACACAATGTACCATTAGAACAATGGAAATTGGCCTCTATACACCTATGTACATATTCCATTAAAAAAACAGACATTTGCAGCTAGAATAGTCGTTTACCACATGAACAATGTACAGAGGGTATTTATGATTCATTGAAAAAAAGTAGTGTAATACTGAGGTCAATATAAAGCAGACGTTTCATAAGAATGATTTGTACAAATGTTTGATTTATAGATATCAATCGTGATACTTTGAGAGACTGAGCCCGAATTGGTTTTGCGAACGGCCTTGATGTTAGTGTTTTTGTTCAGTCATATCCTTTAATATTCTTTAAATCAGAGGTGAACATTATTTGTGTAAAAGTGTGTCCATTCTTTATTGTGACCATAAACTCTTCAGGAACACCAAAGGGTATTTAAGACAATACAACATTTTTCTCTTCCACATTGCCTTCAATCTCCAACGTTCAATTGTACAGGTGTTCCTTTAATTTATGAACTGACTGTTCCTGTAAGAAATTATATAATTTACATTGAGTGTTGGGTCTAGAAAATTGTGATGATTGCTCAACAGTTTCCAAATGATAGTATTTTCAAACAATAGATTATTAAGGTTCTACATGTATACTGCTGAATTATTGCCATGTCCTTAAAAAACAACGTGCAGACTGGATAAACAACACGATTAAGAGTCACTGGCAGAGACGTTGGATAAATTAGGGTCAGCAGATTGGGTTAAGTAGGACACAGGGTGAACTCTGTGTCTGTCTGCTGGATGCGGAAGATAACTGTTACCAATGAGCAACAAGGATTTGCTGTCCTGTACCGCAGGTTGTTTCTTTCTTCACATTCAAATGAGGGTTCCAAATATTGATTTTAGCGAATGAGATCAGCTCGTGGCATTGTTATCAGGCTTTGTAACTTCAGCCGCCGAGGCCATTAGAATGGGGGCGCTCGCACAACGCACAGGTACATGAAGGATAATGTTGCTGTGATTGTTTCTTTGCGACACGGCGATCATTGTTCCTCAGCGTTGGCGGCAGCCAATAAGTTCTAATCTCATTTTCTAGAAATAGTCCCACAGAGAGGCCTCCCTGATCTTGCCATAATAGTTTTGAGGTGAGCCCCATTAACCAAATGAGCTTTTCAGAGCACAAAATTCCCATTAACGCCACTTATACAATCCCTCATTTCCTACCACAGTGTACCAGGAGCGTCCCCGCAGACTGCATGCATCAGCAAGCCAACATCTCACTTTTAGGGGTTTTCAGTTTGAGCATCCATCCCAACTGCCCCTAAGCACAGTTGGCAAAACCCTTCCAAACTCAAATACCTAAATCCCTCTGAACAAATCCACCCCACACACACACAATGACATATCATATTTCCCCTCCTACTATTCTGGTTATTTCCCTCGTGGTGCACAGTGGGTAGTGGTAGTGATCAATGGCCCCTGGCAGCAGGCGTCAGGGGGGCCCTGGGCTCCAGGAATGGAGGTATTAATAATGTAAGGTCCAGGCCTGTCATATCCTCCATTAGCACAGAGGAGGCGGGAGGCCCAACGGCTGATTGATTACTAATTAGATTAATTGCCGTCTTTATAAAAAGGACGAGAACGTAATATACTGAGGGCCAGACAAGTGTGAGGGGGAGAAAAAAAATATCCACTGAGGGTGTTTAAAATAATAACTTTTTTCAGATTAGAGATGCTATTTTTCTCCTGAACAAAACAGATAATATGGTCTGTAATACACACAAATTCAATCAAAGTCCAACCGACTACGAATGAAGTAACTAATAAATTGCTCGGTTAACTCTAAAATGCAGCAGTGTATTGCAAAAGAAAAGACACCTTTACCACATTTAAAGGGGACATATTATGCAAAATCAACTTTTTAATCATTTTAATACTTATATTTGGGACTCTATATGGGGATAAGGTGAATTGGTCACTCTAAATTGACCGTAGGTAACAGTGAATGGTTGTTTGTCTCTATATGTGGCCCTGCGATGGACTGGCGAACTGTCCAGGGTGTATCCCGCCTATCGCCCAATGTCTGCTGAGATAGGCACAGCACCCCCCGCCACCCTCTGGTGGAGGATAAAGCGGTAGATAATGGATGGACGGATGGATGGATGGATTTGGGACTCTGGAGGCCCTATGAGTAGGTAAAGTGTGAAAAAAGATGAAGCAGTCATGTTTTTGTGGTCCGCCTCAGTGTAGGAACAGGAGATGAAACACGCCATGTTGACTTTCGCAATCATTGCTACGTCACAATGAGACATTCCTGGAATTGTTGTCTCGCGGAGCTCCGCTTTGTCCCTTAAAAAACATGAGAGTGCAGGACAGGGCAATAGTATCTGGAAGAGCGGAAGTCTGCAAAGTGTTCTATTCTTGGCTGCACAGTGCAGCACAGAGTTCTACACAAACGTCCAGCCTCAGAGGATTTACATTTTATATATGACAACAATGTCCTGGCTAGAGTCAGCAAATGATGCTTTTCCAAATGCTAACTGCTGTTAGCTGCCGGAGCCTCAGTGACGCTGACGTAGTTTCCTGTGTCTCATTTGCATTTAAAGAGACAGGCACACAAACGTGAGCGTTCTGAACAGGGCTGTGATTGAACTGCTGTGGTGCTTCATCCTTAAGGTATTTTGACCAAAGCATGTCACACATGTTATGTTCATTAGGACACCAGGGAACTAGGTTAACTTGGAGAAATAGGGTATAATATGTCTACTTTAATGCCATTTCCCCTTTGTCACACACACGTTTGTGCCTTGTTAGCTACTGCTGTCAGAAAAACATGACATAATAAGGTCCATTGCTCTCCAGGTTTGATGTAACGACCGTGTTGGTAGAATGAATGTGTGCAGGGAGGTGTTAGGAGAGTCAGTTCCTTTGGAAATAAGACTGAACAGAACACACACCAAAGCTGTGACGTACGGTCCGAAGAACTTCTCAATAAATGTGCACATAGATTCATCAGCATGTGTTTATTGTTCAACTTTAAATGATGTGTAAGACACTAATTATTGTTCTAATTCAGTTCAAAGTTAAATTGTTTGCCCACAGTTCAGAATGACACTTAAAAATCAATTACCGGCCACTTAGTGTGACTGCATAATGTCCGCCGTGATGAATGTGATGCGTTTCTGTTTGACGTGATTTATTGTAGAATTGATCAGGACTAAAGCGGCAGTCTATGTGGGAGTTATACTTCATTTTTATTATCCTTGGTTTCAATTAAATATAAGAGCGCCTCAAAACTTTTGTGGACGCATTTCCAACTGGTCAAGAAAATCCTTCTATTATATATAATAATTTGTTAAAGCTGGCATTAGATGAAAAAAAAAAAAAACTCATTCAAGACTGGTATCAACATCACAGCTGCAATTATTTCTGTCCAAATCACGTCCCAACAAGTGGCGAGGCAGGCATGCATATCTGACTTTCTGAGTGCTCTACTAATTGGCACGTTGGCATGACCACCCTAATTACACAAACCCACACTCAACATAAATAGCCTCACACTTGGAAGTGGATAATGCCTCCCAAATAAGGGAGCCACATTATTTGTCTCAGCCTGCCTCTGCAGCAGCAGCAGCAGACCATGGCGAGCAGTGTGGCGATGTGCTGCTCTGCTGGCTCTCACAAACCTCCAGGGAGAACGGTTCCGGCAACGCTTTGGTACGTTTAGCGCAATAACTGTGTCAATTCTTTACTTCTGTAAACAAATGATTTATCTCGAAGACGCTCTCCGAAGACACGGAACTGGCCCGATTGCAACATCGCGGGGGAAATCCTATTATTCTGCAAAGCATCTTTCGATCCGTATCCGCCTCGCAACTCTGACATCATCAGTAATGTGAGCCGGACTGCCAAGAATGCACAACATGAGGCTTATTTGGTCTTCTTATCTGACCAATTATAAGCAGATTGGTCTCTATCACCGTTGGTGACATCAAGATGAATCTTTACACTTTCTAGTCACAAATGAGTTCTTGAGGAGCTGTCAGGACCAGGTGGAATATTACGAGTTATTAATAATTCCTCTCCTTCATCCTTCTGGGAGGCAAGATCAGTCAGACTTTCACATCTGACAAACATCAGCTCTGCTGCTGCTGCTGAGCAGCCGTTACTGGACTGTTTTTGGTTAATCATCTAGAAGATTCTGAATCTTTTCTAGTTGGTGTAAACCTGCTGTCAGTGATGTTGTGTTTTTGCAGAGCGTAGACACCTGAGCCTGTCAGGATCGGACAAGGTCAGGCCGAGTTTGGACAAAAATACTGCTGGCATAATCAGTCCGACCAATTGGCCTAAAACAAATGACGTCAATGCTGAAGCAGATTAAAAAAGACTCATTTTGTGGTCCGCCTCAGTCTAAGTACAGGAGATAAAACACGATGTTGACTTTCGCACTCATTGCTACATCACAATGAGACATTACCAATGCTCCGCTTTGCCCCTAAAAAACATAGGGTATAATATGTCTACTTTAATTCTACAATAAAAAATACCTGTTTTTCTGTATCTTCCTCTGTACCACGCTTGCTTTCTTTTCTCCTTCCCTCTTCCCTAAGGCCACCTCCCCACCTCCCGTCCCTCTTCTCAATCCCCGTGGTTCGCTGCAGTGACTGCACGCTGTGCTAATTGAAAGCGACCCTGACTCGTCCTTTTTCCAGAACCACTCTGCCTGATGTCGGGTTGTTTTTCCTCGCCACCAGGGGTTGACAACTGGCTTTTCAGATGTGGCGTCGTGCCATGTGAACTCTTACCCCGTCTCTCTCGGTGCATACACCAAAACCAGTTACCAGAACCCACACAAAGTGGAAAGAAACCACCACAACTGGCACCTTTACCTCCAGCAGTTTGTCACTAAAGTGCCACAGAAAATTCTTGTCAGGTTTGCAGTAAAAAAAAAAAAAAAACATTCTCGGGTAAATTGAGGCAGTCCTCCGGAGGACCGAGAAATAAAAACTTGTTTTTCATTTGGTTGCTTCACGCACGCATAAACTGACGCACACTATTGGTTACACAATAAAAACCATGTTTACAATCTGCAATTCAATAAAGATGCAAACATTTCTACGTTTCCTTTAACGCAGACGGCAAACTCTGAAGGACGACGAAACACCGGATGCAAAACCTAATAGACGAGCTACAGCTGCAGTGCTGACAACATGATTAGATTCCACCACACACCTAATTCCTTTATCCAGAAAGCAGCGAGATTCCACTGAAACAAAAAACCATTTGTACCTGCAATGTTTCCACAGAGGTGGGCTGCTCTTATCACCCTCACTGAATAGGACCGGGGCCCGTAATGTAATAGTCGAGCAGTGCACTCATAAATCACCCGAAGAAGAAGCTTTATGCCACATGCACTGACACTCCCAATCTGGCAACCTGTGTCTTTATTAAAAAGCACATTACACTGAAAGGGCTCCTTTTCCCCCCCGCCACCTCGCTGTAAACACCTCATCTCATATTTATGCAAATATAAGGACACAAATATTTTTTACTCTGAAGACCTAAACACATTTCTCAGAGCTATTATATAAAGAATGCGTGTGTGTGAATGAGTGAGAGACAAAGACAGACATTGTTGTAAATCTTGTCACCCTCCCTCTGCACAATTACAGCAATCTTCTCTCTCTCCTGCTGTGGGTGATGCATATATTTGGACGTAGGAATGTCTCCGCGTGTCTGATTTGTCTTTGTGAATCTTGCAAAACACATTTTTTTCCTCTGTGTGTGTGTGTATGTGTCCGTGAGCGTGTGTGTCCTGCTTTGTTGATATATTGTTGTTTTACAGCATCCATCCTTCAAGTTACTTTGATATCTGGAATGGAAAATGTCACCAGAACGTCAAGAGCGCTAACAAAGAAAGCAGTCAGTCGAAGCTCTATGTGAATACAAAGAGGAGATTAGGCGCGACACGATAGGAAGATTTAACGTCACGATTATTCCCAATATCACTGCATTTTACGTTGTAAAAATGACATATATATGACTTAAATGACATCACCTTGACTCGTTATCGCAGATAGGATACAACTTCATGGAATACATTTTAAAGTTCCTGGAGTGACCCCTAAGGTCACATCAACATAAATCAAAACACAATATTTCACATCTATCATTCGTCTAATTGTGGAAATAACATTTAACCATTGTGTATTGTACCACACCCTTGGTAATTTATTAGAATAATTCTCACACAACTCCTTATATGGACATCCTGGGGGTGTGTGTTCATAGCTCACATATTCAGGCTTCTTATATATTGTTATGTTGTTATGTTGTGCAGAAGCTACACAAATACAAGGGTTTTTCTTCTCTTTTTGTTCACAAAAACTGTGAGTGTATTTCCACAAATTTCACAAATTCAATCTGATTTTAAACATTTGGAGATAAAGTTGGTGAAAATAATTATTATTAAATTTTAATCAGATTGTCTAGGCTGTCTAGGTGGTGAGAAAAAGGATAGAGGACGCTCTTATAGCCTCTGTATATACTGTTACCGGAATGCTCTGTGTTGTAAGGGTTAAAAAGAAGAATTCAAATGACACAAAGTCTAATCTAAGAAATACAGACACAGGGCAGACAAATCCGTTAATTTAAAAAAAATTAAAAGTATGATGAAAATAAAGGTTGACTGAAAACAGTGAGCAAGTCTCGTCTCTAGTGATGGTGAATTTACTACTGACTAACCTCCAGTTACAAGTCAACCTCCTTTTCCTCTTAGCCATGGGCTGCCCATGTCTAAAGTAAACTGTGATTTTGGTTTTAAAAAGCGAGGTGAGGTTTCTGAGTAGCAGGGCCCAAAATAATGATTTCATTTGTAAATCCCGACCTCATCACTGGAGGAGATATCCAGCCCTTTCATTTGTGCAAATCAAGACTTCTTTGTACGCTAAATGCTTTGAATCAGTTCCACATGTGGCCAAAGCCATCCATTATCTATGCTACTCATTCTTCGAGGGTCACCAGGGGAGTTGAAACCAATCGTAGCCGACATTGAGCAAGAGTAATAAATCTAATGGGACCTTCAGGTGCTCTCAGCCCCATTTAACACCTGGTGAAGTCCAAAACCTTGTTTTTTTTCCAGCCAACAACTGTGAAGAGGCCTTTGAGCAAAGTGCTGAAGAAGAAAATGATCATTGAGAGGCCATTCTAACCTCAGGTACAGAAATCATCCAAATTTATTGCAAGTAATACAACAGAACAAGAGACAGCAGATATTCTAAGGTAAGGAAGGAAAGAAATATTTACTCAGAAAGTCTTGAAATAAATATCATGTACATTTTCTCAATTAGTCTCATATGTAACAAGGACGACCTTTACATGGTTTGTCCCTAACGGACTTAATTATGGTTTCTGTAATCACAATGTTATGTTCATTGTACCATTGCTCAACTCGGCCTAAAGAACACTGCTCATTAACTCCTGCAAGGTTTTCCCCCACGGCTGTAGATTTGACATTTGCTTATGATAAACACAAATGAGGAGCAATTGTTCTTGAAGGACTTGAGGATGTCAAATCCCTGCCTGCTCTCTGAGAAAACTAATATGACTAAAAGGCTCTGCAGGCTGGTCGAGCAATCCCAACCAAAATCATGCAAAACAGGAACAAAACACTAAGGCCATATCCTCACGGGAAACAGAATTTTTCTACACATGTTCACAAGAAAACCCACAAAACGACCAAACGCTGTAGTATATATGCCAGGTCTGTGTGTGTGTGTGTGGCACTGGAATGCTGCCACAGAGATACAACAAAAACAGAGAAGACGTGGAGCATGTGCATGAAACTTGTGTACAAACTCCAAACCAAAGAAGATGTGGAGCTCCACTACCGTTCTAATGTTTGGGGTCACCTATACAATTGTTTTGTGTGTCCATTAAAAGTCACCGACATGATTAGAAATAATGATTTTTTTTTTCAAAAAATAATTTTGCCCTACCAGCAAAACAGGGTTTTCTAATCATCCAATAGCCTTCTAATGCGATTAGCAAACACAATGTACCATTAGAACACTGGAAATGAGCCTCTATACACCTATGTACATATTCCATTAAACCAGGCGTTTGCAGCTATAACATTTAATGTTACATTAATTGAAAAAAGTGCTTTTGCTTCAAAAATAAGGACAAGAATGGTAGTGTATGATGGCAGCTTTTCGAGACCCGTTGTCCAAAATGCCAGTTCATTGAGGATAAAAAGCCGACATTAGACAAACCTTTTGCAATTCTCCCAAATTCTCATGTACTGGCCCTAAAATCTCTGCATGCTGCAGGAGCACTAAACCCACTGAAATCATGCAAAACAGGGGAAAAAAAAGACTAAATCCCTTTCTCCCACTCAGTTCCTGCAAATACAACATGAATCCCTGCAGTTAACACCAGCAGCAAAGAAAGAGTCGCTGCCAAGAGACAGAAATGTAAACACCTCGCAAACTCGGGGAAAAGAAGTTATTGCATTGTGGAAAAATACCGCCGCGTGGACGCAGACTGAACAAAACCACACGCTTCAGGGATGTTCGTTAGAGGATTTTCCTTTCTCCCTGTTCGTGTGGCTGTAATCTGACCAGTGGCAGCAGTCCAAGACAATCTGTCCTCTGCTGACCATCCTCACCCACACAGCTGCTGGTGCAAATATGTCAGGACACTGAGAAATGTACAATTGTGAAAGTTCTCCTCTACACCTGACGACACACTGTCTGTTTTCAAGTCAATTAAAACAAAACAAACAAAAAAAACCAGGGAAAACTAATTAAAGTCATGTGATCAGACGCATAATTTACACACAGTTTGACTGCTAGAGTGTAAATATAAGGATGTTTACATGACTATAATTAGTGCCAAATAACTGAGACAGCTGTTGGGCACAAACACTCCAGCAGACGTTGGAACAGAAGACAGCAGGATTCTCGAAAATGGCAATTTGATGTTACGCAATTAGCAAATCGCAAAGGCTGCGAGCAGACTTTTCTTTCATTTCAGGTCAATTCAAAAAGTGTGACATGTCAATTTATATCAAAAACTTCTTATCCTTGCTTTGGAATGAAGTAGTTTTTGATTTTGGTGGTGTAATTCACCCCAACCGGTCGAGGCAGAGCTGCACATCTTTGAGTCTGGTTCTGTCAGAGACTTCTTCTGTTAAAAGGGAGTGTTTTTCTTGCTATAGAAATAAAATTGAATTGAATTGAATTGAATTCGGGGGCCCTTCACAAATCAAATCACGATCGTATCGGCGACAAAAAACCCCGCATATTTTACCCAGAGTGTTCAGCCATAAAGAAAACGCAAAGATTTCATCAACTTTGACTCTTTTTCTCAGCGGCCGATCGCTAAACCGCGATTAGCTGGAAAAGTTTCGAGCCTACACAGTAAAAAAATAAAAATGATTTTGTCTCATCTACAACTTTAAAAGTAAACAACTTGTTAGGACGTGCAGGAGAACGACTTTAAAGTCATGCTGGTTTCATTATCAGGATTCCAGCAGATGCACACATTCTTAGACGCCACCAGGTGATAACAGCGGCATCTTTCAGAACATTGGAAGCCATCGCTCAATCCGTCACATCCAGATACAAGGTGTAATCTCCTCAGGTGTAACCATGCTGGCTGCGTGACCTGAGGCAGAACCTCTCGCATTTCTATGTCCTGCATCCGCAGCGTCAGCGCTGGACTCCTCTGGTCAGGGTCTGCTATCTTGTCTGATGTGGAAACCTGCGGCATGCAGACGCAACGGCAGGAAAGACCAAGGCAGAACGGTAATCCAGGATTACAGAGCTAACATGTCGTTCTGTGGACGAGCCGATCGTCTTCCTGTGCGAAAAACGTAGGGTGCAACCCCATCAATCTGCTCCAAAGTCTCCTCTGGCACCCGTGAACGGCACACCGTGGACCAGCATAGACGACGAGATAATGAGCTCCCGTTGCCTTGTCAACGCGACAGCCACACTTAAGCTCTCACTTTCCCATCTCCCCCCGCCAGTGTGCATAGCTCTTCAACAAACACAGAATCCAGATATAGAGAATTAAATTTCATATCGTCTTAAAGTCGCTCTGACAGGCAACGGCAGCTACAAGTAGTTAGATATTTGTTTGACTGGGAGGAGATTTTTTTCTTTTTTAACTGTGTGTGAGTAATACACATTTCACCACAAATTGTAAAAGGCAGAGGTCAAGTTTCACATAAAAACTCTAAACACAAGAGGCTGGTAATAACCGTCCTTTATGTCCACAGCAGTGAGCAGACACGGTGCCTGACCTGTACTTGGCCTCGCCGAACACACTCAAGGCATTTAAAGCAAGAAGCGCTTTAAATAAGGTAATATTCCAATCCGTGATAAACGTTTTCAGCGCTTATCGTCACAAATGCTGGACAATTAGCTGCTTCACCGACTTAGAATAGAAACCACACACTTCACTTGTTTGGTTCACCATTATAACCTCTGTTTTATTCCTTCGGTGTTCAGAGTCTTTGTTCTTTTGTGCGTCGGGCTCAAGGTCAGCAAACTACTTTAAGGTAATGTGTTTCAAGTTTTTGTCATGACTAAATAGCGTAGCATTAGCATTAGCAGCAGTAACCAGTTCTTCAAGATCTCACATTGGATTGACTGAATGCTATAGTAGCCAAGACATACACAGCTAGCTAATTAGCATGCTAAGTTCAGTAAAAAACAAAAAAACAAAAAGGAGAGGTGATAAAAACAGAGGCAGTAGACGGTGTTTACTTTGTTTGACATTGCTTTCCACCCACACAGCTTTTAGACAGAAAAGAAAAAAGAAAAGCTAGAAGCTGAGCTTCTACACAGGTAAGTAAACAAACAGATACTGATGCTAATGCAGGTCATACACACATAAATATAGCACCTTTAAACAGTGATCTACATGTTGTTGATGTAGCAGTTGTTTTTGTGATGACCTCAAATAAGCAAGTATAGACAATTTAACAACTGCTATAGGGTTGAAGGAAAAAGTAGTTGTTGGTGATAATTTGCCGATTTAAATGACAGTTTCTACTGTTTGAGAAAAGACAGCGGTGATACTGATCACAATGTTCATTTCTCCTGGCAGACTGAGCTTGTCGTTTACCATTTTACCATTCTTTCCTGTTGTATTTGCTCTTACTACGCGCCACATGTCGTCGTGTCACCCTCGACAAAAGAAAGAGTGGCCAGGTCGTTAGAAAACCACTACTTTTACTTGTATTTAAGGGCAGTTTTCACTCTGTATTCAAGACCATTTTTTACGATTATCTACGGCGAGATTTAAAAGCCTACAAAGTCAAACAGCATTCAAGGTTAAAGTGCTTAAATACTCATAGAGACAAAGTACTACAACGGAAAACCAAATGATGAATACTTACTCAGTGCCCCTCTGCGGCGTTAAACCTCCCATCATGTCACAGATAAAAGCTCAAAAAGGACATTTTATTCCAGAGGTGTCTCTGTGTGTGATTGCTGTTTTCTTTGTGGTTTCAGTTTAAAGCTCCTCTCTCTGGTCTGAGGAAGCGTCAGACCACATTCCTCAGTCTTATGTCTACATTTGCATCGGGACACTTCCTGTAGAGTGGCATTCTCCCCTAACCTAAGAGTCTGACACAAGAGCGTGACTTTCCACAACAGACACTCACGCACTGCCAGCGCTGATGACGAAACTACACTCAACCCAAACATTACACATGCTGCTGCTGCACCTGTTTTTGTTTACCAACTCACCACAATCAATCATTTTCCTCTTTGTCTCTCATTCTCTGGCATTAAAAACCTTACTTTTCAAAAACAATAACTGCCAATGTTCTTCAGGTCAGGTGCTTTGCTAACAAAACATTTAAAGCTCCCATAGAGTGGTCCTATCGCACATTTATGTGAATTATGGAGGTCTACTTACATATATTAACTTGTTTTTATGGTCAAAAACCTCCTCCGATCGAAATCTCTCTTCACTGAATCTATCGTCAGCCGCCGTTTCAGACCGAAATCTCTCCTCACTGAAGACAGAACTGTGTTGTGATTGGCCAGCCAACAAGCTCTTTCCCCAGTGTCGTGATTGGCCAGGTACCTGGAAGTGACGTCATTAGCATGTCAGCTCTCAGAAGCGCAGCTCCCCCTCTGGAACGGTGGATGCACTGCTACTCATTATCAAAACATTGTTTTAACAATGTTTAAAAATGGCTTCGTCACGACTCCCCCGTTGTAGTCACTTTTACGCCTTTGAGTCAGAAGACACTGTCGCAAGTGAAACACCTCCACAACGGACGTTCTTCTTCTTCTGCAGTTCAATGTACATAACCTGATGTGGGAGCACAACGATCTGCTGAGCCCGAGTATACAACAAAACCCAGCATACTCAGCAGTGGCTGACGAGGTAATGGTGCAGATACGCACCAGAAAAACAGTGTTACTCGGAATTTCCGGTCCATGGGACTGAATATTTGGACCAAATATAACAGCTTTGTTTGAACACAAACGATCAAAATCAGACATGATTCCCACGACATTCCCCTTGTACATTTAGAGTATTTTTACTCTAAGGAGTGACTTTTGTCACAGTATTTAGACAAGCTAATGTTTCAATTTTCTTCTACCCTCTCTCTCCCAACAGACTTCATTTCTTTTTGAACAAAAGACAAAACATGTATTTTCTTTGCAAAACAGCTGCAAAAACAGAAGTGCTGCACTTGTTTTTTGTTTTTTTCATCTTTGAAGCTCCATCAAAGGCAGAAAAGCTGAACTCTTACCCGGTACTGAAATATTATTCCAAGAGGACTGTTCGAAACGAGAGCATGATGGCGTCAATGAGAAAATGTCCAATGTCACACGACTTTGACTCGCGTGTGCACACACAAGCAGCATTTGCTTCACATTGTCCAAGTTCACGTCTGAATCATGACATCAGAAAACGTAAACACTGGGCAGTAAATACAGCGTGTCACTCAAAGCACTTATTTTTAAACTCCCACAAAGGATTTGCCAGTTGAATGAGTCACGGCAGGCGAAATGAAAAGATGGCGTGACCCGTTCGTGTTTCTTTGGAGGGTTTGTTCATTGCTGACAGGGCTTGGCTCTAAGAGAGCAGCAAAGGCCAGAGAGGACATGAGGTGGCGTGAACACCCTCTGCCATGTCGTTTGCTGGCACAGCCTCGCGCTTTGAAAGGGTGGCTCATGGAAAAACATTGTGGTACAGCCCAGCTTCGCTCCTGCCTCAGCCTGCTAATGGCTTTCCAAGATTAGGGCTGCCATTTGTCAGCTTGAGTGATGTCAGTGCCATGACGATCAATCTCTGACCGCCATCCATCTCTTTAACATCAAAAGAAAAAGTACAGTGCTCCAGTGTGTTGGGCCAGAGTGGTATCGCTGTGCTTGCCAGAAACAAAAAAACAGCACCTCACTTGCAGGTAGGGCAGAAAGTGCACTGCATAATGAGAGGATAAAGGAATAAATATATCCCATGCAAGCAAAAAAAGGCTAAACAAAACCTTGGCATTCTCATTTTTGTACATAATAGTGGAGTATCAAACTCAGGCAAAACCCACGGGAAGCAAGCGGGAATGTTGAGATTGGCTGTTCCTATTCCTGGAACATTTTCAGTGGTGTATGAAAAACCAGGGGTCCGTCTCTTCTCTCTCACTACATTAAGTGATTCTTATTGAAGCCTTGCAAACAGGAAACATTCAGTCTCCTGAGAGGGGAGAGAAAGTAAGTGATTTTGCCAACATGAGAGAGGGAAAGAAAACAGTGAGTGAATGAGGTGTGGCAACTGAATATAAAGCAAGCGGGTGTGTGTGGGGGTAGAGATGGAAAAAAGGGAATAAAACATAGTTAAGGAGCAATAGTGTAGAGCGGGGAACAGCTGACAGAGGTGGCGGGGCCTCAGGTGAGCCCCATGGTGGGTGATTTCACAGTCCTGTAGGCTGACTAACACCGACAGGTCAGCTGGAAGAGTCAATGCCAAGAGAAACGCTGAGCGGAAAGCCTCGACACACACACACACTGCTTCCACCACAAAATAATTTCCTTTTCAATTCACCACACAAAATCTGAGCCACCGCTGATTGACCTTTATGATGCCGTTCATTTCCTCGGCTCAATGCACAGAAATCTATATATATGTGTATCTATATATATGCATATATCTATATATATATCTATATATATATATATATATATATATATATATATATATATATATGCAAATATATATATATGCAAATATATATATATATATATATATATATATATATATATATATATATATATATATATATATATATATATATATATATATATATATATATATATATATATATTTGCATATATATATATATATATATATATATATATATATATATATATATATATATATATATATATATATATATATATATGCAAATATATATATATATATATATATATATATATATATATATATATATATGCAAATATATATATATATATATATATATATATATATATATATATATATATATATATATATATGCAAATATATATATATATATATATATATGCAAATATATATATATATATATAGATATATCTATATATATACACACATATACATATATACATATATATATATATACATATATACATATATAGCAGCAGATATCACAAAAACTAACCAATGGTTGGAGAAGCCTGGACAGAAAGCACAGATCATGGCTGCACCGGAGCAGGCCCTAAGCTCCAGATCAATAGAGGCTGGGATCTACGATATAAGGCAGGATCCCAGGTGTAGGTTGTGTAAGGATGCCCCTGAGACAGTTGCAGCACATCACAAAGAGGGCTGGAAAGTCATACATGGAGGCCACAATTAACTGGCTTGGAATTGTGTACCCGGAACCTCTGAGCTGAGTATAGGCCGGAGATCCTGGGGGTCAAGATGGAAGACGCCAACAGATCTCGTTGACTTCCAGATCCAGACAGACAAACTGGCGGTGGCCGATCGAGCGGACATCAGGTGGGTAATCCCAAGTGACGGCAACATCGTGAAGAAGGAACAGGACAAGCTTGAGGTGTGCTGAGGGGCTGTAGCCTCCAAAACTTGGAGAGTGAATCTAGCAGTGGACCGGAGCTTGGAGGAGAAACAAGAGTGCCCAAGTGGGGAAAAATATATACAAGTACATCAGGATGTGCGGCGGGCGCCTGGGGGAGGGAGTGCACTCCTGACAGCTACCACGATTGTATCATCAAAGAAGACAACTTGATGTTATAACCATCATTAGGGCAGTAGCAAATCAATTACGGGGGGATTCACAGCACTGAAGGCCTGCGAGGCATACTGTATGCTGTGTTCAACATCAGATTTAATGGTCAGACTGGAATCTCGCCGCAGTGTTCTAATTCCACATCCAAAAAAACACATTGGTTTTGAATTCACTTCTTCAAAACCAAGTTCCTTTTCTCTACTCTAAGCCTCTGTCCTCCTTGCAAGAGAAAAACAAACAGGAGTTACAGGACCCCCCCCCCCTCCCCACACATGCAGGTACAATACAATTAGTGTAAAGTGCAAAAAGTTGGCTCTTAGTGCAAAAAATAAATGTTACAGTTTCAATAATACAAAGGTCCCGATACAGTTGGCTCATAGTGCAAAATATTCTGGTACATAAAAAATATCACAAAGTGTCGCAAAGTGCCAGAAATAGGCAAATAATACATTCATTATTTATAGGTTGATGGGCTGCGGGCCCGTCCAAATTGCTTGAAGGGCCAGATCTGGCCCCCGGGCCTAAAGTTGAATAGACTTGTCCTAATGCTAATCAGTTTTAAAGTTTAAACAAAACAGTTGTCAATTTTAGATTCAAGCAGGAATAAATAGAAGTGCATAACTCGTGGGACGACAGAATTCCCACAGCCCATTTAAACCAAGTCTCTATGCTTCCTTCCTATATTTTGATATATGATAATTTTAGTCACGCAAGGTGCAAAGAAATGCCATTACCTGTTATCCTTCCATGACATTTTTTAATCGTTTTTCTTGTACCGAAACATATCTACAATCTTGTACAGGACATTTGTTTTTGTAACCTGAGCTGTCCGTGCAGCCAGGACTCTTGAAAAAGCAATAGTGTTATCTCCAGAGACTGTCCTCTATCAAGGTTAATTAATGAATACATTTAAAAGAAAAAAAAAAACTATGCCGTCTCCATCAGATTAATACAGGAAGCAATTTTAGCAGCGGACTGTTTTCTTTGGAGATTTCACTTGTTTGCTCCACGGAGATTTTGGGATGTGCTCTGTGTTTCCGTGGGATGAGCGTTAGAGGTGGCCAACCTCTCGCTGACAAGCGAGGGCATGGTGACAGCGCCAGTCCTGTTTGGCTGATGAGCAGCAGGGGGTGGGGGCGAGCAGGTGGGCGGGCGGAGGCTTATCTGCCAAAACAGCTGGGGTTACACCGCGCCGCAAGAAGAACCGCGACGACTCAGCGGCCACACGCCGAGAGAACGAGAGGGGGAACGACAGGAAAGACGAGAGAACACGAGTACAGGGAGCTTCTGGGAGGAGATCAGGAACACAGCAAAGAAATAAAAAATAAAAAAAGCAGGGGAATCATTAAAACACAGGAAGATGTGTGTGTGCAGAGAGAGACGGGGTCGTACCTATGTTTCCCGGGTCCTATGTTCCCCGTTTTTACCAAAAAAGGTCCTATGTTCCCCACTTTGTATGCGACAGGGGAACAGGGTTAGGGTTAGGTTTAGAGAAAGAGTCCTATGTTCCCCGGTCACATACAAATCGGGGAACATAGGACCCGGGGAACATAGGTACGGTCCCGAGCATTGTTAGCATATTTGAATCAGGGTTGCTGTGCACACTAAGATTATATAACCTGCCAGTGAGTGCGTTTTTTTTTTTTTTTTATGTCATCATAAAACACTTTTCTGTGTCCACTATTGATACCCGCAGCCTCTGTGATATACGCTAATCCTACCCCTTTTAAACTGCACTGCCTCTAACAACATATTACTTGCTGATGCATTTATCATCAAACGACATCATTATCATTATGATCATTATCATTCAAAAGACACCGTTCTCCAACTGTGTGACAAATATTCTTCTCACCATATAGAACGAAATCGACACACCACATCATGACTCAGCTAAAGAGCTGTTTCGATAATCGATTCACTGGTTTTTCCAACAACTAAAACAAGCTTTCTGATTTCCCAGCTTCTTAAATGTGAATATTTTCCTGTTTCCTTGCTCCATATAATGAAGAAATCATTACAATTTGATAATTGGAATTTGAGAACATCATCCAGGTTTGGTAGTTGCTGATCAACACTATTCATGATGACCTGACCGCGTGACGTGAATGAATGAATCTCTAAAGTAACGCAGTTTTTCATGCCACGGCAACGTTTAGCAGTTAGCTCCATTAACTCCTTTAGCACCATTAGCGTGCCTACAGTCGAACTTGAGAACATCATCATTTCCAGGTTTGGTAAATGCTGATCATAACATTTGATCAGATAAGACGGAGCAGTCAAAAAAAAGAAGAAAAGTTGCAGAAATCCACCTTTCACCTAAATTTATCTAGCCCCCAAAAACCCTTCTGCATTCTGGAAGTCCTTGCTAGCAACACACCATAACTCCACTGGGGGCGCTGCACAATACACAGCTCCAGCCTCACTGTCCGTGAGCCCTGCTGTATTTTTTTTGTTGTTGTGAGCGAGTGTGAATTTGGCATCCAGGTGCCGGTGAAATTAGGACCTTGATATCTTCATCATCTGAGCGAGACGTGAAGAGCGTGAAGCCGATAACGCCGACATTACACCTGTGTGACTGAGAGCAGCTGATCACACATTGGGATAAGTCAAACCGCACTGAATGAAGCCCAATGTTTCTTTAACACAGGGAACAGGAGCAGGAGCCGCGGCTGCATATAAACAAAGCTGCTGCTTTCTGCGGGTGTAACAACATTCCCCTGATTGATTAAAGTGCCATGTTTGCAGTCGCCTCTTTTACATAGTGGGGAGAAACCCGCGATTCATCATCGGAGAGGGCGACGGGCTGCATTCACGTAAATGCATTCCAGACCCACGTAGGTCCGAGGTCACACAACACTGCCATGAATCCCTCTGTTCGACTTCACAAAAAGAGGAGAGATCGGGATCTTCAGTTGTAGAGAGATATGAGCTCGACGGTCCTGTCAATGTACAATGTCAGTATCACCTTACTAACAGTATCTGCACCGGGACAGGACATCAATACAGATGGGCCTGAGAGTCTGGAATGTTTTACTAATGTTAAAGGATAAATCGACAGCAACACACTGCAAAGAAGGTGAAAAATGGCTACTGGCAGCGTGGTTTACATTCCTGAACAGTCCATGTTGTTAAGAGGTTCCGCCATAAAAGGGGTTTTACATACAAAAGATAAACAAGAAAAGATACTGAATTATACTTTCTATGATTCACATTCAGACTCCGTCTGCCGCCTCAACTGACCTCCTCTGAGCAGCTGTAGTTTCACTTCTAATCAGTGCTCACACATGGATTTATTTGCTGCCACCTCCACAGTACTAACACCAATAACAACAAGAATGTATTTTTTTTACATATAGCTTCAAATGTTTTATTCATGCACAAGCAGCGTAAGTAGAGCTTTGATTCACCCGAGCTTCTACCGACTCTATTTTTCTGTCATTTGCAGACATCTGTGTCGTCAAACTCTCTTTTAAAAAAAAAAACACAATTTGGAGAAGCGAGACGCGACCTCATGTGGTGACGGGAGATGCATCTTAATGTCGGGTGTGAACACTAGTAATTAGCACTGTTCTCCTGCGATAAGGATCTTTGAGGATATGCATTTATATCAGGTTTGAAAGGGGGCTTAGGAGTCTCAATATGATGATGATGATGTCGGTGACATCATAGTGATGTAGCTATAGCTCATATTATTAGTGGCGTTAACGCTAAGACATGACGCGTTTCCATGACGACTGACCAGAAAAAGACGCATGTGACGTCATGTTTACGTGATTGTTAAAATGAATCTCTAACGTTACACCGGAGTCTGGGCACCATTTACCAGTTAGCTCCGTCAGCTGCACGAGCTCCTTTAGCAATTAGCGCGCCTACAGGCAGCAGCGCTACAAATAACCAGCGTACCTGTGTACTGCGTATGTGTGCCTCTGTTTTTAAAATTTAGCGTCAACGTTTACGCCGTTAATACACTACATATTATAAGAAAAAAAAAACTGTTTATTGCTAGGCGCAGAGCTACATAATGAAAAAAAAATATGATGATTGTTGTGATACCAACAACATACACATTTTTTCCAGGTTTATAGTTTTTACACTAGCACAGGGCAATTAAAATGAAACAATTGTTACTATTAAATAAATTAATAAGTAACATCGCAATTAAAGACTCTGACCTTCCTGTAAACAAATCGGAGACATTTAAAGAGGTAGGTTGTTTACTTGAACATGGAGGAGGTCAAAAAACCACAGATGGTAAAGAAAGAGTGTTTATTTTTCCTGCAAATTGAGAGGCTGTTAAAACCAATAAGCCACTTGGGATCAATAAAGTTGTCTAAGCCCAAGGAAAGTGTAGTGCCCGGGTCAGATGAGCTCCTATAATGTATGTCCTAAATTGCAACTAATTAATTTGCTAATTGCAAACTGTTAATTGTGGACTGCAGAGTCAACAGCATCCTCGTTTGGCCCCCGAACCACCAGAGACACCAGTTCCCATATGGACATGTAAATAAACAAGAGAAAAACACTGTAGCCCAGGCACGATGAAAACTAATACAATATACAACCATGAACATTACATTTCAATCAGAAACAAATACACCGTGACAAAAAGCACCTTGTTTTTAATCTATAAAAGTAAATCAAATTTTTGCACAAAATAGTACAAAAAACAGCTGAAATTGTAGGAGGACTTGAGCACAGCTCGTTCCTGGCCACAGGTGCAACGTAATGATTGTTTCTTGGCTACATCAAAAATCTGTCATGAAGTTTTAAGGCGGAGGGAGGCAGTTCAAAGCCTCGAGCAACACAGTGAAGGCAGAGTAATAAGTCAACCTGTGTGAAATGGCTAGAAGTCTTAATACCATGCGAGCCGGTTTTTGTCTGCTGTTTTAAGGACTGAATTTGAGAGAGTAAACATCTGATCTTTAACCCTGTGCAAAGCTTAATACTCCTATGGAAAATCAACACATAACTTTGAAGTTAAGAGAGAGATTTCCCCCCTAAGTGAAAACTGCCTTTTAAAATTCCTGGAGTTTAGTTTTTCCCATCAATCTGCAAAACACGCACAAGGCACAACACCAAGCTCAAATCGGAAGTCTACTCGCTCCACACAGAAACACGTGAAGAGTAGGAATCGGCAAAAACGACAACTGCAGGAGTGCAAGCATGACTGTGCAGGAGAGGGAAATGCCAGCGATGTGTGTGATCAAATTACCCATAAAACACTGCTTCTTCCGCTGACACTAAATTAAAAGTCTTTGTCTCCACAAGTAAGAAAATGTGTTATTTATTTGTCTTTGCTGCTCCTGCTGCTCCTCTCGGCCGAGAAGGTGGGGGGGGGGGGGGGGGTAATTGGCATGCAAGCTTCAGCAGGGCAGTTAGACGAGCCAGGTCCCGAGCTCGGGCTCGGAGCACAACGGCTCCGCTGTGCACACGAAATCAGTTTAAAGCTGTGATTCAGCAACAGGCTGAGACCTGTACAGTGCCACTGATGCCATCCATCACTACAAATCCATTCCTCTGGCAGAACAACTGAGCCATACTCATACACACACAGGGAGCAGCAGGTAGATGGAATATGAAAAGACAGGGGGGTTCTGTCAATACAAGTTTTAATGCAGACGTTCAAAGGAAAGGGGTGGGACAAAAAATATTGATGTGACAATATAATCCTTGTCCTGACTCATGAGATACGATTATCGATGTGCTGGCACCAAATGTGAATATTTTAGTACAAAAACATACAGCACTCTAAACAGATTTTCCCATCATTTTGAATGATCAGTACTTCATGACCCCTCATGGGGGCGCTTTTCTCAGCAATAAGGGTAAATTAAACACACATTAACTGGTAGCCAAAGTAGAGAGAAGGAAAATGGCAGAGCAGTGTCTGTCATCGCTGAAGTCAATGCTAATGTTGGTAAAACAATAACACGGTTGTTGGGTTGCACTTTGGCCAAAAATAAAATAAAAGTACAACAGGGCGAGCACAGTCTTGTTGTACTTTTACGACAGTAAATGAAAAAAATGACACACAAATTGCTTTACACGAGCACGACACACACACTCACACACCCTAACCAGGTAATGCTTATAAGACCAAAGCAGCCATTGCGTTGTATGCGTTGCGGAAATATAACTGTTGTTGGAGGAAGCGCGGAAGAGGAGGTTTTGGACCGGCTTTTTCCAAACACGGAGAATCGACGACCACAGAAGCCTGAAACCTGGATGCCGACCTGCATGGTTATCTTGCTGGTGCACTTCTAAGCGTCTTTGAGTACTTGCACCTTCTCGAAGTTCGCTAATGTTGTAAAAGGTGTTTGCCTGACCTTTTTTTTATGGACGATGTCTGCTGCTAGGTATTGGGCGAGCGGTTGGCCGTTCTTCCATCGGCATAGAAGTGGCTCCACGGCTTGTGTGTACCAGGTGTTTTGAAACAAAATGTACATGGCCAGGAGAGAAGGAAGCGTCGGGGGGTGAGTTTTTACGATTAAAACGTTAGACACAAAATGGAGGTCTGTAAAGACAAAAATAAGTTGCAAATAGCTATTTTAACTCAACCCAAATCTTTATCCCTTACCTTTTTAGGGGCATTTTGTATGTCAGATAGATATCAAAATGTGACAACCTTGCAGCATGATGTTTTAACAAAAAATGTCAATTGTATTTGTTTACCCATGAAATTGGACAGTACATGTTTTTGTTTCGGTCCGTTCTTGAAGATGTGATGGACGCGAGAGCTTTCCTTCCTGCTTTGAGCTATGATCTGGTGAAAAATACTAATGAATTATATTTATGTTTCCGCTGCATTTGCTTAATTCTCGGAGAACAACTAATTAAGAGCTATTACACATATTAGATGAATTGTGACCCAGGAAGCGTAGCTACTGCTACACATAGTCGCTAATGGGGATTACTGTGTGTGTGTGTGGTATCACGGGTTACTCTGTTTTCATGGGTGCAAGCATTCTGTATACTGGGCAATCATTTAGTTTTTTTTCCCTTTGGTCACTGTAATCATGCGTTTGCCAAAGACCGGGATCGGCAAATCAAAGGCGACCGAGGTCATAGTCTTCACTGATCCATCATAATAAACTCATTTAAACCAAAAACCAAAAGAAGACTGAGGCTCGTAGTCAGAGTGGAGGTCAGGACTGAGTGGCCACAGTTCAATAATGTGACTCAGTCGAAGCAGATGTGGGAGGAGGACAATGGCTGTGGATGGAGTTAAAGAAGGTGCGTGGGTTGGGCGTGGGGGGAGGGGCGGCAGGAGGGGTGCAGGTGATTGACTCTTCTCATTAACTTTGCCTAAGCCTGGGGAGAGGCAGAGGAGGAGGATGAAGAAAATGAGGGAGGGAAGACGGGTTTAATGAAGACTCCTGCAGTGAGGGTTCGTCTCGCCAACTGTGCGGCCCGGTGAATAAGCCTGGCAGACAGATGGGCTGAGGAATTGATCAGTGGAGACCGTCCACAGAGACCCGAACAGACTCTCGGAGGCTGAGGTGGAGCACACTATCAGGGATATCAAAGACGCTGAAGTGTCACTGGAATTTACTAGCGGTGGGAGAAAACTCTCACTTACAGTATTGCACACAGGCATGTAATCTAAATTGGAGCAAAAGGAGGGGGTCCCAGATATGAAAAACTAAAGATTAGAGCTAGGAGTGGGAATTGCAGGGATATTTGAAAGAGCCTCGTTTCGAGAAAACACCCCTCTCAAGATGAATTTCTGTCCTACTTTTTCAGTAATACCCACGTTTTCAGACACAAGGGTCTTAACGTGGACTTATGCAAGAGGCAAATATTGTGACATGACAGTAACAGATGGAAGAAGCAAGGAAACACCAAAATGTATCTTCAGCTACTGGAGCCTTTTAAAGTCGACCCAGACTTTTGTGCCACCTACTGTTTTTCTCGCATAACACTATTGTTAAAATTAGTCTCTAAAGTAACGCTAAAATTTATTTGTAGTGCTGCTCTTTTCGTTTTGATAAACAGACGGCTCCAGGTCGACTGTAGGTGCGCTAACACAGCTAATGGAGCTAAGTGGTAAACAGTGCCTGGACTCCGGTGCCATGGCACAAAAACTACTTCACTTTAGAGTTTAACAATCGGGAGTCACGTAAACATGCATCTTTCTGGTCAGCCGTCCTGCGTTAATGGAGTCAACATTAACGCATGAAGCGTTAACGCCATCAAGCTTGTTGACCCAGTCTTTGAGTTGAAGTATTACAATTTTGATTGATTTAATCTATCTCCCATAGCAATTATGTGCTACATTACCGTTCAAAAGTTTGGGGTCACTTAGAAATGTCCTTGTTTTTGAAGGAAAAACACTTTTTTTTCAATGAATATAACATTAAATGAATCAGAAATACATTGTATACATTGTTAATGTGGTAAATGACTATTCTAGCTGCAAACGTCTGGTTTTTAATGGAATATGTACATGGGTGTATAGAGGCCCATTTCCAGTGTTCTAATGGTACATTGTGTTTGCTAATCGTGTTAGAAGGCTATTGGATGATTAGAAAACCCTTGAAAACCCTTGTGCAATGATGTTAGCACAACTGAAAACAGTTTTGCTGGTTCTTTGACAAAAGGGCCAACAACAAAACGAAACAATTATTTTGGAATAAAAATCATTATTTCTAATCTTGTCGATGTCTTGACTATATTTTCTATTCATTTTGCAACCCTTTTGATGAATAAAAGTGTGACTTTTAATGGAAAACACAGAAAAATGTTATAGGTGACCTCAAACTTTTGACCGTTAGTGTACTTTAAAGACATTATTGAAGGTTGGGTTTAAATGTGTGATACATTAATAGTGTATGGCAGGAGCAGGGGAGGGAATTTCAGGACGGTACGGTTCTATATGGTAATTCTGATAAACAGGACAACACAAAATGCCCCTATAAAGGCTAAGAGCAGGATTTGGAGCAGTTTCATTACGAGGATGACAACATACGATCATATCACATCATATTTTTTTAGTCGCGATGCCTAACACCGCCTCGCTGCATCTGCCCTGATCTAAAGCTGCAGACGCACAGAAATGGGGGCTATTTGGAATCTTGGCCCTTCATCGCTCTGTTGTCCTCTGTTGAGAGCTGTCCCACTTTACGCCCAAGCTCTGTGTGGCATTCATCTTTCACACGAGTGACAGTGGCGCACCCCCAAACCCAGCGCTGCCGCTCTCATTTTCATCCTCCATTGTTCCAGGCTCAGAGATTCAACCCGGCACAGTGAGCGCCTGCAATTCTGTCATCTCCACAAACTCAATATTTCCCTGCACTGCTGATAAGCAGCCAAACAGTGAGGTGATGAATAAATCACAACACAGCACATACACACTTCTGACACCGAGAGGAATCTTATTTATTTGGTGTATTTTTGGTCTATATTGTAGAAATCTGACTCCGGTCTGGTGTACAGCTTGGTTTATCATCCACATAGAATGAGAATGAACAAAGCAAACATATTTAAATCTATCTGGTCTAAAAAGAGAATATAGTCCTGAAGAAAAACATGCACGGTCTACAATTTTTAAGACCAATTTATAAAATAACATCAAGAAAAATTGACCCTGCTCTTGTGACCTGAACAGAAACTCGACAACTTTCGCACGTCGTCTTTGTATCACAGGAGGTTTTTCCTCTGAATGCTTTTCATGTTTCAAGACAGACTGTTAAAGTTATTTTACAATCACAAGAGGACAGCGTGTACTAGCAGGGAACAATAATATACTCCACAGACCCACAGTCCGATTTTCTCTTTGTTGTCTCCTTTCAGTTAGATCCGTCCTCAGTCAAACGCTAAAATTATCAGCTGCCTGTGAACACCGGTGATGAGCACTGAGTGAGCAATTTATGAAACAATTGCACCAATTTTTAATACGAGGCAGAATTCAGGAGAATCTCCACATAACAACCAGAGTGACAATTATGCTGTCTTTGTGTGCTTTAAGAACTTTTATTTTAAATGAGAGGGTTTTGAACATGTGCGTAAAAAGGTCTTTAGGATGGGTTTCTCAAATTTACATTCTAGAACATTATTTGTTTGGGCTCATGTTTTACATTAAAAGTCACACTTTTATTCATCAAAAGAGTTGCATAATAGAAAATATAGTCAAGACATTGATAAGATAAGAAATAATGATTTTTATTCAAAATAATCACTTTGCCCTTTCGTCAAAGAACCAACAAAACTGTTTTCAGCTGTGGTAACATCATTGCACAAGGGTTTTCAAGGGTTTTCTAATCATCCAATAGCCTTCTAACACCATTAGCAAACACAACGTACTAGGGTTGGGAATCTTCATAATCGAAGCGATATGATACGCATCTCGATACACTGCCAACGATTAACAATTCATGAAATTTACCAGTGATACGATTCTCCCACATCTCTCCTGGCCATGTACGTTTCTTTTCAAAACGCCAACCAGCGAGTTTATCACATCAGGTTGTTCCTCCATGTGTCTACCAGCTCTGACCTGACTCGGGCTGCGGAGACAACTCAAACCAGAAATAAACAAGTTTTTATACGATTATAATAATAGATAGTATTCGGTTTATATCCATACAGATATTGTAGATACGATACATCTCGAGTTCATTCAGATTTTGAACCAATGCAGACGTTTGCCATCGATGCAACCGCATCGTATATGTTCATATCGATATACCGATGCAAATCGGTGAATCTTCCCAACCCTACAATGTACCATTAGAAAACTGGAAATGGGCCTCTACACCAATGTTCATATTCCATATTTCATATTTCACATATTCCATTAAAAACCAGACGTTTGCAGCTAGAATAGTCGTTTACCACATAAACAATGTATAGAGTATATTTATGATTCATTTAATGTTATATTAATTGAAAATAAGTGTTTTTCCTTCAAAAAGAAGGACATTTCTATGTGACCCCAAACTTTTGAACGCAAGTGTAGCACATAATTGCTATGGCTACAGTCGATAATACTCCAACTTAAAGACTGGGTCAGGTGTAGTGCAACAAGCTATTCTTAAAATCAGCCTTTATTTTAATTTGTATTATTTTATTCAGCAATTCTTTGACGGGAAAAACTAAACTCAATTTATAACAACAGGTTTCGAGGGGAATAACCTTGTATCTCTTGCACTGGTGCACTGAGATGACATTGTGCAGCCGTGACAAATTTCCTTGACATTCGTCAAAGGACTGTAACCGACCCGGCAAAAGAAAGTGCATCGAGTCTGACAGATTCTTGCAGTTAGATCTTCGGTGCCCCCGGGGGTCCTCGACAAGTCAGACAATTCAGGCTCTTACTCCGTCGCCATGGTTACCGCTGCCTGACATAGACTGACCACAGTGGGACATTTGAGACGACACTGCCGAGTCTTGTGTGCGTGGATCATCACACAATGAAGACCTGGAGGTATGAGGAAGTGGTCGCCGAGAGTCGGTTGCATTTAGAGCAAAGTGAAGAACTTGATGGTCAAACATGGCTGGGGGGGTTGACAGGGACATCACTAGTGGTGGTGGCGGCGTGTTCATCTCTGACTGGCATAATGTGGAATGTTAATTAGACCAGCAAAGAAGAGACACCTCCGTCTTAAATGTCACATCGTCGTGTTGAGACCAAGGAGCGATGATATGTTTTGTTTACTTGTGTCAAGTAAAGGGTGCTGGGGTTTGTTTGTCTTTCCAGTGGCAATCTCTTCCCTGTTCTCTTCACCGCGGGCAATTTCTCTTCAAATTCTCCTGCTCTCGGCTCTTCTGTTATGCTGTTTACTCTGTGATGAATGGCTCTATTTCAACTCCCCCCCCCCCCGTTTGCTGGAATAGATTACAATCGGTGCAGTTGTGTGGAAACAAGATTGATCTTGCTGAAAAACATTTTGGGGAGGTGGGGCACGCACAAGAGGAGGGAAAATACAGACTACAACTGCACTTATCTCTAATGTAGAAAGTACCAGATCCAGTTTCTGTGATGAAGGCATCTTTTGGGCGACGGCGACTGCAGGCGCAGGTCTTGATAAGGGATTTGGCTGTGAGGGCAGATGAGTGTAAACAAATTTGGTTGGTGGTTTGTAATGAGACATGACACAGTGAGAATACTGTGGCCTTTTAAATGGCAGAGCTCGTTATCAGCCTGGTTTCATTCCCTCAGAGGGGCAGAGATTCAGATAATTGGCCGTCAGTAATGAAGGACTGGACAGGAGACCCGCTGAAGCTTAATATGAGAGGCTGTTCAACGACCGAGTTAATGTGACGGAGAAATTGTACACAAGCGCAGACTGTCTTTTTCCCGTCGACGTGTAGTTCCATTTTGAGCAACAACGTGCTCAGTATTTCTCATGATTTAATGTGATTATAGCGGCTAAAGAAGGGCCCGGGGGTTGCCACTGAATATTAAGCAATACCTAGAATTACTTGAAATAATAAGAGCCTCCGTCACAAGTCGAGCAAAATTAATCACATGGGGCAAGAGCGATGGGAAATGCACCCCTCCTGCTCGGGTGAGTGGAGAACTGATTTTCAGCAGGGATTCAGGGAGGTCTTCGTCCTGACAGTTAATATAAAAATTAAACAAGTTAAATGTTTAATTATTGTTGGGGCACAGTGATTCTAGGGGTGGGAAAAAAGAAGTTTATTGCTAGTTGAAGGGAAAAACTATTGGACGAGTAACGATCGTAGGCATTGCAGTTCAATAACTCATAAACCTTCAGGTCAGCTCTTCTGCCCTGTCCTGGAGTGAAAAAGAAAAGAAATTATTCATTTTGTTTTGCAGCTGGATGCCAGGGGAAAGTGAAAGGAGAAGGGGATGAGTCTTATGAAGCAGTGGGAAAAAATGTCTATGGTACATATACGCTTATAAGAAGGTGAGGTTTTGTCTTAAGGAAACAGAACTTTCCCCAATACCATCTTTGTTTTTCTTCTTTGTTCTTAAAATTAAAAAAGTGTTTCAAGAAGACTGCAGTATATATGCCAAGCCAGTATGTGGGGCTATAACGCTGCCACAGAAATGCACCAAAAACGGGGGAAGAAGACGTGGAGCTTGGAGATGACGCTTCAGTGCCGTCTACAATCTCCAAACACAAGAGGACAACTGGCTATGACATAATCGTGTCCCCAAAGCTGTGTATTTATTGTCCCGTTTTTTTTTTTTTTTTTTTTTTTTAAATAGCATTTTAGGTGTGTGTTAAAAAGCCAATAGAACTTGTTTTTGTCACCAGACTGTCACAAAGTGCTCCCTCCCCAGCCGACGAGGAACCGCTAAAGGCCGTGGTCATTCGGTCGCCAGGGACAGAGCAGAGAGTAAACAGAGGTGAGAGAAGAGAGTAAAAAAGGGACGCCATGAAAGGAATAAAAGGAAGACAGTGACAGAAAGTGACAAAGAGGAGAGAGGGCTGACGGTGGAATGAAAGAAGCCATGGAAGTAAAGAGTATAGGGAGACCGAGAGCGAAAAAAATACTCATGCATGCTAATCCTCGTCTCCTGCGGCGTTCGGTATTATGTGAGAAAAGGCTTCTTGAGCTGCAGAGATTGGCGCCGTCAAGGGATTGGACTGAGCTAAGTACAAACAACAACAACAACCACAACAGGCCATCCTGAAGCCTCCAAATCATAAGAACCATGGCCTGTTTAACCACCAATTTCAGAGTTGGGGGAAGAAAGAAAGAAAAGAAAAGAAGTTTGCATCTGTGTAACCGATCGCCTTTACAGGACACATGCCTCCTCTTATTTATCCTCCTCTGGTAGCAAAGAGCGTGGGAACCGCTTTCAGCGCACTGAGCGGAGGCGGAAGACTGACCCCAACTTATCGACCAGTGCTCACAACACGCATCTCCATGCCTGATGTGGCCAAATGCCAAATGCATAGTCTGTTTAAAAATTGAATAGATTGATTGCAACCCCCCCTCCTATTTACATATGATGGTTTTCATTCCTAATTATTGACCGGCTTATGGTTTATTTATTAATATCTGCTGTACTGATGACGGAGATAGGTCTCTTTGCCTCTTAAGATTTTACGACCAAGCCAGATACGTTTGTTCATGCACTCGTACCAATAACACAATGCACGACGGAGGAAAATCGGAATACTCAGCATTTCTGGGTCTTTTCACAGACTGTGGGTGAGGATGGGAAGGTGGAGCTGTACACAGCACCACCTGTCAGACTGGGATGTGGGATGAGCAACACATACTGATTTCTGTCAAAAGTGTGGACAATTCCACAAGTCTGTGCTCAGTCTTTGAGCGCCCTGAGAGACAAGCACTGGTGATGTGACGCAGCCATCCTCCAACCATCCAGTTTCTACTGCTTTATCCTCACACTGGAGGGTCGCCAGGGGGTGTGTGTGTGGGGGGGGGGGACAGTTCGCCAGTCCATCGCAGGGCCACATATTTAGACAAACAACCATTCAACCATCAACTCTACAGTTAATTTAGGAGTGTCCGATTTTACCTAATCTCCATATTGCATGTTTTTGGACTGTGGGAGGAAGCCAGAGAAAACCCCCCCACACACAGGGAGAACATGCAAAACTCCATGCAGAAATGTCCTTGTTCCAACCGGGTCTTCTTGCTGCAGAGGCAAGAGTGCATACCACTACACCAACCGCGTGGCCCTGTTTGGAAAACCAAGAGGGTTTTATTTGGACCCAAATGTTTTATCTTCTCAGTTAATAAAATAACTATGGACACATTTTTTCTAATCTTATCTATCTATCTAATATCTTGAATATATGTTCTATTCATTTTGCAACTCTAAAGTAGCCACCTTGAATGACAGCCACACAGAAAGAGCCTCCCCACCCCCTTCTTCTGAGCCGACGCCGCTAATTTGAATATCAAAACATGATCGAAAATGGTGATTAAACGCCAATTACAGCGCGCATCAATGAGAAGTCAATTGAGTGTTTTAGGGGCTGCAAATGTTTTGTGTGTTTTTTTTTTTGCCAAGGTGATAACCGGGGAAGGCAGGGAACAAAGGAGAAAATTAGGGATACAAAGGAGAGAAGTGAAGGGGAAAAAAAGAACAGCAAATGGGAACAAACACGCTTGTGGCGAGTCAACGTCTGGATGACGATAGTGTTGCAGTGTCAGAAGTGAGAACATCGGCTCCTGTACAGACAGGATTGCCTCCATTACCGTCACTGTGCAGTCATGAATAATGAACTATTTTCCTTAAGGCAGCATTCAATTAAGAGTCAAATCCCTTGGGAACACGAGTGGGAATGTATTCTCACAAAAGTATGAAAAAAAAACAAAGCCACTCTTCTTGTTATTCAAGTGACTTCATTATAAAATCCTACAGCATCCCTCCTGGCCAAGTTTCAGCTGACTGATCCTGCATTATTTATTTATGCACCAGTAATGAACAGTAAATATGAAAAAAAAAAGGGGGCAGAGCGGGGGTAAAAAACGTATTTCCGGGCACGGCGCTCGTACAGCTGCCAGGTTTTTGATCAGTCGCCGAGAGTCTGCAGGGGCAGCCATGTTTGCCGTGTTGAAATGCATCGATTGAGACACGCCGATGCCGATGCAGCCTCCACACGGTGGGAGACGAGCCTGAAACACCTTCATATGGTGAACCAATCTCTCGTCCCAATGGGATGCCCCACCAGGAAAAAGTAAACAGCCAGGAGCCGCCGCGGTGCTGCTTAAGCCTGCATTTTAATTATTGAGAAAAGCCTGAAACTGCCATGCACAAAAACCCTCAGCTCAAGAGGATTGTTGGAGTGTAATGAAGAGGTTTGAAGAGCAGGCGGATCATTTTTGATAGGTGCCAACCTGGGTTAAAGCTGCGTTGAGAGGATCTTTGTTAGTGCTTGTCTGGGTTTTCCTCTTTTCATGTTGTGAATGTGAGCTTTATAGAAAGCTTTGGTCCGGGCTTTGAATACAGTGTTCGTGATTCCACCGCCCGCCCCAGGTTCTGCCGTGTCACTCTATCCATCCTTCACTAATTCACACAAATCACCACCAATCAACTCGTACACACAATCAGCAGGGATAAATTCTACTCACACACACACACACACGCTAATACAAGTATGTGTAATCAAGCCGTGTTTGCTGCAGATCGTTTTTCTTACTCAAGCCGAGACTCTGAAGAGCGTCTGGTGATAGAGTTCGGGGGTTATTTAAAGGAAAAATTAGACAGCTTATCAGTTGGGGTCACCAACACTGTGCAGGCCAGATGGTCATCTAGTCTGGCTTGTCCTCTCATCAGCCTCTGCCGCTGTACCCAATTTGTCTTGTACTATTTCCAGGAATAAACACCAGATTGCTGCACTCTGCCTTTCCCCCCGTGAACTCTTGGTTGTCTCGGACTCACTCAAACCCAGAGTACAAGTAAACGAATCAGCGAAGGATTATTACCCAGAGATTCTTGGTTTATCAATGTTGTTCAGCAATGTTCTGAAAAACCAACAATCAATCATCATCAAGCGTGCACAAATTAGGAATGTTTTGATGTCAGGCCACAAACTGTAACCGCTGGTTCACGATACATGCCTCAACCTGCCATAATGAATTCAAGCTTTTCTTTTCAGGATTTAACAAAGTGGACCCACGCCTTTATAAACTGGTCAGACTGTTTTGAAACTCGGTGCCAAGATGATGCACGAGACACGGCTTTCTTCCGCTGACCACTGTGAGTATTTTATTATTCCTCTCCCATGACATTTTAAACTTTAATTATTAAAAAAAAGCCTTGTAACACACAGTAAAAGCATCTCAGTCAGTGTCCTATAAATTTCTCTCCCAACATGACAGGGAGAGTTTAATGCAACAGAGAGAAGCCAAAAGCTTTTACTGAAAATCTCCATCCACCTGGAAGAGTTTTTAAAACCCCAACCACTGAGCGCACATGTATTTTTAATAACTATGATACAGAAAAAAAGCTATGTTTTTAGAATCACATGCAGACTTCTCTTCACAAAGCCACAGCTAGTGCATAACGCTGTGCTCAGTGCAGCTACGTTGCTAGAAGTACATGTTTTAAGGTTTTACTTTACTGTAAAACATGAACTCTATCCCTTTTCTAAAGCCCCTTTTCCACCTATGGTCCCAGCTTGCCTCGTCTCGGTAGGGCACAGTTTAGGTTGGTTTTCCATGACAAAACAGTCCCTACTCAACTGCACTCAATTAATCGTCAACTATCGGTTTGAAGCTTTTTTCATTGTTAAAATGGGAATATTTTCTTTGTTTCTTTGCTCCACATAACAAAGAAATCATTAAAACTGACTGATTTTGGTTTGTGGACAAAACAAGACGTTTGAGAACATCCTCATTTCCAGGTTTGACAAACACTGATCAACGATTTTCTGACATTTTATGGACCAAACGATTAATCGTGTGATTCGTGTGTCGGACATCTTGATTCAGGTGTCGGCAAGGCGAGTCAAGCCAGTGGAAAGGCACCAATAGGCTCACATCTAAACCAAAATAACATGACTTATTTCCATTTAAATGACACCTATACACCTATTATGTCGATAGTGTTTTAACAATTACTGTCGGGGAGAAACAACGAGATGAGAGTGACGATAACCATCTCCTACTTGTCAATGTTGTTCTGTTTAGGTAGAAAAAGCACCTGTTTTAAGGCCAGAGAAAGATTCTCCTTGTGTTACTCCAGGACGTCCTCATGACGGTGGCGGACATCTCGCTCACTACTGTTACACATCCTCTGATCGTTTTTGCCTTGAGCCCAATTTATACTCCTGCTTAAAGACAGCAAGGGCTGCAATTGGTCCTCAGCCAGTCTCTGGGCGGCATCAACGGGCATGCGGTGGATGCCCTGATGATTAATATGAGATAGCACACGGCGTAGAACTTCATCAAATTTGTCACCCGACATTCTGAAGCACCTCAAGTGGGTTTCTTCGTCCATGTCCCTCATCGGTCCAATAAGTCTTGGTACATTTAGTAGACGTACATACCACCTCGGGACATGTCTCCTCAGTCTTTCACATCTCCATTTTTGTATCAAAAGTATTTGTGTTTCAACGCTTTTCAGCTACAACAGTCTTTCTCTCTCGGACGCCATTGCTCACTGTAGCCAGAAGCACAACAAGCTTGGGTAGTGACCCCTACTGATCGGGCGGGAAATTACAGTGTGCGTATCTGGCACCACGGCGGAGAACTATGAGGGCTCGAGGGGTCTCCGTGGTTAGGCAGTTGGATAACGCATTACGCAGTTGTAGAAGTATAATGTGCTGGTTGGTTGTGAAAACGATAAAACAATAGGAGACAGACGCACATAAACGTAAGACTCTTGTCTCCCGCTAGTTTATGTGTGATCATGCACAGGTTCCCCACAAACCAAACACGTCAAAGAAAGCAGACTGGCTGGAGCTCGGTGTTTGATGGTTACTGTCTGCTCGTCAGCTGAATGAGGTTGGATAGAGGGTTGGATGGAGGGGGGGTCGGGGGAACAACGGAGGATGCGAGTTGTTTATGTTGCTCAAGAGGCAGATTTCATCAGTTCAATTTGTAACGGTTTGGACGATCTTCAGCTCAGTACAGCACGCACAGGCCGGGGCAACAAATGGAGAGTGGGGGGGGGGGGGGTGGATAAACAGAGGGCAGTGAAACTGGATTCTGTTATTATTTCATAACAACAATAGTCAGAGACCCATGGTGTGTTGCACAAAGCTTCCAACACGGAGGCCAAAATGAATCGGCCACAAGGAAAGATCCTTCGTGCCCACAGGGCCAAAACACGCTTAAAAACTCTGCATGACCATCCATAAATTCTCCCTTTTTCAGAAGAGAATTCACTTCTAGCTCGAGAGCTCCAGCATCGTTCAGCGTCATTACCATTTGAAAAGGGGGGAAGATGAGTGCAGTAGTGGGGGAGGAGATAAACTGTTGTGAAGAAAGAAAGGCTGAAGGGGAAGAGTGGCGAGGGAAGAGCAGCTGACTTGTTGAACTTGCTTGGGTGAACTTCATTCATCAACACAACTCTCTTATTCATGTTTTTTTTTTGGGTTTTTTTTACCCTTGAGAAAAACTCCAGCCTGGTCAGAGTTCTGGGCTGCTATGATGCAGTTGGAGAGCATATCCCAGTCCAGGCTGTAAACTAAGAAGAGACTAAAACCTCATAAAAACAAGCTTCAATGCTGCCCGTGCACATGCTATACTTCTCCTCGAGAAGTAATACAAGACAAAACACCAATAAAGATGTGATTATAAAATACTCCTTTAAATGTTACTGTGTCCATTTTCTGATTATGTGTATAACCTTTGAGGTAAGGATATAGCGAAGACACATTTAAGAGATGATGGGGCAGCCGTGTGCCAAGGTTTTTAAAGCTAGAAGCTAGGCCCAAAGGAATATGCAGCGGCGGACATAAACAGTACGTGTTTGGGATATGTGATGATCAGCCAGAAGAGGCTGGTGACATGCATTCAGTTGTTTGGCTCTGCAAACCAGAAAATTGGATTTGAAAGGAAGGAATGGCTGTGAGGTTAAAGTGCTGAGGTTAATATGAGGGTGTTTACATTCATACTGGGTCGGACTAACAGCTCTCTAAGGAAACACAACCATAAACAAACATGACAACATTCTTGCTCCTTCCATCTTGGAGTGTATTATACAGCGGACCAATATAAACAATGATGCTTTTATTTAAGTTAAGGTAAAATACTTCATTAACTCTCCCTGAAAAATGGAGAGGCTGTGTATAAAAATGGGACCTAAATTGTTTATCTTTTGCTGATGCACACACTCAAACTCAGGCTGAAAGTCAATTTATTTAAACCGGTGACCTATGTATAACAAAAAAAGACAAATTAATAACACTTTCTGAACACAATGCATCTGTATATGATGGATTATACTAAGCAATAGGTCATAGATAGGTGATAGATAGAGTGTTTATGTATTTTAATGGACAAAATAAACACACAATCAGGTGGGGTTTTTTTTCCAAAGGAAAGTCATTATGTCATTTCCATTCAAGATAGTGCCATTCAAGGTTATACTATTAAGTGTCATCCATCCACCCTCCCATCCATTCATCATCAATACTTCTTATCCTTTGAGGCTGGTGGGGGAGGGTGAGCTGGAGTGAAACTGTAACCGACACTGGGTCAAGGCAGGGTCACGCACTACGACAGGTCACCAGCAGCCTGACACGGGGTCAACATACAGAGGTCAACGCAACCATTGTTCAACCCTCAATCTACAAGTGACGGAACCAGAGAACCAGGAGAATTCACACACACACACACAGGAAGGACATGCATCCCACTTGAATGTGGATTTGAACCAAAGTGCTAACCACAGCACAGTGAACTACACTAAAAAAAAAAAGCATTATCTGAGTGAGGTACATTTGCAAAAATACCTTACTTTTACAAGAACAAATATATACAGAAACCTCCTGAAGGTTTAGAAGATTAAAAGAAGAAGTGTGCACTCCCTCCCTGCATCTGTGTTCTTTCAAGAACCAGTTTGTTTTCACCTTGAGGCAGGTACTTGCAGCCAGGTACTGCAGTTAGCTAATGACAGCCGTTTCCACCTGCTGCGTCTAGGCCATTGTCTGTCAGCAGGATCCCTTTCACTCCCCCTCTTCCCCTCTTTAGCAACGTTCCACTTTAAGAAATGTATGGAGCAGTGTGCATGCACAGGCGTGCAATCAAACGCCCACAACCCTGCAAAATATAGCCCAGCTATTTTATGGAAGCACAAACACACTGTGCACAGTGCATACATATGCTGCAGAACGGCTGCTGATAACTCTTGGTTTCTCTACAAGAGAACATATCTGGGGAGTTTGGATTACTACTATGAATTCATAAACACTCTTAAATGCTAACAATAATTATATATATCTATAGATATATATAGATAGATAGATATACACATACATACATAATGTATCTGAAGGAATCTTAATGTTATATATATATATATGTATCTTAAATCTTATGTTATATATATCTTAAAGTTTAATGTATATATAGATATACTGTATATATATGCAAACAAATATATAACATTAAGATTCCTTCAGATATGTTTACATTTGACACAAGTTGACACATTTTCATTGTGTGTGCACTAAGGTTTGCATATCCAGTTTTCGACTTCAACCTGACATTTCACTTTTTGGGGGGGGATGGGCGTTATTTTCTAATGTTCAGAATAGTCATTAAAGCGGACCTAGACCGGAAGTTCCAATTAACACAGTTTTTTAGAGTGCATCTGTGTCATTACCACATTTATGAAGCCGTGAAGTTTCGAAACAAACAGTTCAGCCATTGCTGACAAAGTTGTGTTTTATTGTAATCTCAGGCTCAGCGAGATCTCCCTTCTGGTTACGTAAACAGCATTTCTCCAGAACAGCAGATCCTCCTGGCACTAGTCCGGGCACATCCGGTTGCGTACATTGAACCGCAGAAGAAGAATAACGTCCGTTGTGGAGGTGTTTCACGAGCGACAGTGTCTTCTGACTCTGGGTCTGACTCTGGGTCAAAGTTATAAAAGGGACTGCAGCGGGGAGACGTGAAGAAGCTATTTTCAAACAGTGTTAAAACTATGTTTTGATAATGAGTAGCAGTGCATCCACCCTTCCAGAGGGGGGAGCTTCGCTTCTGAGAGCGGGTGTGGCAATTATGTCACTTCCGGGTATTAGCCAATCACAAGATAGTTGGGAAGGCTCTACACTGGCTGGCCAATCACAACACAGGCTGTCTTCTGGGTGTGAGATTTCAGTCTGAAACAGCGCAGCTGAGGATAGCGTCAATAAGGAGAGATTTATCGGCTCACTCAGAGCAACTAGGAGGTTTTTGACCACAAAAACAAGTTAATGTATGTAAGTAGACCTCCATAACTAACATATGTGCAACAGGACCACTCTAATGTGAGCTTTAATATATGTATTTTAAATTCTAGTCTAAGTCTAAGGTTGGGTACACAAACGTATGTCTGTATACTTGCATATGTACTTTTGGACAAGGGCCTTGATTTAAGGAGACCACTATTTTGTTCTGGTATGAAGCCATAGTGTCACATTTGTCATCATTAGATGTCACTAATTCTAAACACACTGGACCTGAATCATTTCGGAACACAAACCCCAGTGCCCAGTATAATTCACAGCAGGCGTCCGTTCAGTTGGGCTGTTTTCTGCACAGCTTAACATTTGCCACACTGCTGTGAGATTAGCTGCTGCTCAACAGCCTCGCAGGGGAGGAAACATGCAGAGACCACAGCCGTTCAAAATGTCCATGCGTGTGCAACTCTTTCAACCAACGAGTCCACAACAAACATGTGCAGCAAATTCAGGAGGTGGGCAACCCGGAAGCAGAAGGAGCGTGCCCAGCTGCAAATCAACCAATAACATAGGGATGATGCATGTCTGAACCCAAGCTTTCAAGAGTGCAGTGCGTGTCAAAATCAGGTTATGTACCGAGTTTATTACACAGCCCCTAACTGACAACTGCCTTCAATGGTTAAGGTTTATTTGTCCTTTTTACAGACACGTGCAGTGGGTGGAGTATGGTAGTTGATGACTCATCAGCTAATTTTTTTGTTCAAAAATGCCCATCCCTAATACATTACTACACCTTTAACGTAAAAATTTAAAACCATGCCTTCATTTACACGAGCATTCAAAAGTCTGGGGTCACCTATACAATTTTTTTGTGTTTATCATTAAAATTCACACTTTTATTCATCAAAAGAGTTGCAAAATGAATAAAAAATATAGTCAAGACATTGACAAGATTAGAAATAATTTTTATTCAACATTATAATTATAATAACATAATTGCACAAGGGTTTTATAATCATCCAATAGCCTTCTAACGCGATTAGCAAACACAATGTACCATTAGAACACTGGAAATGGGCCTCTATACACCTATGTACATATTCTATTAAAAAAAATCTTTTTGTGTATTTCTGATTCATTTAATGTTACATTAATTGAAAAAAATTCTAAGTGACCCCAAACTTTTGAACGGTAATGTATCTGCACAGAGAAATACACTGTTTTTGAATGGAGGTGAGCCCGAAAAAAATTTGAAGCAGTTGCTTCTAAGAACCAGTTTGTGAGCGAAAAACGATCTAGGCGTGTCAAAAAAATTAAGAAAAATAAAAGTGTAACCGTGAAAAAGTTGCTTGCATATGCACAAACTCCACGCTCGCAGACAAACAACTGGTGACACCTCCTGAGCCAAGAAGGCCCTGAGCGTTGATGACTTGATCTGAAGGGTAGGAACAAGGTTGTGTTCTCTCACCCTCAGCATTGACAGGAGGCCGGGAGCTGAGCACAGGACACCTCCTCAGCAAAAGCACGCTTGACAGGGCAATGCGAGTCTAATAGATTTGAAGTTCTCCACTCTGGCGCTGGAGTCTAATCACCATGGAAACTGAGATGGCTGTTTGGCAGGTTTTCGGGTTTCAAACACTTTTTTCAAATTGAGGGCTAGAGCAACGGTGCTATTTCCCTTGCACTTATGAAAAACCTCCAATTGCACGTCACTCCCCGTCTCTATCATCCACCACCACCGCCCCCCTCTCTTCCTCACCCCCGGCTCGGTAAGGCAATCATCACAGCCTCGCAGCGCGAGAGCGTCTTAGCTGTGGCAGATAAAGGCTGGGAGATTGTCAGTAATGACGGGTCCACCAGCGCTGAAACTTCCCAGAGCTGCTTGTTTCAGCAGTAATTACGACGGGCAGGAACGGCGCACCGTGACTGGCTCTAAAAAGCTTACCAAGCCTTTTGCTTGTGATGCCGTGTCAACTTTCTTTTACGGCAGGCAAGGAAGTCGGGTAAGTAAAAAGGCGGCTTAAAAGCTAAACAAAACGTGTGAAACAAAGAGGTAAAAAGCAGAGGCAGCGGGCTCACTCCCGAGTGATATGCAGGCCCAGCGGGGGGGGGGGGGGGGGGGAGCGAATGACGAGAGAGGGAATATGCTCTGAAGTCAATGAATAGGGATGAGATTGGATCATCGGCACTCAGTGTTCTCCAATCACAGCTCCGTTGAAGAAGCCAAGTGAAGTGAGAAGACCGGTGAAAAGGAGAGGACAGAAGAAACCCACTTGGTAGGTAGGTAGGGCTGTGGTGGACTCCAAGAGCTGACTGATAACGTTTGTGTGTGTGCCTGAAAAGAATTTGCTGAACCACAGAGGGATAAAAAAAAAAGACAGAAAGAAAGAAATCCATCATCTTGCGTCTGTGTGCCACTTTCTCTCAAGTCGACCCTCAGTAATCACCTTCTTCACCCTCTCGACTGATTCATCCTTGCCTCCAGTTTTCCGGTCCCCGTCCGCCCACTCCCACCTTCTCCCGTCGGTCTCCGGAACACACAGGTGCACATGAAGAACATGAAGAGAGCGCTTAACCGCGGATTAGACCTACCCAAGGTGTGTAGAGAAATGAAGAGAAGCTGTGGAGAGAGTTCCACATCCCACAGCTGGGCAAAAATTGGATATTGAGTGCAGGGGGTGAAGAATGGAGAGCAACTAATTTCAAACGCCCACGCCCTATGTAGAGGTATGAGATGGTCGATTTTTATCGAATATGGTGGGAAGTTATAGGGGTCTTGGGACAGCGCGAGAACTCGGCTGATGTGTCCACCTGTGTCAGCTGCCCTGGAGAAGTCATCCATCATGGGTCAGTCTCACTGTGCAGAGGTAACAGGCCAAGGGAGGTTATGATAAAAGGGCCACTTAATTCAAGTCTAGAGGGGAAAAAAGGGCTTCAAGATAATTGCATTCAGGGTTAGGGGGAGTAGAAATGAAAAACTAGGTGATATTTTATGGTTTTATGCGGATACACCATAAATACCTGCAGGAGAGGAAAAAGCCAAGCAACGCTAAGAATGCACTTTCATGCATTTAAATCCAACAAAAGCCATATTTTACCGTCACACCACTGAATTCCTGCATATGGAAAACAACGATTTCGACGGCAGGCTGCATCATGCCTCAAAAGACACAGAATGTATTGAGTTATATTATGAATGCAATGCTTTTTACATTTGTTATATGCATGATACATTAAAATAAATACGCCATTATCATCATAAAATGGAGTATTCCTTGTGACAGATATCTTTGTTTAAGTGCAATATATTAATCATAATGCTATTATGTGCAATAACTGGACATTTAACAGTATGATTGATTACTTTAAGACTTGTTGGATAAATAATCCAATATAAGAAAATATACCAAAGATTTTCTGGTGTTAAAATTGTAAATTACTGTGACTGTAAAGAATTAGTCTTAGTTGGGCAAAATAAAAACAATAAATCATCTAGGTATTTTTGTTGTACATTTTTGAAATATCTAGTCTACCCCCTCCCTTTAGCCATTTGGGATTGTGGTAAATGTCTTTGACAAATGTGTAACCTGAATAATAATAATAATAATAATAATAACTGCAAACAGTGGGAAAAACAATAATGATTCCATAAAAGCAGAGGACATCAATTTGTAAGCATCGTAATGATCCAGAGGCAGCCACGCCGGTTACCAGAGTCGATTAAACCCAAGCTGAGCAAATTTACATTCCAGCACACAAGCAATTAGCAATTTAGATGGAATATGCTGGCAATTAATACAGCAATCTACCTTAATGCCCCACCCAGGGAGTTATAAACATCAATTATAAAAAAAAGGCAGCTGAGATAAACAGCCTCGCAATCTGCGGGGCAGGCAGTGTGGCATTAGTGATAAATAAATAAATAAATAAATAAATAAATGAATGAATGAAGATGCTCCACGTGATTTTCTTAATGGGACAGAAATTATGGCTGGAGTCGTCGCAGCAAAACTAAAACCATCCATTTCTGACGGTTTTATGAGAGGACAGTTGTCTGTAATAAAAAATATGAAAAAAAAAAATGTAAGGGGAAATTACCCAGCTCTGCTGCTCTGCTCTCAAATCAAACCTGTAATTCCCACACTGTGCCAAAGCTCCTGATCAATAACCACCTACTGCAGCAACCGAGCCCATAAACCACCGTCTTTTATGGTCAATAGAGTCGGCCTTCACTGTCTTGTCAGGGGAGGAGAACACACGGACAGGAAAGATTCGCCTATCTATCTGTAGAGCGGCGGCAGCCATCAATAATTTATTATCTTTACTTATTAGTTAACGTCGAGTCTGAGAACTGTTTTCTCCGCTGATCATTTCAAATAAAAAATGACAGGAAACGGTTAAAAATGCCCAATAGAATTTGCGAGCGGCCTTGTGATGCATCGATCGTTCTGTGTAACCAGCAGGCAGACATTCGGTTTACTACAAAGCAGTTTGTTTGACGGTGAAAAGCAAAAAGTGGACGGGCAAGCCTGATTAAATACCTTCCTATTAATATATAAATCGGTTTGTCACTCAACCTGTAAAAAATCTGATGGGTAAAACAAGTCCAATTAGGGTCGACGGAACCAACAAATGATTATTTATCACAATTTTTTCTCCATGTATTATTAACGAAGACAGTGCAGGACTTCTCAGTTGCACCACAGTTAACTTTGCGCCACAGCTATGAGCTCATTTATCTGCAGATTTCAGCGACGTTCGGGTAAATCAAAGCAACTTCCAGAGCTCCAACACTGGGAAATCTATTATCCATCATGACTACTTACAAACTAAGTGATTAATGATTAAAACCTGGACAAGGAATTAAACCAATCCCCATTAGTTGCAGCTTGATTCTAAAAAAAAATCATTTAAAAACAAAGAAGAAAAAGTGCAAACGAGGAGTGTGAGTGTGCTCCAAGCCATCGGTGAGCGTGTTTGAACATTGGGAGGCTGTATCGACCGAAAAGCAAAAAAAACCACCAAAGTTATCATCTACAGATCAGGGCAAAGTAAACAAACCCCAGGTCTGACTGCACTCCTACACTGATATGATCTAAACTACATTATAAGTGAGCATTAAGAGAAAATCCCAATTCCACAACCCCCAGGGGCAACAGAGGAACCTACGGTTAATGACATCATCGTCACTGTTGAGTCAAAGCTAACTAAGCGTTGAGGGGTTAGCTCGAGGTGAAGGCTTTAAATGGCTTACTCACATATCTCACGCTCAAATGTTAAGTGTTTTTGTGCTTCTGTGTGTGAGTGCACGTCTGTAAGTAGTCTGTGAGTATTTCAATTCAAACCCATCATTGTGAGAACGTTTTAGCTGGTCCTCACAACATTAAAAAGAGCCTTTTGAGGGTTAGAATTGGGTTTAAGTTAGGGTTAAGGGTTAATGGATCGAGTTAGGCATTTAGTTGTGATAGTTAATGGTAGCGTAAGGGAGTCCATTACGAGAGAATGTGTGTGTGTGTGTGTGTGTGTGTGTGTGTGTGTGTGTGTGTGTGTGTGTGTGTGTGTGTGTGTGTGTGTGTCTTCCAACCATATGCCATCTGCACACTACGTGAACTTTAAGCAGGATCATGTATAATCCCTGGGCCCACTTACGATAATTAACAAAGCACACAATCAGATTTATTTGTTGACTTGATCGCGGTAATTCATGTAATCAAAGGCTTTAAATTAACAAACTTTTGCAAGCGATTCAGACACTTATTTAATTAGCTGCATTTACTGTAAAGTCAAGACCATAATATAAACACGAGAGACACGGCGGATGATTTTTTTTCTCGGCATGTGGGTGAAACCATTAAGCTTAAATCTCACAGAGTGGTCCTGTTTAATTTATGGAGGTCTACTTACATACATTAACTTGTTTTGATGGTCAAACACCTCCCGAGCCAATAGAAATCCACTTTTCTGACGCTGTTCCCCCAGCCGCGATATTTCAGACATAAATCTCACACCCAGAAGACAGAGTGTGTTGTGATTGGCCAGCCAGCGTAGAGCCTTCTCAACTGTCTTGTGATTGGCCAATACCCAGAAGTGACATATTCAGCACACCCGCTCTCAGAAGTGCAGCTCCCCTCTCTGGAACGGTGGATGCACTGCTACTCATTATCAAAACATCGTTTCAACAGTGTTTAAAAATAGCTTCGTCACACCCCCGCTGCAGACTTTGACCTGGAGTCAGACCCAGAGTCAGAAGACACTGTCGCTTGTGAAACACCTTCACAACGGACGTTATTCTTCTTCTGCGGTTCAATGTACTCAACCGGATGTACCCGGACTAGTGCCCGGAGCAGGAGGATCTGCTGTTCAGGAGAACCGCTGTTAACATAACCGGACCGGGTTTTTTCAGAGATCTCGCTGAGCACGAGAATACAATAAAACACAGCGTTCTCAGCAATGGCTGAACTGTTTGTTTCGAAACTTCAGGGCTTCGTAAACAATGTAATGACGCAGATACACACTAAAAAACTGTTTTGCCTTTTTGACGCTAATGCCATTAACGGACGTTTTGACCCCGGTTAGGATTACATGCCTTTTAAAAAAATTCCACTCAAGCCCTCACTGCGATCAGAACATCCCAAACGCCGCGTCACAACCGCAATAACAGTGCACATCACGCTATTTAGCCACTCTAAACAACCGCATAGGAAATTCATTAGCTGCAACAGCCCCTTAACTGATGTGACCAGACCGATTGTACTGCCCAAATGTAACAAACCGTGTTGTGTGTAGAAGAAGATTCACTAGTTTTTAAGCACCATATCAAGTAGGCCAGCCTCACTCTGACCCTACATGACCGGGTCCAACACTTTAACACCAGGCTTAATTTATCTGGTACTAGGTTGTGTCTCGACAGGGCCGTGACTCAGGTGTCCACTCTCTGAACTAGACTTCCATTAATGTAATATGGATTCAGCGAATTGGACTTCCTGCGTCTTCAGACAAATTGGAACAGCCGTTTCGTGAACGCAACATCGAGTACAAACCCGATGCACCATCTGACATTTTTAAATCAGAAACTTTAGGCATCATGATGTCAGTGTCATCCAAGATCATAAACAGAGGATGATTCAAAACATATTTCCAACCAAGATATTTCAAGTAAAAGAAAAAAAGCTTTTTTTTTTTTTTACTGAACTACTGAATTAATCTGAATAGTGGGGGGGAGTCAAACTAATTTGGAGTGCCTCAACTCTATTTGCACTGTGGATTTTGGCAACAGATTTTGATTTATTTTAAATTCAAAACATGGCAGGAGGTCTGCCATTTGACACTGTAAACAAAGAGAAGCTGCAAAGATTTCTCGTTTTGGATAATGAAAAAAAAGAAAAAAATCTAACTGATGTTCAGAGAATGTCCCCGGGCCTGTCTTTCCAATCGACCAATACTCTCTCTTTGAGATCACAGATTTCTCAGTATTACCTCAGGAATGGGCACAGCTGAGGTGAACCTCGCGCAGTCTTTGCTTTGCAGTGGACCTCATTTTCTCCCACCTCCTGAAATCCTTGTATCCCCTGTAACTTTGAAGTCCAGCCAGTGAAGGGCTTTGAAAAAGCCCACAATCCCCCCGCCACGACCAGGCAGAGGATTAGCTGAGCCCGGCGGGACTGTGGGGAAAGAGGTGTCGAAGGGGGCTGCAGGAGAAGTGCCATTTTCCACATTGGCCATGTAGGCACAAGAAATTCTCCCTCCGGCCAGAGCTGCGGGGGATTAACAAGCTACTAAGGAAGCAGAGAACACACCTCCAGCCCCCCTTTCCCCTCCCCTCTGACTTCCACAGAAACCAATTTACAGCTGCAATCTTCAGGAGGCCACTTCTAACCCACATAGCACCTGCCTCCTTCTCCAACTCAAAAGTCATTTTCTTACGTCACTCACTAATTCTGCTTCTTTGAGATGGTAGACATTAGCAGAATACCCAACTGAAAGTGGTCCTGCATCTGCAAGGGCTTAACTTGTCAACTTCACTGACCCCAGAACAACATTTCAATATGAAAGGGAGGATGGTAGGCAGCTAAGGCTCCTAATCTCCCCCCGTTAGACGTGATACGATCAGTCACAGGGAAGTCATCCTAGAAAGTCGGTTTTCCTTTGAGGAACAAAAACAAGAGGTTCTTCTCCTTCCATCTATTTTGAACGCCATCATCTTGAAGCCGCATATTCACTGATTCTTAGGCATACTCTTCACATGACACAGACAAATAAGAGACTACACTTTTCATTTTCAGACTCACATAGGATATAATTGTTGTCTAAAAAACATATTCAGTGAAGGCAAAAAATGTGGGGTCAAAACAACTTGGACATTTTGATGAGCAAAGTGCAATCAGATCATCCACGAGTTCAAGTGAATGCTTGTGTGAAAATCGTAAGGATTCCCCACAAAGGTGTTGCTGAGCTATGGCACTAAGAGGAGTCGTTACATCATCATTGACAAAGAGAATTCAGGAGGCTAATCAGATGACTGAACACATTTCTGACACTGAAGTGAAACGGCGTCACAAAATCTACATCATCCTGATACAAAACGGCACATGTATCAATAAGTAATAGCAACCTAGTTAAGGCTGCAGGAACAAAAGACCTTGTTGGAAATAAAAGTTAAAAAAAAAATCCATATATGCTGCTGCCTGCCCATCAGTGCTTTTGAAGTTATGGGGTCTTTTGTCTTATCTGTGACTGAAAGGAGCTGGAGGACTTTGCCCTTCATCCCTTTGTTGTTACAGTCTCTTGTGGAAATGGAAGATTGGTCCGTGCGGGTGGGTGTGCGAGGAAGAGCTAGAGTTGAGCGGTCTTAATAAAGCTTCCCTCTATCCACCCAAGAGATCTCCTCACCCCAATTATACGCCTGACACCTCGACCCTCCTCTATCTCTTCCTCATTTCTCACACCCAAACCCACCCCCACACCCCTCAACATCCAGTCTCCCCGCTCTGATCAGGCCTCTCTCTCCCTCTGTTGCACTTAAAGCCCCAGAGGCCTGTGCCGTGTGCGGCTGCTGCTGGTCACAGCTTCACAGTGTGCCGCACCACAAATGCATCTTTTCTAGTACCAAACAAAAGATCAACACTTTGCACAGAGTGCAGAGTAAAGACAAATCTGCAGTAGGCAGGATCAGTCGAAAAATATTGTCAAGTCTCACTTGCACTTTCCCAAGTAGATAAATACTATAGTCTTGGAATGGAGACTCTCTGTCCTGAGCCCCTGACACCAGACGAGTACAGACACACTTCATGATCTGAGCCTATCTCTCCATCTCCAAAAGGCACCACAAAGACAAGCGTTTTATTTATTCTCACACTCTGGTTAGTAGGTTAGTTTGTTGCAAAGGCAGTGAGCACCACTGTTTAAATGTGACTGAACATTTCCACCAAAGGGCCTTGGAAATGCAGCTGCTTAATAGAACAACCAATAGGAGAGACCTCCCTCCCTGAGCTGCCTGGTGATGGGCCAAAGTCTCCTGTCACAGGTCAGATTTCCCCAAGGGCAAGAAATAGAGCCTCAGATTACTCGAGTTACAATATGTTGACAGATTATTATGGAATTATTGATCGTTATTGATTGACTGATATTTTTTCAGCCATCTTTTATATGTACGTTCCTACTAAAGTATGACTTTTTTTGTCAAATTTTGGACGACATACTAAAGTACTACTTTTTTGTAAAATTTTGTACCACAAAGTAATGTACAACTTTTTTGTCAAATTTTGGACGACATCCTGAAAAAGTCATACTGAATTTTAAGGTCAAATTTTGGAAGACGACTTTACCACATTTGTGTTTTTTCTAAACAATAATGCAAAGACTTTGACTGGTTGCAGGTTTTCTTTGTCTTCTAGGAAACTAAATAGGTCTGTGCCCTGAACTCGTGGTCGCACAAAACGAGCAATTTGCATATGATAATTTGGGCTTTGGCAAATTTTAATTTTCTTTTCTCCAGTGTTTTCTGATGCTATATTGAGCATTGGATTATTTAATGAGCATAACAATTACTTGTCGGGTTAATTATTTTCAGCTGAAATCATCTATGCCAGTCGAACGGTCTCTCATTGAGATGCTCAGAAATATTTATATTTTCTGAAGAACAGAGTAACAACTGCACAACGGATCTGGAAACAGGAGGATTAATGGCTATGAGAAGACGGATGCTGACGTCTGAAGCCTGACAGTTACAAATTCATCACGTTTATACTGTTATCACAACTTTATGTATTCATCCATGGGGATAAAGTATCTTTGCTGCTTAAATAACTAAGCTGTTAATAACACAGATGTGCTTAGTGAAGTATTTCTGTCATATTTGGGGTTTGTGGAGCATATCACACTTCACTTTCTTTTGTTTTGATTGAAATATGATCCGTTGATTTTGACCACTGATTCTGATATGAATACCGACAGTCTGATGAGCACATCCCCTGATTTCCAGCAGCAGTTCCTTGCTGGGAAGATAAACTCCCAGAAAAGCTGATACGTGTCAATCACTCTTTAGAAATGTCGCACAATCTTGTAACCAGAATAATTTGACCTCTCACTGCTGCACAAACTGTGTACTGAAACAATTTCAAATGAAACTATTGTTCACCAACATTCAGTGTGAAACAAAACCAAATTCAAAAGGTTAACCCAAGATAATTAACTGTATGCTGGATCACACCCTAATGAAACACAATACAATGGGCACACACACAAACAAAGTCCTATAGAGCCAAGATAGATTACTATCACTCCTGCCGCCTTGACACTCATCGCACGTTTTTGAGCCATTTCTGCTGCTTTTACCTTCAGATGTGTCCAAGGTCACAGCAGGCCTGCATCTGGCCATCCATCTGTTTCCAGTAGTCCCACAGGATGCCATGTCATCCGTGCTCTTTGGGCCCTGTCCTCTACTGTTCATATTCATGCTCGCTGGGGACATGCCCAGTCTGACACGGTACACCTTTCTCAGTGACTCTACAGGTTTCTGACATGTTTCAGCAGGCGTTTCCACTTCAGCAGCCCGACATCCTCACAACAGAGGAAATCTTAGAATTGGGTGTGTTCGTGTGTTTCATCAGAATCCACGTAACTGTTCACGCTTTTTCAGAGACCAAGTATCGCTTTTAAATACACATTAAATTGATGTGTAGTGGAGAGCACTCTTGCCTTTGCAGCAAGAAGACCCGGGTTCAAGGGCCTTTCTGCATGTTTTGGGGCTAGGGTTTGGTCTCCGGGTTCTCCAGCTTCCTCCCACAGTCCAAAAACATGCAATATGGAGATTAGGTATGAAATTGGACACGTTAAATTGGCCGTCGGTGTGAGACAGGATGGTTGTTTGTCTCTATATGTGGCCTGAGATAGACTGGAGAACTGTCCAGGGTGTGACCCCCACCTATCGCTCTATGTCAGCCGAGATTGGCCCAGCAACCCCCCTGTGACCCTCCAGTGTAGGATAACATGCTGTTGTACGAGTATATCTCAATATACGATTTCTCAAATACGCAATAATATTTTGCAATATAGTGATGATATCGTAATGTGACATCGTATCATGATGTCCCGGGTGATTCCACTCCCTACTCTGCAGTGTTAACTGCAGGTCATGGTCCTCGGGCCAAAAGATATAAGAGCAGCACTTTCAAGTGAAGCTCTAAACCTAGGCAGTAACACTCCAGTCCCTTGCACTACAGTAAGGAACCTAGGAGTCCTGTTTGACCAGGATTTATCACTGGATGAACACATTAAGCAAATATGTAGAACAGCCTTCTACCACCTTCGCAACATTAAGACAATCAGACATATTATATCGCGACAAGACTCTGAGAAACTAATCCATGCCTTTATAACCTCTAGGCTGGATTACTGTAACTCCTTACTGTCTGGATGTCCTAGTAAGTCCCTGAGAAGACTTCAACTTGTCCAGAATGCAGCAGCACGGATACTGACTGGAACCAGACAACGTGATCATATAACTCCTGTCTCCCAGTGAAAAGTAGAATAGATTTTAAAATACTTCTACTTACATACAAGGCCCTGAATAATCAGGCACCTTCTTATATTTGTGACTAAATCACTTTATATCAACCGAATAGACCGCTGCGCTCCCTGAACTCAGGTCTACTGGTTATTCCGAAAATAAATAGAAGTAGAATCGGTGGTAGAACATTTAGGCTGGCTTTACATGACAACGATCTGAACTCGAAACGTCCTTCTACTTCTCTCTAGTAGCGCCGAGTCACCCACAGTCAAAAACCACAACATTAACTCGGCGTAATTGCTGAAATGACTCCTAGATAGGTATCAGAGCAGCTAAGGCAACTTGAATGTCGGACAGATGGATCGAATCCGACATGACGCTGAAGTTGGCACCAAGAGGCGAATGTGGTGCCAACTTCAGCGTCGAATGTGGTACCAACTTCAACGTCGTGCCAGCGCGAGCAGCTTAGAAAACACTTTTGCGTTTTCAACCCTTTAGACTGGAACGCGACAGCGGAGCGTTTTTAAGATTTCCACTCTGGAGGGTGGGTTCATTTTTTTGCGTTTTTAAGCCCCAAAAACGCTGTCGCCGTCTAAATGAAAGGCACATCTGATAAAATATTTTTTTCACCCGGGAGCGTTGCCGTGTAAAGCCAGCCTTAGCTACCAGGCTCCTCTCCTGTGGAACCAACTCCCGCTTTCAGTCAGACAGTCTGACTCGGTCTCCGCCTTTAAGGTGAGACTGAAAACCTACCTTTTTAACATAGCCAAAGCTAGATCAGGTATGTCCTGATTAGAATAGTCTATCTTATGCTGCCATAGGCTTAGACTGCTGGGGGAATTTCCCATCATGCACTTTGAATGAGCACACAGACTTTGCATGAGCCGCACTTTCTCTACCTCGATTTCTCAACCCTGACCACTTACCCTATGTCCCCCCATGAGATGTAGCCCATAAATCCACATGTAGCACATCTCTAACTGATTTTTAATCTCTTACAGTTCTGCTGACACCAGTGAACGACATGAGGTCAGGACAGGAAAGAGGACTCCGTTATCCCCAAGTCTCTGACCACAACAGCCTTCACTACAGGCTGTGACAAACCCAGTGATCCAGATGGATCCTGGCATTTAAAGACTTTTTACTTTTTATTCTTTGTCATTGTGTATTGTATGTTTTGGGTAACATCTACTGCACGTCTGTCCGTCCAGGGAGTGGATCCCTCACCTGTGGTTCTCCCTAAGGTTTCTACCCTTTTTCCCTGTTACAATGGTTTTTTCCCTGGTAGTTTTTCTTTACCCTGGTCGAAGGTCTAAGGACAGAAGATGTTACCAACCCTGTGAAGTCCCGTGAGACAAACTATGTTTTGTAAACTGTGGGCTATACAAATAAAGATTGATTGATTGATTGATTGTTAGTTGAATTTGCAGCGGAAGGATTGTGTCTTTTTATTGACAAGTTTGAGTTTTTACAACGTTTTAAAACTCAAAAATCAACCCTTCACCCATAGCACACAACATCAATGTCAACTTCACCAGCTGAGGCGAGGTCAAAGACACAAAATGGAGACGACTCGGATACAAATTACAAAAAAATTATAATGTGTTCTTCCCATGTCACAACGAGCAGTTCATGTGTTCCACCTGAACACACTGACAAACACAGTGACTATCAAGCCCGTTCACTAGTCCAGCTGAAGGCAACCTTCTAGATATACCTCCAAAGAAAGTGCTTCTCCACCCCAAACTGGTGAGAAATTTGATGCGGCCGCCGTCACAGCTGCATTTGCGTTGGTCTGATACACTGGAGCTCGGACTGCATTTTGCAACTTTATTTAAAAAATAAGCAGTTGTGAGGACAAAGCAGTTACTTGTCTTACTAACTGAATCAGCTGACCTCAAAATGACTTTGTCCTTGTTGAATAGAAACAAAACTCTCTATATGAAAAAAAATGCTGTTTTTAAAAGCTAGTATTACAGTTCCTGAAACTCGATTAAAAAGAGCAGATAAGTTACCGAGTCAAAGAGACCTGATTTAAAAAAGCTGCTCCAATAGCAGTATTTCTACAAAGCCCATACAGAACTCTCTTTAACAGCATTCACTTCAGAAAGAAACAGTTTTCCTTACTTACCTCAGTGCTCAAACACAGTGTGACCAGGCTTGGCAGAAACTTCAGACTTCCCACTGTGTATCTGTGGATGTAAAATAAGAGATGGCCATTAGATGCATTCTGGTCCAACACTTAATGAAGAACAGCTCACAGTGAAGCAACCTGAGCCTCTCTGAGCAGATAGAGCAGTCACACTGCATTTTTCCCCTCTGGAAAACTCTTACAGTTAAAAAGCGTTGAATTCAAATGACAGACGAGTCGCGCTGCGTTCACTGTCACGGGGAAACGTAGGAACAGATGACATGAAAGTTTTGCGGTTTTGCTGAATTCCAAATCTTAAACAAACCAAAAAACCAAGTTGTATCATCTTTTATTGTTACTTACAAGGAAGAAAATACAAATGAAGAGCAAAACAACAACAACTAACAGCTTTTGAAGATGACAACCCCTAACATGAAGCAGGAAGCATGCATTTGGTTTGCGGCTTGATACAGAACAACTGCTGCTTGCCGTTTGAGAACTAAGATAAAAAAAAAATTGTGTTCGCAGATGAATTTGTGCTAAAGACATCACTAACAAATTCATTAATGTGGCCATTTTTCCTGGATAACCTTTCTCTCTTTCATCCATAACTGAACCAGAACATTGTTGGCTCTACAGTTCAAAATAAGCTTGTTGAAAATGTCCATCTGACATGATCTGGCTGGCTCCTGATGTGCACACAGACCAATTCTGACATGTGGAGACAGGGAAGGGTTTGACCTCAAACGCAGCACATTTCATGCAGCAGAGCCAAAGAAGACTTGCAGAGGCAGCATCCTCTGGATTAGCATACAAACCAGCTGGCAGCCACATGCTGGTGATGGTTCAGTTAAGGTTAAGGCAAAGCACCAGCTTATTTTCCCCTCTACCTCGCTCTCAAGTTCTCTTTGTTTTGACAAGAGGACCACAAGCCCCACGGACGGAAAGTACAACTGCTGAGAAGTGTATCAATAACAACCTACCCTGGGTAGCGCGATACCATAGGGCATGTGGTCATTACTTTCTCGTTTCAGTAGTATAGTGAGAATTGGTGACTGACAGGAGCCTGTGTACTCTGAACTTTCACAGAACCGCCTGGGAAAAAACTGCGACACATCAAAAAAGGCAGATAAGGCAGAGTGAAAAACTCATTCCATCAGCGGCTCAACAATGGTTCCAGACTATCACTGAGGCACTTTAAGGTCCCAGACTACAAATTGCCCTTAAATGCATCTATACTCATTTAGCAGAGTGAGTATATGCTTTATAGCAGGGCCCAGAAGTGCTTCACTAACACAGATCAGTAGATCATCTGCTAATACAATGCCAACATGTTTTCCATCTCTTTTTTTGATTGATACAAATTTCACAGATGGATGAACTCTTGGAGAGATCCGATTTGGCTGCACTCCAACCATGTGGTCACTGACTGCTGTCTGGAAATTCTCCTGGCAGGTAAAACAATTAGTGTAACATTTTGAATTATGCACAAAAGGCTCAAAAGTAAAAGCTTGAAGCAAAGTGTGTGACCAAAGTACTTCAGCTTGGGATCAAGTCTGGATAAAATGCATAAACACTATGCTTCAATGAGAACAATTTCAAAACCACAACTTGGAGCCATGACTAAGAACAAAAAATAAAAATAAAAATCAATGCCTGGCCTCTGAACCAATGGACCATGTGTCTGATTCTCCTCGTTTCCTTGCTTGGACTACCTCGAGCCAATGTAAGTAACCTGCTGAATTAATTATAGATGCATCTATTCTTCAAAACCTCACACTTGTGGAATGACTCTTTTCTTTTTATCGATTTGGTAAATAAATCCAGAACAGTGGGACTTGAAGATGATACCACAAGCTCTCTGCTTACGTCAGCTCCAGTGAAGTACACGCAACAGCACACAACTAACAAACAGTTTATTTCAAATGTACTGAACTGGGTGGTTTTTTTTTTGCATTGCCACGCCACCACCCCAACCTAGTTATACCACGCTGGCAGCAGATTGATTACTCAACTGAGCCCACTGCAAAAAAGATTTAGTCACTCATCACCCAGATCCAAACTCCAGGGGGCCTGATCTGCTCTGGGGATCAGTGTTGCAAGCTTGTTTGGATCATGCTGAGCTCAAGTCCATTATGACACACTCAGCGACTAAAGCTCAATTCATACTCCTCCGTAAAGTGCTCTACGTAGGTTATGCAGACCCCTCTGCGTCGTCTCCGACTGCACGAAATATTTTTTTAAGTGTCTGTCACTCCATCAAGGGACAACGGAGACGGCAAGGGCTGGGATTGGTCCTCAGGACAGGCCGAGCTAACGTTGCTCTGTGCCGGCCACAGCGCACACCGTGCGTCAACAGAGGGGTGCCGATCACCGCCGACAACGTCGCTGCAAAACTATAAATGCTTCATATCTTAAAACACAAACACCATATGTTTAGACTCTAAATGACTAATTTCTCGCCTCAAATGATCTTAAAACTGCGTTCCGCGACAGAAAAATATTTACTTCAGGTGAGAAACGGCCACCGTTTCAATGTTATTCAGCTGCAACAACAACAACAGTCGTTCTCTCTCGGACGGCATTGCTCACTGTAGCCAGAAGCACAACAACCTTGCGTAGCGACCCCTACTGTTCGGGCGGGAAATTGCAGTATGATCCGGCACCACGACGGAGAACTATGAAGGCTCGAGGGGACTCTGTAGTTACGCAGTCGGATAACGCATTACGCAGTCAGAGAAGTATAATGTGGCCTTCACAAACCATTTTTTTCCTCCTTTCTCCTATTCCTCTTACCTAACCAGCATTCACACCCACACTGAAGTCCAGACATGTTTCACAAATTGCCCGGAGGAGAGTGCGCCTCTGTGTGCATGTGAGAACACAAATGTCCACAAAAGTTGCTCCGGACATTTTCCAAAAATGTCTTCTGCAAGTTCCAATGTCCGTGTCTGGATAACATCCAAGTCGGCACAGCAGGAAAGGCTCTGGTTAATTCAAAGCGAGCGAGAGGGTGAGCGTTCATCCTACTGCAGAATGAAGTGTCTGACCCAGTAAATCTCTTCTCCAACGCCAAAATCAGGAAACTGTGCAGACTATCAATAAAGATAATGTGCAATATTGTCAAATCACTTCCCCCTTATTGTGCAATAAAGGTTGTGCACCATGTAAGGACAATCTAAACTGCATTACTTATGTAATCTTAGTGTTTTTATATTCCATTTTGTGTGGGTTTTTGTTTTATTGTGATATTTATTTGTGCAATGACAATAAAGGCATTCGATTCCATTCTGTTCAGTCATTGGTTAGCTCATTTACTGCAAACATTAACTTTTAAAGTTTATTTTTTCAGGGAAAGGACATCTGTCAAGGTTGGTTGTTTCTTGAAGGAGAACTAAGGTGCCATCAAACTGGCTTTTAGCTAGCAGGGCACCCAATTTCTCGCAGAATCGTGCTTAGCTATCATCTCGCATTATTGTTCGATTTTCTGTGACGCGGCGTTGTTATTTTTGGTTTATCATCACCATCTAACCCGCTTTTAACAATGTTTACAAAAAAAAATACTTGAGAAAACGATAGGAGTATTTCGGAGTTTTTGGCTTCTGGAATGGTTTTCTTGTGTGAATGTTCAAAGGTGTGAAAGGTCAGAAAAACCACCACAAACACATAGCTAATACAACTGTTTAGTTGGCTAAACAGGGTCAGCCAAGTCTAACACCTTCAGTTTGGTTTAGGGTTACAAAGTTTGCACCTCAAAATGCAGGAAATAGTGTTTCAATCGTGAAACAGTGTTTCGGAGAGTTATTAATTTCAAAATTATCTCTACTAGCTTCGCTGCACATCATGTGCAAGTGTTAACAAACAAAAATGGACACCCTCTAAAAGCTTAAAGCCTGTCGTCAAATATCACATTGTCCCTGATAAGTTAAATTCAGTTTTCAGAGTTGAGACCGATTTTCTAATCTTGAGACATTTAATTGGCTCGGTGTCAACGCAGATGCTGGATAAAGACAAACCTATTCATGATTATAGTTTTCCCCTGGAAATGTATTAAAATTAAGACTTGGCTGAGCTCTATACACCGCTGCCCTGATATGATATATCAGCAGTTCTGAAAAAAAAGTTGCATCTGTGAGCACTGCTGGGAGAACACCGTCTTGTATAATTTAACAGCTTACTGGCTGAAAGTGAAACAATTACTTCAAAGAAGAAGAATATTACAGTGGAGATGAATGTTTAATGAAGGATTCTGGAGAGACACAAGAAGCAATACAAATAAAGGGTCACAAATGTGACTCGCTGCTTCTTAGTGTTTCTGTCTTCCAGTGTTATTATGACTAATACTAATTTCTTTCTGATTTTTAAAAGACTCTTCATTTGGGTATTTTACTATACCCGACGTTATTTGATTTTATCTGTCCAACTGGTTTAGAGGAAAATTCCTACGACAAAGGAAGACCCATTGTCAGGGTTATAATATAACATAATATAGGATGTTAAAACATCAATGACACCATCAATTCTTGATTTATTGATTTAATTAGTGGTCAAATTTGATTGGCATTTCCCAAATCTTGAACTAATGACATCCTGAAATGTCTGGTTTTGGTCACAAACCAAAAGATATTCAGTTAACTGTCACGGAGCAGCAAAGAAACCAGAAATGATTCACATTTATGAAGCTGGAAGCAAACTTTTACAGCTCGGCAGTAAATCAAAACAATTTGGATGTTCATAACGGAATGTTGAGTAACAATTTGTTTAAAATTAATTTCATAACGGCTCATGTTAACGTTTGTGATTGTCCAATCTAACGTTCATGGTCACATTCCTGTCAAAAGAAGCTCAGAGCCACCTTAAAACACGTTAAGCTTTGCTAATTGCATGATTTATATATTCATCAATGGTCTACATGGCTATGTAATTCTGAACAACCAATAAATGTAGCACAGGAACTACGGAGAGAGACCTTTTCCGTCTTCCCTTCCAGCAGATGCCAACAACCCAGTGATCATCTGGGAAACAGGCCACACTCCTGCCCTTTCTCCACTTAGCCGTCTATTAAAAGGAAAACATGTGGTTGAGTGTCTTGTTTCAGGGAAAGTGAAAACACACTCCCGCTGAGGTACAGTGGAGCAGAGGAGTCCAGCAAGTTGTGACTCCTTTCCCCATTTCCTTTGTACCACATTCCCTCACTCCGCATCACCACATGGGGTAGGGTAAGTGGCTTAACCCCCTCCCTATGTTCACCAGGCAAAGGCCCTCCTCCCTCAACACCCACTCAGGAAAATCAATCAGTATTCAGGTCATGCCACACGGGTCTTCCCCCCCGTTAACACATGACTTCTGACCTCTGAAGGGTTCTCCTTGGAGACCTTGACAGGAGTTTGTCAGTGCAGGCAATGTCTGCTTCATGTCCGATGCTAACAAAGTCCTCGTGTTGAGGGGAGGAGCATGACCTGACCCCGTGCACCGCCAACACAATAAATCCAGCGGAGGGGTTCAAGGTGGCCTGACCTGCATACGACCCCGTCTCTGGAGAAGGAGAAGAAGAAGAAGAAGAAGAAGAAGAAGAAGAAGAAGAAGAAGAAGAGAAAAAAAGGGGCTACAAGCTCTAGCAGAGCCTCTCACTCCAACCTCCTGAAGGGGAGAAACCGAGGATGGCCTTTTTTGGGGCACCACCGAGTTCACAGCCACAAGCCTCACATTTATTCACTTCACCCATCTCTTGACACCCGAACAGTTGGATAAGCCTTGTTTCTGTCATGGGAAATGTGAGGGGCAAGGGTGGGAGGGGGTGGGGGGGGCAGAATTAGCATAGCGTAATTACACAGGGGAACGATCCAGACTCCAAGGAGCAAGACATAACCCGTAATTTGCCATTGTGCTCCCCATGCAATTGACAGTCGCACTATGATATTGGAGATAAATGTCGGAATTCAGGCTGTTAGTTTAACTGATGGTGCATTCAGTATGATAATAACCACGGTCTTGCACACAGTGAATCTGATGAGCAGCCCCGCAATAGCTCTTCACCACTTTCCCTCCCCTCCATAGGGTATTATCATGCTAATCTAAAAGAGAAGAAGGAAAAAAAATTTTTTTCAGTGAATAAGGAAGTATAATAGGTAACAGGGAGCTCTGGAACTGCAATGAGACAAAAGAGGGTGTATTCACACAGCTCTGCCCGAGCAGAGCAGGGGGTGACGAATGGACACAGACATTATGTTGGCTGGTTAATTAAAATAACATTTTCTAATTAAAAAGAGTGTCCTCGTGAATGGACTGCCTCGACACGATTACTGACCTGTGTCTCTCGCAAATGTTGGATACAGAGCAGTCAGGCTCTCTCTCTCTCTCCGTCATTGTTGTGCATTTCATTTTCAAATCAGCTTGGAAAGTGCAGACGAGTGGAGCACAACGCAGGAAGTGCGCCGGATCACCGCGGTGCTATAGTGCATTTCATATAACTCACGAGTTCATCATGGAAACATGATGCTTGTTTGTTATTTCCACATCACTGAGACAAACATACATGCCTATGAGTCAAATGATCCCGTCCTGATCTCATCATTCAGTGGTGATAATGTAGATTTGCTCATTGGTTGTAATTTAACCTCAGGGGTAGCCCAGCCCTTGACTTGGCGGGGACTCAAACCGGCAACCAAGTTGTCTTTCCACTTTGGAAACTATGTGAAAACTAGAAGTCATGAAACAACTATGTGGATGTTGGTGGATTCATACTTTAACCACTTTAAATGCAAGATATAGCATGTTTTAAGTTTTAAGTATTGATGGCATGTGTTTCAGACCAGTTTTCAATCGTGTGATCTACATAAGAAATTAGTTTTTAATTGATTTGGAGAGCAAAAACTTTGTTGCAACAGATTTTTAATAGATATATACGTACACTAGTTTTGGCACCCATTCAGGCATTCACATATTTCCCGACTGCTCAGTTGCTGAATACTTAAGAACAATTTATTTCTATATTCAGGATGACTTTTTTGGCAATTTTAATATAAACCACTTGAGCGTTTTCCTCAATATAAATACACAGCTCTATTATTGTGTTTTTATGGTTGTTAGTCAGTTCATATCTATATATACTACTTGCCCTAAACCACATTGCCTTTGGGGATTAATAAAGTTCTATTGAATACTGAACTAAATAAAGTGCATCTTTATGGAGAGTCTTCTATAACACATTATTCACACACTGGCGGCACCAGGCATCAGTCAATTTCAGCGTTTTAGGGCGCTTTGACACATGAACTGGACTGGAGGAGCTAGAGGTGAACATTTTGAAAAACCTCCTGAGCTACAGCTGCACCGAGACAGAATAATCTCTCTGGCCAAATTTAAGGTTCAAGTCAAGTGAAGTCAAACCTACTTTGGAGCACCGACTCGAAACAGACAAAATAAAACCAGTCATGGACCTCCAATTGGACAGTGTTTCCCCCTTGGTGTCATTACACAGTGGATAACTAACTTTTTATTATCAATAGTCAAGACTCGCCGCCGCTGCCTCTCTCAGTGGGCAATTTGCCACATTTAACCAGGCTTTAATGTTGAGATAAGGAGGAGAGATTGGCCATAGACAGATAATGGGTAAGGAAATGGCTGTGCAGCCAATGCTTAGGTGCAACTAAAACACCAGTTAAGCAAATATATGTGCAAAGACTCGCATGGAGTGAATTTTTTTTTGTAACTTGCTGCATTCCGCTCATTTTACCGTTTACCTTGTAAACATCGAAATGTAGGGGAAAATTACTGCCGTCAGGACAACTTGGCAAAGCCGTAAAAATCCCGCCTCCGGGGAGAGAAACCAGCTGTGTAACATCTCTTTGCCTGATGGCCCATCTGAACTGGACTTCCTGACACTTCATCCCATCGGTACCTGTAGCAACAGGCACGCGCCAGTGCAGCGTCTGTGTTTTTGCTGGAGGGCGAAGACGAGGCCAAAGAGTGAACGCTTGAGAGTGCTGCCCCCCCCCCGCCCATTCCTTTCACCCAGCCACCTGTCATTGAGTTGTGACATTAAAGCAACAGCGACAACATTGCGGTGGGTGCTTTGTTTACCCTGTGGTTGATTTGTGCCGTCACTCAGCAGAAAATGTCCTCCTCGGGGAGAAACCGAGGAGACAGGGGAGGACGGGCGGGAGAGAAACGAGGAGAGATCAAAGAGCCGACGAGGATTCATTCGCTGGACCGGCAGAGTGGCTCGTGTGACCGAGTGGGAGGTGTTTTGTTGTGTTTGTGTGTGTGTCTCTCTTGGCAGAACTAAGGTTACAGCCTCGGAGTAAATTAATGAACATGTTTTTATTTTGTTAGCTTGTTTTTTTTTTTTTTGGTTCAGCCTGAAGCGGTCATGCACATCACTGGAAGCACAAACACACACTCTAGCACCGTGCGGCACAATTATGGCTAAAATTATCCTCAGCGATTACTCCGTGACTGTCCTCATGTGAGCAGAAACACTGCTCGTCTCTCAGTTTCCCGGGGAACAACTCAAACCCCCTCATCCGCAACAGATGTAAGATACACATCTGATGTGGCAATGACAGACCTACACGTACATGCAATTCGGACTCTTAAGCTTTTAATAAATCATCCTTTTTGCTTGGATAAATCAGACCAATTCCTCACAATTTAATGACTTCAATCCAATCATATAGATGCATAACAACCACCAAGCTCACAGCTCATTAGCGACACACTTCACTCTCGACGATGTGCTGCGCACGCGTTCGCTTTAGTTCAAAGATAATATAAATCCTTCCACACACACATGGAATAAGTCTGGACATTTATCATTCCCCGACTTCAGCATCTCACGTGTGAAGACGCGAGTATCAAACTTTCATGACACCAAACAAATTGCTTAGATCCTCCAGACGAAAGTTTCTAAAAATACCTTGTATATTCTTTGCCACGTGGAGATAAATGGGCAACGGTAAAAGAAGAAGGGAGTCTAGTGATCTAATCTAGTGATTAGTCGGAGTAAAATGGCTATTATTTTGAGCTTCTTAAATCTGAATATGCTCTGGTTTCTTGGTTGGTTTTAGGACAGAACAATTGTTAGAATTGGGAACAAAAATCAACATCTTTCTTTACCCAACAACGTACTCAATTAATAAATGACATGTCCGGCGAGACTTGCATAATCATTACAGTCACACAAACTTACTCACAGTTTAATTAATACTAAAATGAGTGTATGCGTCGGTCTAATGTTCCACACATGCATATCTCTGCTCCCAGATTCCTTTCAGCTCCAGTATATTGTTCTAACTGGACCACAGTGAATGCGTTTAATCCCAACAGTCATAAATATTAATCTACACACAGACGTCTGCATAGGGGTTTGTGATTATTTCCACAGACGTGGCTGGATGACCTCACCGCACAGGATTCATGACAAACCTTTCCTGTTCAAAGAGACTGCATGTGAAGTGATTAGGGAAATCGCTAATTTACTTGATCATTACAAGATTTGATCGAGAAATAATCATTATAAAGAACAAGAAGTGCTAAAACAAATATCCTTATTAGAATATTGAGACTGTCGTGACTGGCTGTTGGCAGTTGTTTACATTTTCTCGATGAAACGACAGCAGTTAAGTTAACAGCATTAGGAAATGTAGGTCACAGCCTGGGTTCACATGATACGGAACAATGACGTGCCGCGTCTGCGCTGTGCAAATGTTTTAATGTAAATAATAACTTAGAGCACAGTTGCAAAAAAAGAAATCCAATATGACTTCTGCACATCAATGCCGAAAGATTTCCAACTGAGACTCATGATCTATGTAGCTATGAACAATCAATTCTGTCCTGACCACAATCATGCAGCCTCGCTCTCTCCCCCTGTGTCTCCCACTCATATCCACACAGACACAGCTGCAGGGGTGAGTCAACACATGGTTAATGAACTCACACACACACAAAAAAAAACACACACTCTTGGAATGGGAAGACTTCAGCACACTGGAGGGGAGGGGAGGGGAGGCGGAGGTGTGTTTTACTCATCCTGGACTGCTGCCCAGTTTGGATTCATATGACACCAACTGAACCCCCTCCTCCCTGATAAACCTCCACACCCCCCCCCCCCCCCCAAAGACGAGTTTTAAAAATAGCCTCGATTCGATGGAAACGAGCCCGGACTTCTGAGAAATGGAAGAAAATGACCAAGCTAAGTGTAGGCGAGCAGACTTATCTTACGCCGTGGCCGAGCCAAATGTTCCCTGCACATATGGTGACCACTAAAATATACACAAATAATAGCAAGAGGGTTTAAGAATAGATTAAGAACAACCACAAGTCTGCATATAGGTAGAACACTTCCACAGGCAGGGATTTAGCAACGTCTTAATAGAAAAAAAAAAAATCTAAATTTAACTCATTCCAGATTTAAGCATGAAGGGTATGCAGGAGTGCTGTTTGCTGAAAATCCGCCACAATCACTATCTGCAGAGCACAGAGTGCTTAAATTGGATAAAGAGCCTGGAGGAAAAGGTGAGTCAGGAATACAATCTAAGTTTCATAAACCATCGTGAACCTTTAACCTAAAATTAGGGCTCGCAAAGTTCAACTTCACGCTGAAAAGTATGCAGAGTGCAAAAAAAGGGACGAGTGCAACTTCGCAAGGAACAAGGTCAAACAGCGCTGCTTTTCTTGGAAAAAGTTTGTAAATCAGATGTGCTTCGGGCTCACACGTGTCCCCGTCACAATGCAGAGCGGAGAGAGAGCCCATTCTGTTTGCACAAGACGTGATAACTCTTCCGAGGGACAAAGGCACATTTCCTCAAAACACTTAAATTAAATATGTGAATACCTGTCACCTTGTGAGTGGGTGAGTGTCGAGCAGAGACGGGATATTATGGAGAATGACTGTGTGAAAGCAGCGGCGTTGGATGAAGAGGACAGAAGAGGGGGGAGGGAAAAATGGCTTATCTTAGCTTTTTAATTTCCTGCTTCATTTCACGTTTCAGGGCCATAAAAATTCTCATTTCAAAAACTGCAATGAGCAACAATGAGACATGATCATAACTCAGAATTACTTCTATAGTAACTGAACCCCCCCTCATTCCAACCTACACACCCACACACATCCATCCCTTCCTCACGCCTTCAGCCTAATTGTTTTTAGCCAAGATGCGACAACCCAGACAATTTCTGTGCAACAGATAAAAAAAAAAAATCTGAAAAAAATCTGATATCAGATATTCTATCCATCAGTCTTGCGCTGCCAAAAACTCTTGACCCACATTTCTCTGCATCACCCCTTGTTCTGTTCTAATCTGTTCTGCAGGCTCAGGAATGAAGACTCAGTTTCCTTTTCCAAAAACAACACTTGTACGCTTCCTTTAGAAGTCTTACAACAGTTCCAGTCCAGTAAATTTAGAGCGAAATTCACCCCGGGGGAGAATCACGGCACAACACAAACCTCCAAAAAATATGTTGAAAAATCTATTTAATCACTGGCATCAGCCTCAAAAATGGAAATTTGACAGAAACTATCGTTTAATCCCAAACATGAGGTCTGTATTTACCTTTCTTTGTCTGACTGCAAACTGTAGTTTGTCTTAGTTTTCCCGAACCCGAACTCATAAGTAAGTCGTTCAGTTAATCCCTACTGATAGTAATCAAGTACTAAATTAATCACCAACTACGAATTAATTAATCAAGTAAACAGACAAAGGATTAATCAGATAAAAAAAATAATCAACATTTGCAGCTCTATAAATAAGACGAGGAAAAATTGGCATTTAATCCCAGGAATTATGTGACGATTCTCCAGAGCTTTATCTGGGATTTACCAATGACATAAACCTGTGTATTAGCTCAAAACAAGTGAACAGGTTTTTAGCACATTGTTGTGAATGTTTGTGAGTGTTCTGTCAGTCTGTGTCTTATTCTGTATTTTCCCTGCTAGCCCTGAATAAAGTGCAACGATAAGTTGACACTGTAGCTCTGCTAACTCCACTTGTCTAGCTAACAGCTAAGCTAGCAGCCGAGTCCACAGATTTCTTCGGTACTTGCCGTCTACTGTTTAGAATCAAACATACCGACTAAAAACAAAAATTGGAGGACAGTTTAGCTCGATTGTGTCCTCCACCGTCATAGAGAACAACAACTCATCACTGTTGTCGTCTTCTCATTAACAAAGACGACATGGATGCAGCTAGGTTAGCTTTGAACAGTGCGATGTGCTTCTCAGCTCTTATGTTGAAGGTTATCCAGTTAGTCGGTTTATCATTTTAAGGATTGATTACTAGTCAAAATAGACTAGTAACTCAAACCAAACTGCCTTAGAGATCGAGCTGCCCTGTACTCTATTAGTTTTAAGCATTTACTCTTAAGAAAATTGATCTTTTATTTAAAAAAAAACCCACATTGATAAGTCAAATTGTTCAACAAAAGTTTCAGTTTACAAAAGAAAAAGGAAAAAAATTCCACTGACCTTTAGTTTGTGATTGACGTCGTCATTTGACATTTCACAGACAAAACAGCGGATAAAGAAATGACTGACACATCCATTAATAATGGAAATAATATGTATTTGCAGCCCCTAATTGTGGTTTGAACTTCAGCACATCTGTCATTGTCTCCCTACAGAAAGTCTTCACAAGATTACCTGCATTAAAGTTTCCCTTATCTTAAAACTGCACAAAGCCAGAGCTCGGACATGCCGCGACTCTTAAATGAAAGTAAAAATTTAACAGTCTGCGAGGTACATTTGTCTAATTCACTTTAGTTTAACCTGACGAACAGCTGAAAAGCCGAGCTCTGCCTAAACAGGTGCAGCTGACAGATTCGTTATCAGCCAATTTAAATGAAGCCAACTTGCTTTTTTTTTCCCATTTCATCATATCTGTATTAGTCTAGTTTTCTCCTAATTTCATCATTCCATCACTTCTGAGATTTCAATCTGTGTCACCAGAGGCAGGATGACATGTCAAAGATCGTACAAAGAATCTCATTAACTAAATAAATATATTTTCAGTGGACCATTGGTTTTTTTAGCGGGGGGTCATTCAAGTCAACATGTGTCAGGAGAACTGCTTCTTCTGTTGAAAACAAGACAAATGTCTGCCGCGCCAAACATTCGTCCTAAGACTTCACAGCAAATCACAGCGCGGCAGTGAGCGTCTCGAGGTGTCTGGGTAGGTCTTTCCAGGGAAATAACCTCTGGCACAAAGATGGATGTTGCATTTCCTTCAGCAACAACAGCCGTTTGTTGGGAGGAAATAGGAGAATAACCGGGCGGCTGGTTCAAGCTGTGATAGCCACCATGGCTGAACAGGCAAAGGAAATAAGTCCACGAAGAGGGAAAAAAAAGTAAACGAATCGAAACTCCCAAGAAAAAGGGCTTTTACGTTGTCACACACATCACATTCTTCATCACAGGTTCTGAAGCTGTGGAAAACAAAGCACGAGAAGTTGACCATTTGTCTTGCAGTGCCTATGGAATCTAAGGAAGTGTCTTTAACAAAATGTTCATAGATTAAGAAGCAGAATCAGAAATTGTGTCTTAAACATGAAAAAAAGCTTCAAACCGAGTAATTGATAAGCAAACTAGTAGGGGTGAGGGAAAGAAATCAATTCACATAAGAATTGCGTTTCTAATCATCCACAATTCTGAATTGATTCATACACTTCATAAAAAATTGATGAATTGATGATTTTTTCTATTTTAAAAAACCACACAAAATGCCAGTTTGTGTTATTTGTGTACAGTTTATTTTTGTAACTTCTGGGACAAAAAGGCAGCTAGCCTAACTTTCATTTATGCAAGTTATTTTTTAAGTAAGTTTTTATTTGTTTTGAATTAATAAATGTTAACTTTTGTCTTAAGTTTGCCGTTTATTTAAAAATCACATTATCTTTCACAAACTGTATTGTTTTGATGCCATAATTTGCCTTAACACACTATGCATTGTATCAATTTTTGAATCGAGAATCGATTTTGAATCGAATCGTGGCCCTAAGAATCGGAATCGAATTGTGAGACACCCAAAGATTCACATCCCTACAAAATAGTTGACGGTTAATTTAGTGATCGATTATTAATCAAGTAATCGTTTCAGCTCAAATATTATTTGCCCTTTTTTTTTTTTTAATCTATCAAAATGTTACTAAAAGAAGACAATTTATTAGTTTGTTTGTGACTTGAATGTTGTCAAGGCGGAGGAAGATTTGAGACTAAATTTAAGCGTGGAGTGATTCACCATCATCACAATCCGACAGATCTGAAATGAAAATGCTGCTGATGCATCTTTATTATCTGAATCTGATGGGTTTACTCTATTCAAATGTCCTCGCATGAACAGGGAACAAGGAAATCACAGGCTCATTCGTGTCTCTCAAACGCTTTTATCATTTAAAAACGCACAAACACACAGAGTGCATGCTGGTACCTCCATGTAGTTCTGACAGAACACACTGATACAAGCATAAGAATGTGAGGATGCACAGCCGATAATTCAGATACTCACTTGCAGCTAATGAAAAACACTCCCACACAGCCAGAGATCTGGGCTGGTGGATATGACCTTATTAATTTATAGCACTGACCAATGAACCAGTGTTCGTGGATAATGGAGGCATATCCAGTATTTACACACACAGCAGTTCAATGAAACTTGGGTCATTATTTAAAAAAAAGATCGGAGCAAAATGAGGCCTCGTCTCACAAGTCGTGGAATCATTTACATGAAATACATTAATGTGATTAACACATTTCTTTCCCTGGTTATTAACATCCATCTGCGGGAGGTTTTGATGACAGAAAACGACAGCGTCTGAAAAGTATACAACTTAAAAAACACGCTTTGATTTTGGCCGCAATGATGATCGATTATTATCATCATTATTATTATTATTTTTAATACTAAATTAAATTATTCATCGTTCTTTTAAAAAGAAGAAGTTCTCTGATTGTTGCCTCTTATTATGTTGCTTTATGCGACAGAAAAGTCATTAAAACAAACATTTTTGACTTGTGTACTTGTAACGTACAGAAAATAATTTGACAGCTTTTAATAATTAACTTGTCAAGAACATGTGGACCAAGTTTGACACGGCTAGCTCAAACATGCTAAGACGAGTTTGTTCAAATGCGTAGACTAGCCATTTTTAAATGGCTGACTTCTGGGTGGGCGGAGCTAATGGAAGTACATTGTGTATTTGTTTGGAATCATGAGAGCAACAAGTTTGGTTAAAATTAGAACAACTATATGAGACTTGGACACGATAGAAAAAATCCAACATTTAGAATTTAATCCAATTTTGGATTAAAAATTCTCTTGCGTCAAAAATTCCCCCCAAAAAACTTTGGAGTAAGCCAGCAAGCTCACCAACTTTCAACCTAATCCGACAACATTTTTCTGACCATGACATGACCTCTGGGGGCGCTATAGAGCCCTGGGGCCACAAACGGGTTTGTGCCATATTCCACTATCGCAATTTTCACCGTTGGACCCAATAATGTCATTGGGTGTCGGGAGATAACATTATGTATTATGAAACTGTGGCAAAAACACATTGGCTTTAAGTAAATGAGCCCTAACACTACTGATATTCTATAGCAAATGGTCAAATCACAGCACCTTCTGACTCATACTGTACCTGGAAGAGTGTGTGTGTGTGTGTGTGTATAGAGGGGGGGGGTCCTCCACTTTCAGCTCGGACGGTTAATCAATGAAGCGGGAGGTCTGCCCACCCTCATTACATGAAGTGATGAAGAAATCATTTGGAACAACAAACCAATGGACCTGATGCCCCCCAAACCTACCAAACCGAGAGTTCAGCAATCAATAGCAGGTTATGTATGGCGCGAGGCTATTTACGAGAGACATTTGTTTCCTTATTTCAGTCGCTTCGTCCCATTTAACACGGCGAGGTGAGGGGAATGGAAGTGTACGCAGAGAGTAAGTGATGTTTCCCGTGTGCCGTGGTGTCTGCGTTATCGCAGTCTTTTGGGAATTAATATAACATGCTGCCAAGAAGTAGGTTTTTTTTTTTTTTTTAAATTAAAAAATAAACAGAGAGAGAGCTTTAGACATCAGCTAATAATCCTTTTAAAGCAGTGGAAATGCACATGTGCGGCCAAATTAGCGACTTATTCGCATGAAATATATATTAGAAAAAACGTCAGGAATTGATTTGGAATTATTCAATCTCTTTGCATACATTATTAGATTATTTTTGTTGCGCATGCTGCTTTGGTGCTGCATTACAGGGACAATGCGGAAACCTTATTGTGACACAAATCAGTGCGAGTGGCTGCGATGAGACGTACTGTAAAGCTACTTTCTTTTACGCCCTAAAGGGCAACTGGTACAGGAGTGAGGGAGGGAAAAATGCATGAATCACAAACTGCCGCAGGTCTTTAACAAAACCGCCAACAACACACAGAAACCTCTGTGCATGACCGTGCACATAAATGGAACAAAGTAGAGTAAACCCTAAGTAAACAACAACAACTGAGGTTTTAATTCACGACAAAGACTCTTTTATCAGCCTAAAAATATAATTTGGAGGCAGTTTGCTGGCATGGCACGCTACACGTTCTATTCTCCCTGTAATTGCCGGACTAACCAGACACTCTGCTTGTGGCCGTCGGGGTTTGCAAGCGGAGCCCGACTCCATGTTCGACAAGGGGTTAACGTTTCTGAAAGAACAGCTCGACAAAGCCACAGGAAGACAGCCAGTCTGGATGGATGGACGCAGGCCTGTCACTTGTCCAGTTTGCGGTCTTTCGCCTCATGCCATCTTTTTCTTCTTCTCCTTCCCTCTAGCCTCTCATTGAACTCAAAGCTTTTCCTCGCAGAATCTACACACTCATCATCTTTGTAATTTCCAATCCTGCACACAACCACACCAGGACCACAGGAGAGAAGCCACGGCACGCATGTTTCTTGATTCAAAAGTAATTACAAGTCTGCCAAGGATTCAAATCTAATGGTTGATGATTGTGGACTTGGGGGAGAAAAGATTGTCCGCACTGAAAACATCCACTGTGTTCATGGTTTCTTGCGGAAATCTGCAGCTGCAACTGGGAAACAGACAGTATGCCTGTGTCACAGCCAATCTGTAAATGAACTTTAAAAATCATGCAGACCCGTATATATCTGCAGGACACGGAGCCCTGAATCAGCAATAATGAGGTGGAGAAACTTCTCTTTCACCTGCAGCAGAGAAGCTGTTTCTGCCCAGAAGAAGGAATGACTGAAAACTGAAAAATAAGAAAGCAAGAGTCCACTCAGCACAGTGACGGGAGATCTTGTGAAAGCATGACGCACGTCCACCTGCTATTCTTAACCTGTCCATTTGTAACGCTCGATGCAACATGTTAATGCGATTTCTTAGCAGCTGTGGCCAAACGGGATCAGACCTGGAGGCCAAGGCCTGGTGGTCTCAGCAGAAAGGCTGGACTGGCCTGTGCTGTGTCAGCTCTGGATTATGGATGAGGTGGGTCTGCGGGCTTGACAGGTAATAATTCACTCCCCAGGGGTCCCACACCCTTTGCTGGACAAAGCACAACCAGCCGGGACGAGGTGAGGGTGGAGGGACTCAGCCTTGGAGGTTCAGATCCAAACAGCCCGTCCCCCTTTTCTGCTTTTTGTTTCCCCACCATCACCTTCAAGAAGTGGGGCTCCTATTGGCTGTGCAGTTGCCACGGGCAACCAGCCATTATCCAAATGAAATATGAGATGCCGCAGACCGATGCCCCTTTTAGGGTGCAGGGTCAAACAAAGTGCCGTATGTTGCGGGTGACGAGACGAGATTAACCGTTGCCTCCTGAAGCGTGGACGCTGCGAGCTTAGGGTCTGAGATACTTCAGACTAATTGCTGTAGTCAAGAGCATTTTCCACACATATTAGACGCTACTTGAGCTGGACTGTGCTGTGTGTAAAAAAAAATATCCAGTGTTTACACAGAGAATGTCAGTCTCAGAAGGTCAGTCAGCCATGTTCACAATATTCAAAGTAAGGAGTAAGGGGCTGTCTTGTTTTTGTAAGGTGAAATAATATATATTAATACAAAATATAACACATACTCGAGATGCAACCTCTGCCTGGTCAAATTTTTGACACGCGACACTGTTTCCTGCCATCCCTTACTCACTCACTCACTCTGCTCCCTGCCTCCATCAACAGCATTCTACTCATCGTTGAGCCGTCACATGACCTCATAAAGATCTTTTTAACCATCCTCACAGGCAGTTGTGTCACTTATTGACCTTATTTTAGCAAAGTCTGGTGAGCACAGAGCATGTACCTGTCACAGGACCATTAACGCTTCTTCCATGGCAACATTTAAATATCAGGATGCTGTTTTTTCCTCTCTCTCTGAACCTGTGCAATAATGATCTGTTTTCACGGTGTTCACGATGTGCCGCTTTTTTTTTTGCAAAGGTCACACATTACGCACCTTTTGTTTGATGCTGTGTGAAATAAATCTTTCAATCAGAGTGAAGGTTTTTGCTCGCCGTTTCTGAGCACCTCTCATTTTCTGCTCTGTGCACCTCGCAACATTTTTGGGACAAGTACCAAACCATCATGGAGAAAAAAAAAAAGATTCTTGACAAAACACCGAAATGGTTCACTAAACACACTCTAGCTGTTGTTAACAAAACAGGCAGCCCCGCCGATTTGAAGTCTATTTGTGGGAAACACAACAATAGTCCAAAAAGATATTATCCAATACTCTCAACTTCCACTGAGATAGAAATGGACATGTAATGAGCATCGGGTGCTTCAATTCAGCAACTTCAAATTTACTTGGGGGGCGGTTAATGTAACATATCTTCATTCTTCCACTGAAATCCATTTTTTTTTCTGCCAATGACTCATCTAAACCATAAACTTCCTTGTGTGCGTGAGAGTTTTATGAAGCTATGTGCAGCTATTGAGCACTTTATCTCGATGATGAAAATGGGAATCAAACTTCCCCCAGGGGCCACAGCCCTCAGCCCCCAGTTAGGAGCTTATTTCAACCATCATTACCCTGAGGACCATTAAGAAGATGCCATCTGCACACACGAGGCCCCTCCGTTGGGGCCTCTTGTCATTTCAAACTAAAAGCAAAAGTGCCGAAATGGAAATCGGAAATAAAATTACACACTGGGCTAAATGCACCATTAACCATGCTAACAGAGCGGGGGACCTATCAGGCCCGGAAATGAGAGTTGGACAAAGAGCGAGCAATTTTCAGCAGTGACAAGGAAATGAATGCACTGCTGCTACTCGCACATTTACCACTATAACTCAGCCATCAGCAGAATGTGACTTTCTTAATGGTGTTTGAGGGAAAAAGTAAGGGTAAGCGTTTATTGTTTATGAGCGGAGGAGACTGCCTCAAACAAGGCATGAATATACATTTGTATGCACTATACAAGTGGGAGCGCTGACTGATAACTGCCGCTAAGCATCAGACAGACCGAGGCTACAGCGGCACCTCTCTGTATTCGTTGAGCGGTAACGTGTCAAGCGAAAATGAGCCGAAACCACACTGCAATGTCCTCTGAGTGGCACACAAAAGTGCTTCGTCACTGTAAAACTGCGGCAGGGAAACCACAAGCCACCCGTGGGCCTCCCTCGTCCTGTGATATCCCTGCAGGAGCTGAGGAGAGGAGGTAGAAGACGACAAGGAGGGGGGAAAAAAATAACTAGAGAAACATCACAAGATCTGACCACACCGTCTCCACTTAAACATCTGACTGGAGCAGTGTTTGTGCGATGTTTGTGCCCTAACAGCCAAAACAAGAGGCTCTCTCTCTCTCTCTCTGCAGAGGGATGCACACATTTATCAGCCGTTTTCATCATATTGACTGTGATTGGCTTATCAGCGAATGAGGAGAAGACATCCGTTGACTCAGCCGTGCTACGTAATAAGCGTTTGACTTCCGTGACAGGAGATGGTCAGGAAGATGAATTCATACATTTGACAGATTAGCGCTGGGATTATTCACAAAAAAAAAAAAGTAACAAATCCTCGCTTTCCTGTATCAGCGTCACCACATAAACTAACGACGTCCACGTCTAACTTTGATAGTGATATCAGTCGGATATACAGTCGTGCCGATTCACTCACCACCTAGCCATAACCAGCCATTTAAGAAAAAATCATCATCCAGTCCGACTGCGTAACAATTCTTCTTCTCCCATTAACAAAGAAATAAACGGCTCACGATATGATAAACCTTGCCGTTTCTTTATATTTACATTTAACCATCTTGTTTTTGTGATAAATGGTCACATGACGGCACACGTTGCCACTTTTTCCATTTTTATAATACGGTTCAATCCGCTGATTTTGGCCTTATTCCTAACGCAAAATCCACCCTCATAATTAAAACACAAAGTTGGCACATTACCACTGTAGTCATTTAAAAAAATTAAATGAAATAAATAGCCATTAAACGATGCAGTTTCCAATTATTCACAGACTGGAAACCGTGTCTTTTATCCCGAGTTAAAGCTCACGCTATAATTATTTGCATCTCGGACACAAAAGATCTTAAAAACCATTAAATAAAAGTAAATAATTTCATGGATGCATCAGCTCAGTGCTGCTTTAACTCAAAATGAGCAATAGTTATCCGTCCTGTATAGTCAAGGTGATGTCACCTTAAACCTGAATATAACCATATAAGCAAAACTTTTGCTGCAGATGGATAAATCAGGCTACAGCAGATAGATAAATATATATATATAAATAGAGTAAATTAGATAGATGCCCTTTATGCATCTATGCAAATGTTGCATTTAAACACTTAAAATATAGCACGGGGAACCATACAACATAGATTACACAAGTACTATACTGTGAATATAATATAAAAAGGTTGAGGGAAATGGGAAAAAAGTAGCAGCGCAGTCGATATCTGCCTGTGCTTTGGAGATATTTATTTACTACTGAACTGCTCTTAACCTCAACTGAAACTGAACACCCACTGAGGGAGATGATGCACAACAGGCCGAGACGAATCATGGTCCAAATAGAGCAAAACATAAAAACACACAACAACACAGAGCTCAAGAAGAGCATCTCTGTTTCACTAGGAACGGAGCTTATTTCCCTTCGACGGCTGCTGCAGCCGAGCAGCGGAGAGGTAAAAGCACCGGAGCCTCGTCCTCTTTTCTTTGTAAGAAGCTCAGAGGAGGAGAGAATTGGAAAGAAATTCAAATTAAAGCAGCTGCAGAAAGTCTGCGTGCAAAAACCTGTTACAACCATGAGCTCACAGTTGTTGTTTTTTTTTTTACCCCTGCGAGTTTTGGCATTAGGACAAAACTGCAGATGAAAAAAAGGGGCAAGGATTTAGCAGTGTGTGCAAATTGCGCCGCTGTCAATGCAATCAAACGGTCACGTAAACGCACCTTTCTTTCCCTGGCATCCCACACAGAACGTAAAATACCACAATATGTGCTGGTTTTGACTTCCATATTTTTTATTTTTACCAAAGTGGAGAGACAGAGAGAAAAAATGGCAGGGAAAAAAACAAACAAATCCAAATTCAGTTTGGCACAAAGCCGGAGAAAAGGAACCGCCGTTAATTGACGAGAAGTTGCATTGAATAGAGCAAGAATACGCGTGTATTTATTACATCCAAGAAATGTGTCCAACAGAAGTAAAAAAAAAAAATGAATTAGTGGAACATCAGCTAATACTTTATTTTCTCTCTGCCCCTCAGTGAAGATAAAAAAATGACCGACACTCGTGAAAAACACAGGAGAAAGAGCACAACGCGGATTCGCCAACAGAGAAGCCTACAGTAAGAAAGCGGAGTTCTGAGAAATGTGTCGGGTAAAAAATGGGCATTGGAACCATTCCCCTGGACGCATTTAATGCAGAGAAATGAGCTCCACGCTGGGGTAAAGTTGTGAGCATCACACTCCAAACAAACTGAGTGAAGTGAACGCAGCATAGAAGCAGAAGCAGCGGCGGCGGCGGCGGAGAACCGCGACTTACCTCAATGTTTCCCCAGTTCCTTCGGTCAAAAAAGACAAACGCAAACGTCGCACTCTTTCGGTGGAGACAGAGGACGCAGTGTCGACGCAGTTTTAGCGTCGCTTTTCTTTTCTTCTCCTCTTCTTCGCAGAAACGGTTTGTATTCCCAGAGCGCCGCGGCACTGAAAAGGCGACTCTCGCTGCTGAGACGAGACTGAAGCCAGACTCAAATCACAACACTCCGGCAGCCGACCAGGCCACGCCCCCCTCCGCGATGGTGTTTGACAGGAGACTCCGCCAATCAGAGGCCTATGTTACAATTGTCTCGTCGCTGATTGGCCATTCTTTTGAGGGTTTTCTTTGCCCCGCCCAGTGCAGCTCACTTTACTTCCAGATGTTGAATGTCTGCACTTTTGGTTCGCGTGTAAAGCAGAGGCAGCCAATCAGAGCGCAGGACAGGGGATTTAAACACACGTATTATTACTCTTTATGGGCGTTAACGTGTGTTTTGTGAATTGCATTAAGTTACGTCATAATGTTATTCAGCTGACTTCACACTTAATTAATGAAGTGCTCCACAAAACATACAACAAAGGGATTTCTATTGTGATATAGTTGTGTACGTTTACACACAGTCATATATATATATATATATATATATATATATACATGTATGTATATATATATATATGTATTTATATATATATATATATATATACATATACATATTTATAATAGAACTATTATTATTGTTATCCATGATAACAATTAATTCTAACTTGATTACATTTTATGACTTCTCAGAGAAGCCCAGTGCCAAATAAATAACTTGAAAAAATTTCCTCAAGATTTTTTGAAATATTTATGTTTTTATGACAGGTGGTCTAATACATTAAGCACTGTATGTGTGTATGAGGTCCAAAAAACTATCTTCAAAGTGCTTTCTTAGGGTTAAGACCATGGATGTATTATATGAACTGGATAGAGCACCGCCCCTTCGCTTCCGTTCATTCCTATGAAGCTGCTCACCCAGCGCATATGCCAAAAAAGTTTTTGACTTCCGCATTTATTTCCGGGTTATGGGGCCCATAGAGCATGCACAGTAGTGTCACTACCATATACAGATCTGTACAAGCCCGTGTCCATGTCTTGAGGTGTCCTGTGGACACTTTTACAGGCGTCTATTTTACTATTGCGGTCAATGGGAAAATTGCTTTTGGGCTCCATGGGGTTTTCTGTTGCAGTACCCACAGTGGCCACCATTTAAAAATTGTCTTCAAGGCAGAGGGGGCGGTGCTCTATCCAGTTCATATTACACATCCATGGTTAAGACCTGGTTTTAGGGTTAGGGTTAGAATTTGGTATAGGTTATAGTAAGGTTAAGTTTTAAGGTTCAGCACTTAGTTGTGATGGTTAAGCCCGGGGTATGGGAATGCATTATGTCAATGATGCGTCCTCACTAATATAAAAAAACATGTTTATGTATGGTTTACTATATATAAACATAAAACACTTAAAAACCACTTCATTAGGTACATTCGGTACATAAATAGTCAATCATATAGCAGCAACATAATGCATTTAAGCGAAGAACACAAAGCAGTAACTCCTGGGTAACAAAAGAGAACATAGAGCATTTTGTGTTCTTTCTTCTTGGCATGTTGCTGTTCATCAAGAGGAAGGCAAGCTTTGTTTGAGGAGAAGGCTGCAGGCCGCACAGAAAAACACGGTCAATATTCCCTTCCGTCACACACATAAGTGATGATTCTCTGTTGACAAATCAACTTCAGCGCGTGTAGCTTCCTCCACCCTGTAGGAGCCGGACCACTCTGCTTGGTGCCCCAAAGGAATGGTGCCAAACACTCAGTGTTTGACAATGGAAAAGCTTATACTGCGTTTCCATCACAGTAAAGCCCTGGGTAAGGCTTGCATTCTGACTGAGAACAGTACCTTTACTTGGTAGGCAGGGTGTGGGTTGTGCGGGCGTTAAAGCTCCCATAGAGTGGTCCTATCGCACATATATGCGAGTTATGGAGGTCTACTTACATACATTAACTTGTTTGTATGGTCAAAAACCTCCTAGTTGCTGAAAACGAGCCGATCAAAATCTCTCCTCAGTCAGCCGCGCTGTTTCAGACCGAAATCTCACCCCCAGAAGACAGAACCGTGTTGTGATTGGCCAGCCAATGAGAGCTTTCCCACCGTCTTGTGATTGGCCAGGTACCTGGAAGTGAGGTGATTAGCACGTCAGCTCTCAGAAGCCCCCCCCCTCTGGATCGGTGGATGCACTGCTAACCTCCACAAAGGACGTTCTTCTTCTTCTGTGGTTCAATATACGCAACTGGATGTGCCCGGACTAGTGCCCGGAGCAGGAGTATCCACTGTTCAAGAGATGGGATCCTTACGCCACGATTCCAGGCTTTTTCAGAGTGCTTGCAGAGACCTAAGAATAAAATAAAACCCAACGTTCTCAGCAGTGGCTGAACTGTTTGTTTCAAAACTTTTAGGGCTTCATAAACAAGGTAATGACGCAGGTACACACCAAAAAAAGTACCACATATTGAATCGTTGGGGCTGGTTATTTTGGTACTTTCTCTAATGAAATAAAAAAACAAAAATATGCAACGTTCCACTTGGTGGAAACATGGCTCTTCAACCAAACTGAACCCATCTGTACTTTGACTTGTTGCTGGGGGCAAACAGGCTGGTATTGGTATGTGTACTTCAGAAACTTTTGATCGACTGGAATTTTCACACAGAAAGAGCGATCCATAAAGAGAGAGCAGCAGTTCTTTTGGTGGGAAATGTTTTGTTGATGCCAGAGGTCAGAGGAGAATGGCCAGACTGATTCAAGATGATAGCCAGGCAACAGAAACTGAAATGACCACTCCAATGTGACCAAGGTACTATGACCATCTCTCAAAAACACACACAACACATTAAGCCTTGAAGCAGATGAGCTATAGTAGCAGAAGGCCACTTTAATTTTGAGTCATGTGTAGATGTGTAGCCAATCAATTAATAAAAAAAAATGTAATTATTGCAGAATTTGTTGTGATTCATCATGATTTAATCACATCTTATGATCTTTATACTGAACCATGGAATGGACTGATATTTAAATGTCATAGACGTTACATAGAACTAACACAAAGGACGCACATTTTAAATCGCACGCTGTTGTATATCATCTCTAAGTTTAAACAGAACTGCACAAAAAAGTCCTGTGCACTTGTGCACTCGCAGTATATACAATAACAGAAAAACAAAACCCAGGCCAAGATGAAATAGCCATAAAGGCCATTAAAATTAAGTAGGAGAATATAATTTCTTGTGTGTACTCACATTATTAGTGCCGCTCTTCTGTTTTACTCACAGTTAATGCAAACGACTGCAGTTTCCAGTCTTTAACAGCGAAGTGTGCTGTAAAGCCTAAATGATTCTCATTATTCACACGAGTCCAGTGGTCAAGAGTGATGACCTGCATTTGATCAGGCATTTTCTTCACCCCCCCCCCCCATATAATGCATTTATGACACAGTAGTTTGTCTCAAGAGCAGCATGTAAATGTGTCTCCTGATGGCATGTGAATGATTTCCCTCACTCCTCACTCATGCTTGATGGTTTTTTGCTATCCTTGTAGCCTAAATAGTGATATATCAAATGTTGACGTGAAATCCTACATTTTTCCATCTTCTATTGCTATGATACGTTATAAAGGCCACACATACAGTAGATGAGTATTTTTTGAAAAAAAATAGAGGTTTTCCATCAACATCTGTAACATTGGCTCATAAGAACAGCCCAAAGTGTCAGCCCAAAGTTCTAAAACAAAAACAGAGCCAGCAGCATGTTTAAACTTTTCCGTGCTCTAAAACTTTAGGGTAGTGTGGATGACAGGTGTATCCGGAGCACAATCCATGCATTTGTAAACAAAAACAGAATAGTGTGGATGTAGCATTAGACATGACTAATGTTTTCCATACACAATAAATGTGTGTGTAGGGACATAAATCTGTTTACACAGCCACATTATGGGGACAAAAATCAAGTCCCTATAATGTAAATGATTAAGGTGAAGACATGTTGTGTGGCTAGGATGAAGTTGGTTAGGCCTGTAATAACTACGTCAAAGTAACATATGGTCCGTGCACAATCTAATCATAATGTGACATTTTTCAGATCCAGATACCTACACACGTGTAAACGAGGAACTTAGCCACAATATTGATGACATTGCACTCAAGAAATGTCAGCTTGTTCATCATATGTTTTGTAAAAAAAACTAAAAAAAATAAAATGTAAAAACAAGGGGAAACTAAAACTAAATGAATTTGACACCCCTGGGTTAGGGCCAATTTCAATTCCTATCTTAACCCTCAAGCTCAACCCTTAATCTTAACTGGCCCTCAAAACCAAGTGTTGAGGGTTATTTTGTCACTTAGAAATGGAACACCCCTTAACTGCAGATACGTCTTCAGACTGTGGGGGGCAGAATAACTTGAAAGCTGCGTCCAGTCTGTCAACTCCAAAAAAGTTATTAGGTTGTCAGTAAGTTATAAGATGATACTCATACAAATACCACAACCCCGGACATATTCAGCTGACAGTTACCACACACCACGGCTTATTGAAAAGTAAACGATAACAAACGATCGATCCGCACCGGCCGTCTATTGACAAAAGATCGCAAAATAAAAATAAATGTTACGCAAAACAATGACGTCAGTAATCCATAATATGGGCCTAAACTAAGATAATTCAATGGTTTTCATTATTTTTATATCTCTATTAACAAAGAAAATACTTAATTTGTATCGAATTCGTTTCACTGCTTTCGGCACCATCTTTGTTATGTCAAAACACGCAATGCATTCTGGGTAGCCCTTGCTCCCATGGGTGGTCTCGGAAAATCTCAATATTGAGGACGATACAGCCCTTAAACTCGCCCCTCAACTTAATTTTTCTGAGAATCGGGACAGCACTTACACTAGAGGGAGCTCGCATTAAGACTAAGGGTTAAACGAGGAATTGAAATTCACCCTAAGCCTCCATAAATCTAAGTCAATGTGATGTCCCTGAAGTCATGGAAACTAGACTAAAATTGTTGTTTCCTCTTTAGGACCTTTTCTGGCATAAACCCTGACCTGTATTCCTCACGGAGACCCCAAAATGGGTCCGAATGAGACCTGGGGAACTGGTTAAGTTTAGGGCTAAGATTTGTGTAACCCCCTTTCCCCCCCAGGCACGATGAAAAACAAGTAGATTTCTTGAACTGGTTTAATGAAGCTTCCTTCTTCATCAACAACGTGAAAACTGTACAGAACAATGTAATTGACACAATTAGGTACATTAGCTCACCGAGCACATCATAGCATGTAGCTTAGCCTACAACAGGACATAACAATATACATTCAAACAATAAAATACCTCGTTGGCTGCACGCCACAATGAGGGAATTTTCCATGAAACTTAATGGTGATTGTCCTTGATGCTCTTCTTTATCCTTTTCTTGACAAACGTAACTTATAATGTCTGTGTGTAACCCGAAACGATAGCGCGGGGCTACATGACCATCCATCCATAAAGAAGCGGGTGAACGAGCGCAACCGGAAATAGGGTAAACTAGAGTTCCGGTGTCACGCAATAAAACAATATGAAAATGCAATCGTGTCTCAAACAATTAACATGAAATGTAAATAACAATATATATATACATACACTGTTAGATAGCAGTGAATGTTATGCACCATTATGGATACATAAGTCATTGTGGTTAAGTTTTGGGATAAATTTTTGCAGAGTCCTGTCAAGAGCAGCCGCACAAACCTGTGTGTGTGTGTGCGTGTGTGCGTGTGCGTGTGTTGGAGAAAGTATAGAGAAATACAAATGTGTAAAATGAATATCATTTACATAATGAAAATAAACAAACAACCGTTTGCTGATGATATCACGCTGAGTTTTATTTCAATAAAATGAGTTTAGATCATTTCTGATTAGCAGGGAGCTTTTTTTCCCCCTGCTCTTGAAGGAGTAAATGCCAGGAACTATTAAATTTAGTTTGTTTATGAAATGTCAAAACAGTAAAAAATATCCAACTCTGCAAAACGCTTTTGATTTACGCCTTTTCATGAGGTTTACAACATATAACCACTAATCCCTACACAACACATGCAGATGAAAATGTTCAGTGTGTACACAAATGGATTATTTCCACTGTCAAATAAATTTTCTTAAACGCAGGACAGCTACGTTGCATCGTGAAAAACGCAAACTGCATGTTCTCTTTGTCCTGCAATGAAATACAAGCATCTTTTCAAAAGCAGGGACAAAGTGTACCAACACGATTTAATAAGCTGGTGATGATGTTCAGCACATTCCCAGATACACTAATTAGACACCTGTGCAGGGAAAACACAACCGAGGCATTTGCTCTGACTCTGCGTCACGGTGTTTGATGATAATCTAGAGGACGGACTCTCTGACTCATTCATCTCTAGCTTTAATCTATCGCATTTCCATTTCACTCAGCCGTTCTTGTCATTGTTGTTTTATGAAAGGACAACAGTTCAAGTGGGCTCCTGCAGCAACTGTCTACAGTGGTTATGGTACACACACACACACACACACACACACACACACACACACACACACACACACACACACACACACACACACCGTGCCACGTTTCCCCACTTTAATGGCAAACTCCTTCCGAGTCACGCTTGTTCGTTACATTCCTCTTTGGCCTTTAGCAGCAGAAATATGGCAGTGTTTCTTGCCTTTTTTTGTTAGCCCAGACTCAGCACTAGTGATTTATTCCATTAGTTTGTGTTGGCAGTGCGACGCTGCCTGTTGAGAGAGGCTGTTTTCGAGGGGAGGGAAAGGACACAGGCACAGAGGGATTCACATGGACTGGCTAAATCTCTAGCCACCTTCAAATTCACCATAATCCTCTACCTGTGGATTTTTTTGGGCAGCAGAGACACTTAATTTATTTACAGGCTGTTCTCCTTTTGAACTTTCATAATTTCTGCTTCTTTTCCTCCTCAGAGTGTCGGCTCAGCAGTGGTTGCGTACTGAATGCAATCACTGCTGGCGTTTGGTTGCTCGTTCACCACGGAACTCGTGTGTGCAGAGAAGATCAAAGAACACCCTCTCACTGAGCGTTAGATGAGAGGATTAATGTCAAGGTTAAGCCTTTACAGGACACAGGATGCCACAGTCCACACCAAGTTAGCGTAGCTTAGCATAAAGGCTGGAAACCACAAGCCAGGTATGAAAAATGTCCATGTGGTGTCTTCAAATAGGATTTGTGAAGTTGTACGATATTGGGAGGTTTTGAACAAGACATGTATGATGTTCATAGTAAAGTTATGAGAACATCATTGCTGGGTAGAGGTATTGTTAGCTAGCATACAGAAAACATTCAGAGGGGAAACTTTTCCTAAGACATGTGAAACAATTCTTCTTTTGATTTCTGGCAGAGGTGCATTCTGTTCGCAGTTCGAAGTCTTCAACACAGTTCAAAGTCCTTCTTCTTCATCTTGTGCATTATGATATCTTGATCTGAACTCTGACCTCCAGAGATTTGCTTTGACTCCACAAAATGGCAGCACGCTCTAGAAGAAACTATCTCCACAGTTACAGCACTTAGGAGTTGATGCTTCACAAAATCAAGAAATCCTACATTAAACAATTCCGAAGTCTATAACTGAAATTTCCACAATGTCAGCAGAAGCACAGGTCGTGAACTCTGAGCTTGCAGACTTGTCCCACATATGATGTTCTTAAAGCTCCCATAGAGTGGTCCTATTGCACATATATGTGAGTTATGGAGATCTGCTGACATACATTAGCTTGTTTTTATGGTCAAAAACCTTCTAGTTGCTGCAAACGAGCCGACCAAAATCTCTCCTCACTGCAGCTCTCATCAGCCGCAGTAATGGCGCAGATACACACCAAAAAACAGCGTTAATTGGAAATTTCGGACTGTGGGAGCTTTAAGACAGGGGGCATGGACTCATCTATATTAAGTATTATTATCTCATAAACATGGTTGTCACGACTGCATCTGAAGGCACCAATAGTCCCAACAACCACAAAATGAAGCCAGTGTGTTAGTGTATGAGACTTGTATGTTTTCTTCAATGCCAACTCAATTTATTTCTTGATTTATAACATCGGTGAACGTTTTTCCTGAGGAGTGCACAGTCTCGATCAAGAGTTTCACGTCTTATGCAGTACAGTATGGCATCCATTTTTGTAAATGATGGTCCCATTTGGCGTCACATAAACAATAAGTATAGCTGAGGATACACCTAATACTGTCAAACAGAAGACTGGGTGTGGTTTAATTGAGGCCAAACATTGGTACTGGCTAAAATACTAAACTCTAGGTTTTGAAATGTTAGCTCACAAACCATTTGGTGATGTCTCTATGTGTTGCCACATGCTGTGAATGAGGGGAATTAGCGATAGCCTGGTTCTGTCAAAAGGTAACCAAATATGCCAAGCAGCAAAGATAAGGCAACATAATGAACATGTCTAGTTTGTTTTATCAATGTGGTTGTCAGCCGGTTGTGCTTACGCGTCAACTTCACGTCTTTGCATTAAACTAAACTGTCAGCTTGCTGTACTTTCATATTTATCACACAGACACGAGTGTGGCATCAATCATCTCCAGAAATTAAACCTTTCTTGGAGAAACACAACTGTTTTCAGAGATTACAATAATTATTTCATCAGCAGTCACTCAATCTGTGAATCCAAGCCTTATTCCAACTTGACATTTCGTAATTTCCTCCTTCAACCTGCATTGTCATTTTCCATTTTGGGACGTTTAGCATATAAAGGGTAATGAAGTCAATGCCTCTTGCCCTCTTATCGCATAAAACCACAAGTCCAACAAAAACAACAGAGGTGTTGAGAAATTCGAACATGATATTTGGTAAGAAAAGGGCAGCAAAGCTCTATCATCATCATTCAAACTGGTGCTCATTGTTTGCAGAGACGAGGACGTCCTGACAGTACGTCTGCAAAACATTTGTGAGGGGAAAACCAACACTGACAGATGTAAGGGAGGCAAAGTTGAAATGAGGACTCAAGTTAAGACCAATTCATATGTTGTATCTCCAATAATCTGTATACTTTTTCTATGTTAATAATGTGGTCAGGTTTAGACCCAAAATTGCGCAATTGTGTCCTCATAAATGGTCACACTGGTTATCGGTTCAAATCCCGTTTTAACTGAGAAATTGTACGTGTGGAATTTGCGTGTTGTCCCCTCATGTCTTCCTCCCACAGTTCAAAGATTAGGTTTAGATCAGTCGGAGACTCTTGAATGGTCACATACTCTGACAAACACTTATTTTTGTTCACAGACATTTTCTACAGTGCTCACATCAGCTTACTTGCAATACTTTAATGGATGGGGCCCGTGACCCACATACCAAACATTTTAACAAACACAAGCTGTTCTTTTGACCATGAGAGGAGTTTTTAAAAGAATGTTCTGCAAACTATAGGTTGAGTTGGATCTGACAAGCAACAAAGGCCCGAGCACAGCGGCTGAATTCAAACAGAGTCCACTGGAAGAACTCGGAGACTCGCGTCACCTTACAGCCAATTATGGGAAACACACACAAGCTATATATATTTCATGTTTGGTCCCGTGGGTCTCTTTGAGAAAGCGAAGACACTGAAAGCTGAAGAACAGATAAGGGGAGAAGTGTGGGCTCTGACTGCAGCATAATGATGGCAATGTTCCACAAAGCTTTAGTGTCTAGTTCTCGCACAGAACAGCTCAGTACTGTTTGTAAACCGTAGAGAATGTCCGCCTATATTTACACTTATAAAGCTCTCAATAAGAATTAATGTATGTAAATGTATCAGTGCTATTCCTCGGGGAGCAGACAGTGTGAATCTATATGACTCATTTTCAGCAGTGGAGCTTTGTGACTCAAGGGTGTGCATCTACAGTACAGTATTGTCTTATAATGGAATCCTATATACTTGACCTGTATAGAGTGACATTGTTATTCTGTTACGGTACAGTCTAATTCATCTCATCATGAATATTCCAATGATTGCCTCCTGCATAATGTTACCATGCTACCTTGGCTACTTAGTTTGCTACATACCATGAAATAAGAAGTGGTGATGACAACAGTGAGTACAACGTCCCATGCTGAGGCAAAAACAGTACACTACAGTGTTTGGCCACACCTGTTCAGTATTGAATTCAGGCGTTTAACCCCAATGAAGGACAATCTTAACGCTTCAGCATAACAAGACATTCTGGACAATGCTATGCTGTTTGAGGAAGCACCTTGTCTATTCCTACACGACTGTACCCAGTGCACAATGAAAGGACTATAAAGACAGTTTGGTGTGGCCCAACAAAGAGCCCTGACCACAACACCCTTTCGATCACCTTTGGGATGAACTGGAACAGAGATTGTGAGCCAGGTCTTCTCGTCCACAACATCAGTGCCTGACCTCATAAATGCTCTACAGAATGAATGGACAACAAATTCTCATAGAAACACCTCAAAATCTTGCTTCCAAGAAGTGTGGAAGCTGTTGTAGCTGCAAGAAGAGGGACCAACTCTATATTAAAGTATTATATACATATTTGAATACTGTAGGTCATTAAAGTCCCTGCGTATCACATACCACTCTATTTACATGACTACACCCATGCATATAATCGTAGGAAAATATCATGTTTTTTTATTACTGTCAATCTCACTTGAGATTAAGTGTGGAAAGTTGTCACATCTCACTTGGTGAGAGGTGTGACCAACGGACGTAAATCAAAAACGCTTCTTTGTGCAATTGGACAGACCTACAACCAGTGAGACCAATGATCCAGATGACATACGAGAGAGCAACGGTAAACAAACAGTGTCAACAAACTTAATGACTTTTTCTTATTGTACATCTACATTGATGCAAACACTCCTCCAGCACAAAGATGGTGGTAGGCAGCATATTTTTTTGTAGTAATGCTAATAAAATTGCACAATAACCTTTCCGCACAACGTAAATCAAGTGATTTGAATTGAGTCTAGACTAGACACCTACTCTAGACACAATTTACAGCCTTGGAGAAATCGGATCCATGACAGCAAGATTGTCTACTATCAGCTGACGCCTATGCAGCGCATGCAACTGAGACTCAACAATCAACTACATTTTTATGATGCCGACTACATATTTAATGCATCATATTTATTATTTAGATGTAAAGCCTTAAAACGAAGTCGATCCGTTCAACATAAAACACGGACATCTACAATTAAGCCAAACGTTTTAGTGTAGTTATGCACTCAAATGCCACATAACAAAAACAACCATGCCTGCCAACATTAAAACAACCAGAAATACACTGCCTTTATTTTCTGCACACTGCACTGTTGTTGTTTTTACACGTCCCCAAAGCCCTGACTGCTAGGACAGATTTAAAGATCTTAATACTTATCCATAAGGCGCTAAATAGTCTCAAGATTAAATACATATACAACTATCATTCCACCACGAAGCTGCTGTGGTCACCTGGGACAGGTGTATTCAGACTGTTTCTCTATCTTAAAAACACTGAAGTCTGCTAATACCGTCAGCTCATTAAAATCAGGGCTTTAAATGTTATTGTTTGCAGTTTCAGTGACAACGAAGTAAACTCCATGTATGTCCTCTTTTTAATCGCCCACCTATTTAGTTGATTGTGTTTTTGCTTTTGAATGCTGTTTTACTGTCTTTTTAATGCAGTTTTAATCTCTTTTTAATGCCTTATTTCCGATGTGTTTCTATACCTGTGTCAAGCACTTTGAATTACCCGGTGCCTGAATGGAGCTGTTGAAATGAACTTGCTTGTCGACATCAGCAGAAGTAGTTGGAATCCCCCCCGTTTGTTTCTCAGTCTGTGGTCAACAGGAACGTTGATAATGGACAATGCTATTTTGAATTCGAGTGGAGATGGTGACGTTTAATCCTTTAAAGGGGAAATAAGTAGTTTATAGTGCCATCTAGAGGAGAGGCTGAAATTTACAACAAAGACCTGCTGCTCTGCTCACCCCCTCCCTTCCCTGAGCGCTACGGTATCCGCAGCTGGTCAAATGTTGTCCTCGTCGTCTTTCTCTGTGTCAGCAGATAAGGTTCGTGAGGCGAGGGAGAGGGCGAGCTACCACGGCCGTAGCAGACGAAGCGGAGAGAGAGTAGGCGGGACTTCCGCTACAAGTAAAGAGCCGCTTGATTTGTTCTCTCGTGTTTGTCCTTACAGGCTCCGGTAGATACATGGCGTCTAGCTGCTAACAGTGGCTATGTAACCGCGGTCATGTTATTTAACCTGACTTTTTGAAACACTACGAAAATGAAACAAAAACTATTATACAGCGACTAGACAATGCAGGAGCACATAATATGTATAAAAAAGTGGATTTTGGGTTATATAAACCCATAAATACTACATGTTGTACCTTTAAGCCTCAAAATGTTCTGCTGGACTTTTTTTTTGCTTATTTTAACGATAAAAGGCTAGAAAATGTCGCTTTTTCAACTTTTTACAGTATAACTTTCAATATCTGGCAGTTATTTACAATTTACTGCATGTGAAAATAGTGTATTAACAATTTGCAATAAAGAAAAACACTGTAGTTGAACATGAACACTAGATTTCAGGCCAAAAAATGGAAACTACGTAAATGCGACTTTCCCACTTTTTCCCTTTCTGGCGACAAAGAAGCTGATTTGCCAGCTTCTTAGATACTTCATAATACCCACACGTTGGCGTTGATGTGCAACTTCTCAGCTTTCATAAACTGTTGGAATGTTTCCAATAGCACAAACTGACGCATAATTATGATGATGCAAAGAGCACTTGTGCAAACGTGTTGTCAGTGTTAAAGGGTTAAAAGGATGCATTTGATGGGCCATGAGTTCAACTTTTTACTTAGAAAACATAATAGAGTCTTAATTAGGGACAGACTGAGACACGTACACACAGATATAGACACAAAGGCACACAGCCACATACACAAATACTGACAGAGATTCATGAATGTAATTTATGACCCATAGGTAAACTACTTTGGCAGGTGCAGCTGTGGCGCGGCGGCAGAGTGGTCATGTCCGAGTTAGAGGTTCGTAGGAGAGGGTGCAAGAAATAAAAAAAATCCGACTGCAATATATTCCTCATCTCCCGTCCAAAGAGCCAAACAAAGGATTACAGTTCTCACTCATTTCCATCAACCCTGTCATGCGGATTTGGCCACCGTTTCTCTCTCGCTCACATAAAAAGGAAATATTGGAGAGAACCTTCAGGCATTGCAGATCCGAGCCTGTCAGTAACCAGTCGGTGTCAGTTGATCTTGTTATCCTCAAACTTTCATGATGTGAACATGAGATATAGTTCTACAGTTTCCATAAACTGTGTTTGAAAAGGAATCCAACAGGCGCTTATCTTTTTGGCAGCTGCGATAATTGATAGATGTGGTTAGGGTTAGATCACTGGAATGGAATGAACAGACAGTCATCTACACAAAATGCAATGTGTAAATTGCATTTTGAAATTGTATTAACTTGTCCCACTTCGGACTTTTCAGTTTTAGTTTTTTAGTATTGTGACGGCCCTCTGCTGTGGCCTGCGTTGTGTGTTTGTGTGTCCCTCCCTTTCTGTCTGCAGGTATCTCAGTGGGCGGGGCTTGAAACCAGGAGCACCTGGCCAGTCTCCTGGAAGTTTTAAAAGCAGACCGTCTCAGTCGTTCTCGTTCTCTCACACCAGAAGGACCTGGTTATCCTCCGGGGTCATTGTATTGTTTTGTTGGCTGCGGCCTGGTTTTTACACCTTACAACACCCTGCATTCATCACTCACACGCATCCATCGGCAGACACACTGATAACCAAACATTCACACTTCATGGCATTATTTGATTTGTGCACTTTATTTAAATAAATATTGTTAATTGTTACTTTACCCGCGTCTCACTATCTTTTGTCATGGCTTTTTGAGCCGGTCGTGACAAAGTGGGGGCTCGTCCATACGCGATTTAACTCGTGTTTTCATTCATGCCTTTATGAGCGGTAGATTTATCAATGGACTCGTCAGCTGTTGCTGAGCGAGTGACGTCAGCGTTGGTAGTACTACGAGGCTTTGTGTAGCGATCTGCGCTTTGAGTAGCGACGTTTTGGGTCTGTTTCATCGAGTGAGATGTGTGTAAGTTGTTTGTATTAAATTGTTGGTAAAGTTATTAGTTAAACTGAAGGTGAAGTGAATGTCGGCTGGTGTTCACATCGTAACGGAGCCATTTTCCCCTGGTAGGTTGTAGCAGCGTTGCTCCTTTGGGCTTCGCTGGGTTTGTTTTTTTCGATAGTGCTGCGGTGCTAGCGGTTAGAGCTTGTCTCGGGAGCATGTCCGTGGTTGTGGGATTGTTGCCAGAAACTGGTCGCTTTCCTAGGCCAGCGGTCTCTAGTGCGTAAATACCCGCCGCAAAGCCGCATGAAGACTAGGTGAGTCAGTTTATGTAGTTTCAGTTAGGCAGTCTAGTTAGTGGGGATTATTCGCTCCGACTGAGGTCCTTTCGGGCCGCGTGATCACTAAGCTGTCATTCGTTTTTCCTGGTGTTGAGGTGTAACTTTTGGGCTTGTCTCTGAACTGTGTGACTTTTTTGATGTCTGAGGTGGACGAGTTTGTTAAAGCTCCAGCGGAGGAGTTGTTAGATAAGTGCACGAAGGAACAGTTACTGAAAATAGCAGATCATTATGATATTGAGATCTCTGATAAACGGTTAAAGGATACTGTTAAAAGTATTCTGCGCGCTAATCTGAGTGATATGGGTGTATTGATAAGCGGTGCGCAACCTCTTGGCTTAGCCAAGGCGGAGAGTTTGGCTCCGCCGGTGGTTACGGTTGGTGGGCCGAGTAATCTCACATTTGAGCAACAGAGAGAATTGTTGTTGTTGCAGTTGGATCATGATAAAATGATAAAAGAGGCTGAGAGGCAGATGGCATTGGACAGGCTCCGCTTCCAAACGGAGCAAACGAAGCTGTCTTTGGAGCAGTCCCGGCTTGAGTTGTTAAAAGGTGGAAGCCCTGTTTCTGGCGCTTCGGGAGAACAGGAGAATTCCTCTATTAATCCCGGGGGCGGGGGTGTCTGTTTTGATATGCTTGGCAACTTGAGGCTGCTTCCGAAATTTAATGAAAAGGATCCGGAAACTTTTTTTTCTCTATTTGAACGTGTGGCTGAATCGAGAAAGTGGCCGGAGTCTGCGCGCACAGTAATGTTACAATGTGTTTTAACTGGGAAAGCTCAGGAGGCCTATTCATCTCTGTCCTTTGTTGACAGCCAGAGTTATTCGGTGGTGAAGTCCGCTGTTCTCAAGGTCTATGAGCGGGTCCCCGAAGCTTACCGTCAACGTTTTCGGATGTGGCGGAAAGCTGAGAATCAGACGCACCTGGAGTTTGCGCGCGACCTGTCGGTTCATTTTACGCGCTGGTGCTCTGCCCTGGAGGTAAAGACTTTTGAAGATTTATGTGATCTGATAGTGTTGGAGCAATTTAAAAATTCTATTCCTGATAATATTGCGAACCACATCGGCAATCAAAAAGTGAAGACTGCCATGAGAGCGGCTGCGCTGGCAGATGACTATGTCCTGACGCACAGGCGTGCGTTTGGAGAAGGGCGCGCTCGCGGCTCTGGTTCTATTGAGAGTGCCGGGGTGAGTGATGCGTTTCCTTCTGTTTATCCGTCTAGATCTGATGGGAGGTTTCGTGGCCTGAGAGGTCCTGAGAAGATATGTAACTTCTGTCATAAGAAAGGTCACTGGAAAGCTGATTGTTATATTTTAAAAGCTAAAGCCAAACAGCCTGTGACGCATGTGAAAGGTGCTTGTGTAGCGATGTCGGCACCCGAGGTGCATGGAGTTCGTTTGAATAAGGGGATATTGCAGCGAGATGTTGCAGCTGGTGAGCTAGATGCTTTTTTACCGTTTGTGTCTAGTGGATTTGTCTCTTTACTGGGAAGTGAGGAGAAGGTGCCAGTTAAAATTCTGCGTGACACTGCTGCATTTGATTCTTTTATTCAGGCTTCCGTGTTGCCTTTTTCAGACAAGAGTGATACAGGGTTCACTGTTCCTGTGCGGGGGGTTGGCATGCGGGTGTTGCAGGTTCCGCTGCATAACATCCAGTTATTCTCAGATCTCGTTCAGGGTCAGGTGGCGGTTGGTTTACGTCCAGCACTGCCTATTGAGGGCATTACGCTCATTTTGGGTAATGGTGTAGCGGGGTCCCGCGTTTGGGCTAATGGTTCACCGCCGCCTCTTGTTGTTTCCTCTCTACCCTTGATCAGTAAACATCCGGACGAATGTGAATTGAATTTTCCGGAGGTTTTCACAGCCTGCGCGGTGACGCGCGCCATGGCGCATACTGATGCTGCTGCTCACGTCCAGAAGTCGAAAGGTGCGAAGCACGACGCGTCGGAGCTGATTACATTTTCTATGTCTGATGTTCCCCTCTCAGTTTCGTTGGAGGACCTGAAGACAGAACAGCAAGCTGATCCTTCCTTAGCTGCTCTTTTTGAGCAGGTGCTTCCGCCAGAAGACGTGAGTGAGAACTCTCGGGGCTATGTTGTTGATAACAATATTCTTTTGAGAAAATGGGTTTCCCACTGTGATGATTTTGTTGCTGACCCGGTTTTCCAGGTCGTGGTGCCATTTAAGTTTCGGGACGCTGTACTGAGGTTGGCGCATAATGATGCTGGCCATTGGGGGGTCAGGAAAACTTATGACCAGGTCTTGCGACATTTTTTCTGGCCGCGTCTGAAGCGGGATGTTGCGAAATACATCAAAACCTGTCATACGTGCCAACTTACAGGTAAACCTAACCAGGGAATAGCGCCCGCACCTTTGTTCCCTATTCCAGCTGTCAGTCAGCCTTTTGAACATTTGATTATCGATTGTGTGGGGCCGTTGCCTCCTTCCCGGTCTGGTGCTGTGTACCTTCTCACTGTAATGTGTCAGACGACGCGCTATCCCGCTGCATATCCATTACGCACGATAACTGCGCGGTCTGTTGTGCGCGCACTCAGCCAGTTCATTTCGGTTTTTGGGATTCCGAAAGTTATTCAATCAGATCAAGGCTCCAATTTCTCATCCCATTTATTTTACCAAGTCTTGAAACAGTTGCACGTAAAACATAACAAAGCGTCCGCGTATCATGCGCAGAGCCAGGGGGCCCTTGAACGGTTCCACCAGACGCTGAAATCACTGCTGCGTTCATACTGTACTGAGATGGAGGGGGATTGGGAAGAGGGTCTGCCCTGGTTGTTGTTGGCTGCTCGGGGGGTTACACAGGAGAGTACCGGTTTTAGTCCAAATGATTTAGTGTTTGGACACACAGTGCGCGGGCCGCTGTCTCTGCTTGGTGATCAGTGGAAGGAAACGGAGATTCCAAAAAACTTGATTGATTATGTAAACGGGTTTCGCCATCGACTATATGCAGCGGGCGTGCTAGCCAATCAGAACTTGTCGTCTGCACAGTATAAAATGAAGCGAGTGTTTGATCGGCGTGCTGAGAAAAAAGTGTTTAGTGTGGGGGACCTGGTTTTAGCTTTGTTGCCAATAATCACTTCTCCATTGCAAGCTAAGTTTTTAGGTCCCTATGAGGTGGTGAAACGGGTGTCTGAGCTGAACCACATCATTTCCACCCCTGAGCGCAGAAAAAAGACTCAGATGTGTCATGTAAATCTGCTGAAGCCTTATTATGCTCGTGATTCTCCTGACTCTCATACCATGCAGGCTCCGATCTCGTCGGAGGGCCCACAGCCGTTTTGTTCAGCAGGTAGGGTGTCCACTGTCCATGTCCCTCAGATTGTGGCAGCTGAGGTGGAGGATGGTTTGCCAGTTTTGGACCCCACTCTGGTGCAGGGTCGCCTGAAGAATTCAGAGTCCTTGTGTAATTTACCTGTGTTGCTTGGTCATCTGTCAGAGTCCCAACAGGCAGATTTATCAGAGGCAATTGAAATGTATCCTTGTTTGTTTGGTGACACCCACACGGACACATTTAATAGAGCACGATATAGATGTTGGGGATGCCCAGCCTATAACACAGAGGTTTTATCGTGTTAACCCTGAAAAGCGTAAATGCCTGGAAACTGAAGTACAGTACATGTTGGATCATGGAATTGCTGAGCCGTCCTCCTCAAGTTGGGCTTCGCCTTGCATCCTAGTTCCTAAGCCCGATAACACATTTAGGTTCTGTACTGACTTTCGTAAAGTTAATGCTGTCACTCGGCCTGACTCCTTTCCGCTTCCTCGTATGGAAGATTGTATCGATCTGGTGGGACAGGCAACATTTGTCAGTAAGTTTGATTTGTTAAAAGGTTATTGGCAGGTTCCTTTGTCTCAGCGGGCACGTGACATTTCAGCGTTCATAACGTCAAATGGTCTGTTTTCATACCAAGTCATGCCTTTTGGGTTGCGGAATGCTCCTGCAACCTTTCAGAGGTTGATGACAAACATTTTAGGTGACCTAGAGGGGTGTGCTGTGTATCTCGATGATGTGGTTGTGTTCTCTGACACATGGTCTCAACATCTGGAGCGCATCCAGGCCCTGTTCAGCCGCCTGGCCGAGGCACGACTCACCATTAACCTTGCGAAGTGTGAGTTTGCGAGGGCAACGGTGACTTATCTGGGTCGAGTGGTTGGACGGGGTACTGTCCGTCCTCTAAAGGAAAAAGTCCAAGCAGTCGCCTGTTATCCTGTACCGGTTACAAAGAAAGAGTTGATGCGTTTTCTCGGTTTAGTGGGCTACTACAGGAGCTTCTGCAGGAACTTCTCTGAAGTAGTTGCGCCACTTACTGATTTGTTGAAGGCAAAAGTAACATTTGTCTGGTCCCCTATGTGTCAGCAGGCTTTTGATCGAGTGAAAATGTTGATGTGTGATGCTCCGGTTCTTGCAGCCCCACGGTTCGATCGTCTGTTCTCCTTGCAGGTGGACGCCAGCCATGTCGGGGCAGGAGCTGTTCTCCTGCAGGAGGACGACGTTGGTGTTGCAAAGCCTTTAAGTTTCTTTTCGAAAAAGTTCAATTCTTATCAGCTCAATTACTCGACCATAGAAAAGGAAGCACTGGCCTTGGTGTGGGCTTTAAAACACTTTGATGTCTATGTGGGTTCTGGTGTTGTGCCTGTGGTGGTCTACACCGACCACAATCCCTTAACCTTTCTCAATTCGCTTAAAGGTCCCAACCATAGATTAATCCGGTGGTCTCTGTTATTACAGTCCTACTGGTTAGACATTCGGCACATTAAAGGCTCTGACAATGTGGTTGCAGACGCGTTGTCCAGAGCACCTTGTCAGTAAAATTTCCAATGTTTAACTTAAGCTGGAGGTGTGTTTGCCTCTTGGTGTCCCTGTCTCTCCTTTCCTCTCTTAAAATTGCTTCCTTGGTACCAGGTTGCGGAAGGGTATGGTGATGGTGAGGAGCACCAGTGGTGAATAACATTCAGCAGGTAAAACAAAACTTAGTTCACTGGTGAAGCGTTGAGCCCAATATGGTAATATATATATATATATATGTATAAATTATATGCACTGATTGTTTGAAATGTGTTGCACTATTATTCAAGATGGTGAAAGATGGGTATTAGTGTCTTTTATTAATGTAGTCTTTGTGGCGCTGAGGTCGGGCCACCTTCTTATGGAGGGGGGTGTGACGGCCCTCTGCTGTGGCCTGCGTTGTGTGTTTGTGTGTCCCTCCCTTTCTGTCTGCAGGTATCTCAGTGGGCGGGGCTTGAAACCAGGAGCACCTGGCCAGTCTCCTGGAAGTTTTAAAAGCAGACCGTCTCAGTCGTTCTCGTTCTCTCACACCAGAAGGACCTGGTTATCCTCCGGGGTCATTGTATTGTTTTGTTGGCTGCGGCCTGGTTTTTACACCTTACAACACCCTGCATTCATCACTCACACGCATCCATCGGCAGACACACTGATAACCAAACATTCACACTTCATGGCATTATTTGATTTGTGCACTTTATTTAAATAAATATTGTTAATTGTTACTTTACCCGCGTCTCACTATCTTTTGTCATGGCTTTTTGAGCCGGTCGTGACAGTATTGTCTCCACGCAAATGCTGAATTTGATTACTTGCTGTGAGTTTGTGTCTTGAGTAAACTGCTGAGCAGCCACTGGGGTCATAGATGCAGGCCTGTGGCATCTGGCATTAAAAACTAAACAGCACATCTACCCAAATCAACAATGAGCATCGAAATTGGTGACCACAACCACAAATTGAGAGCAATCAGAAAAAGGAAACTGCTTTGGCTACAGGTGAAGCAGTAGGAGTCAGGCCTAACAACAGGTAAAACAACCAGCTCTGATTGTACTGTGTAGCCATTGAACTACATGCATGCGCATGATTTGAGTGGCCATATACATACATGTGATACACTTGTGCTTCCACTTGGGAAGTAGAAAGCCTTTTTCTTCTTATAAATGCAAGCAGAGCAAAGAAATGGCTCGATGCAGCTCTATTAAAAGACTCCACCATGTACATGTGAGTCAGCCACTGAAGGTTTTTAATTGGAAATAAGTCAGAGTCTATGCTATGGTGCTTTTCCACTGTACAGATGTAGCACGGCACGTCATTGGAGGGATTCTCCATTAAGGGGTTGTATCTGGTAGAGATCGAGAGAGAAGAAGAATGAAACCGAACAATGCTGAACTGTAGATCAGTTAAAAATACTTAAAAGGGACTGAAAACCTCCAACATTTAGCATAGGAAACTTCTAAAATTTCAATATTCAACAGAGGAGTCTGGCGTATTCAGCGACAGCACTGCTGAAATCTGATGATCGCCAGTCGAATCACAACCCTTTCAACCATATTTCAGTTCAGTCCAGCAGTCTGCGCCCCAGTCACGCAGGAAGTACTCAACTAATCTTTGTTTTAATTAACTGATTCTAATCATTCCGTAGACCGAAAATAATTGATTTGCTCGTCACTAGTTTGTGTGCTTGTGTGGTCAAGTCATTTTCGGGCATCCATGCTATACTAACTCCACCCACATTGAGGCCGACGATTCATTAGCATTAGCACATTAGCATGCTAACATGCAAACGCTCGACTGTGACCGTGTTGATGCCGAGTTTGGCCTCTACTGCTTCGCCTACTACACCCTTTCCTTCCTTCCGATGATAAAAACTGCACGATGTTTCCTGTCTCATTGACGTGCATAAATAATATGAGCTTATTTCCCTGGCATTCTGAGCTGCCTGGTACTACACTCTATAATTGGACCGGGGTCATTCGAATGACCATAAACAACTCCTTGGTTGTCTTGTCTGTACAACTTTTAATCATTTGCTGCATTGTCCTTCATTTGGAGAGAATATATATATACATATATATATATATATATATATATATATGAAGAAAAAAAATAGACTGAGGAGTCCTTCACTGTCGATCCAATTAAAGCTGAAGGTCAAAACTTGATCCCGATAGTCATTATTTCATGGTGACATGCTACAAGCAAGAGCATCGATACTTCATGTACTGGTGGTTTTGAGATTTTGGGTTAATTTACCTTCTATAATATTTCTGAAATGACCACAATAAGAGACGCTGTGTTTATTCTGCGGCTCCTCTTTATTTCTGTTTTTTCTGAGTCTGAAAAGTCCCCTTGCATTCAACACAGCATTTTATTTCCCCTATATACGTGTTCCTCTTTCTGCATATGCACTCATCTGGTCTGTATTCTGATTGAAATGATTTACAGTTTTACAATAAAAAAATTAAAAAGGGGTTCTATTTTAATGACGCACAGGTGAATATGAAGATGACTTGACATCCACCAGAGCCTGGAAATGTGTCCGGCCATTTGGCTGCATTTGTGGCACACTGTGTGTGTGTGTGTGTGTGTACTTGTATTGATATCTTTGTGAGGTCCAAAAAAAACAACACACAAAACTATCTTTGTGAGGACATTTGTGTGGGCCCCCACCCCTTTAAGGGGCTTAGGTTGTTAGGGTTATGGTATGTATAATTACTTGTGATGGTTATGGTAAGCGTAAGGGTCTAGGGAATTCATTACGTCTATGATATGTCCTTACGAAGATATGAAAACTAGTTTGTGTGTTTGTGTGTGTGTGTGTGAGAGAGATCATAATCCAATTCTGGCATCCATGATCCTCAGCAGGTTTTTCAACGAGAAAAAGATTAAGAGAGATTTGGTTGTTTGTTTATCATGTGAATAAATGTCAGAGGTCAGCTCTGGGAACAAATGGAAGCAGAACAAACAGTGCACCCACCCCTCCCTCAGTCTCTCTCTCTCCCTCCTTCCATCACTGCCAAAACTGTGGGTTTCACACAGAAATCCACTGCTGTCACAAAAGACCCGCTTGATGCACTTGAGCGACTCGCGCAGATGTAAACACATGCACATGATACTCTGGCTGTGTATGCATCCACTGTTGCATAGCCATGGTTTTGTGTTGGGCTGTCAAACGGTAGCATATGGCTGCAGGAGACGCCCGTTCTGCTGCCTCTGCTTTTAACAATGGCTTCCACTGTGACTTCCACACGACTAGAAATCAGAAAAAAAAAGCATTAATAACCAGAAAAGTTGTTGACTGTGTTTCCGGTGTCATCTGAGGCTGCTCTATCGCTAACGATGTTTAACGTCAATTATCTGGAGGTTAGATATCTTGTCATCTTGAGACGTGGAGTTGCTGCCTCATTATCATCATTATTCGATGATGCAGATAATGCTCATGTTTGTTTCTCTATGCCCAGGATGTTAAGATAACAATTTAATTATGATATTAATAAATATTTTTTTTTTCTTTGTGATTTATCCAGTTAAAAGCCACAATGGGCCACTGAATCAACTCCATGTTATTTCGGTCTCCTGTATTTTTTTCATCTACAGTTTGATTTTGCGTCATAAATAATAATAATAAAAAAAATATCATTCCATATCAAAACAAACACTTTTATTTTCAAATTATATGAAATACTGTGCAAATATATAATATATATATAATTTTGCAATATCTGGTCATTCCATTTTAAGCTCAAATTGCCCCCACCCTTAACGGACGGCTGTTTTTCCCAAAAAGTTGGAAATTTTTTCCCACTGAGAGTCCCCCAGGTCATTTTAGTTTCTCAAACCCATGGTCCGTGGGCCACATATAGCCCACAAGCTGATTTCATGCGGTCCTTCACTCGATATCAGTATATTCTGTCCATTTTTGTCATACATTTTCAGTCATATATTTGATGATTTTGAGAGTTTTTCCCCCAAATATTCAGAGTGTTCTTTTTCTTCCAAGTGAATGACATTTTGAATGCCTGAACATACCCCAAAACTCACGGATTTCTGTGACCTAATCAATCCTGGGGTAAATTAACTGTAAGTTGCTAAACTGCGGATGGGCTAAAAACTGACGCAAAAAACTTCTATCAGGTCATCTGGTGTTGTTTTTAAACGTACATGAATGAAACTGTATGTGGAACTAGGCACTAAAAAAAAAACAATGACTTAATTCTCATTATTTTCATTTAACCAGGACAGCCTCACTGAGATCAAACATCTCTTTTACTGCTGCCAAGACAGGCGGCAGAACACGTAACAACAAACAAAAATAATAAACACAACAAACAAAAAAGACATCTTTGTGTCCCAAGAAACACAAAGGGGTAAACAGCACCAAATAAACCTTGTGCTAAATGACTGTTTGTTCAGTTTTGCTGGAGGGGAATCCAACATATTTATGCCGAACTGCCATTATGTTTCCTTCCTGCTGTTCCCTTTCTTTTCCGATTACAGCATTACACAATGACTGGTAAACGTGTGAGGAGCAGCACTGTGATTTCCTGCTGTCGCACATGTGAGCAACACCGGAGAGAGAGTCTTCTGAATGATTTAGTGCAATCATGTACAAAAATACCCAGCACTGACTGTGCACACACTGGTGCCAATAACACAGTGGGATAAAAGATTATGATAATACTGACTTAACTCAGGACAGTCCTGACTATTATGTTATTTATGCTTCTGGAACATGGATTCTGTGCAGCAGGTTTCCAGAAAAAGGAATAAAACACAGGAGAAAAGAGTGTTTACTCTCAGAGCCCAGAACAACCTGTGGTGCTGTTTCCCTCCTGACCGTCACAACACTTCTAAGGAAGCCCTTTCCCTGTGAATGGGCTTCTTCATAACTGAGCATTACTCATCCTTTAAATTTCATCACGAGGCAAGAAACATGTTGTCCTATTACACGACCGTTCAAAAGTTTGGGCTCACTTAGAAATGGCCTTATTTTTGAAGGAAAATCACTTTTCAATGAATATAACATGAAATGAATCAGAAATACACTCTATACATTGTTAATGTGGTAAACGACTATTCTAGCTCGAACACATGTATACAGGACCATTTCCAGTGTTCTAAAGGTACGTTGTGTTTGTTAATGGTGTTAGAAGGCTATTGGATGATTAGAAAACCCTTGAAACCCCTTGTGCAATTATGTTAGCACAGTTTTGCTGGTTCTTTGACGAAAGCAAAGTTTGAAGGGCAAACTTTTGAACGGTAGTGTATGCCTTTCCCCACGTTTTTTCACCAGCACCAACATCTAGAAAGAATCTTTCAATGAATGCAAAGAACGCCTGTCTGTCTGCGCAGCTGCCCTGTTCACTTGACAGGCTTCAAACTGGGCAGGTGACTTACCAAGGGCACCAGCGTGAGCTGTGCCGACTTTGGTGGTGTTTGGATAAGAAACGCAGCAGATATCGGTAGAAATGTGACGGATCACGGAAAAAGAGCTGCTTCAGCCCCCTCACACAAAAATACACAAAAAACAGACAGCCGTGGTTAGCGGTATTACACTTTCACTGAATCCTTTCACATTTGGCAAAAACATTCACTTGGACTCATGAATCGAGTGACTGTGTTTGTTAAAAGAGCAAAGCAAGTGCAATCTTACAAACCACGACTTTGATCTTGCAAATGCAAAGTTTCAGGAAGGCCTGAAGGGAATGTTCTCAAAATTCTACTCAAAGACTTGATGAGATTATGGAAAATGTCATGACATCTGGCACAAACATGCACTTGGACTCATTGGAACAATGATGGTCAAAGGTCAAAAGCCATTGGAAGCTTACGAAACACAAGATTTCTGTGTGAAAGCAACGTCTCAAGAACTCCGAGAGAATTCCCTCAAATTTGTACAACCGTTCACTAGAGGACTGAAGATTATTGGATTAAGTTGTGGCGATTAAAGGTCACTGCGACCATGTCTTTTTGTGGATGGAATATGTTCAGGAAAACGTCAGGAAATGTTATCACAACCGGTACAGGCATTCACTTGGGATGACCAGACCTGGATTTGATTGTCAGATATCGTTTACAGTCATGGGAATCTTTTTTTAATATGGTACAGATGTTTACACAGAGATACTATTTACTGTAGATCTGGTTGGAGAAAAAGCAAAGGCCAAGGCTGAGTTGCCAAGGCTCTCACAAAACATTTAATTTTGCCTCTTCAACATGAACTTTCGTTATATATGTCAGGAAAATGCATTGGTCAGCAGAGCCACAACTGCTCGGTGGTAACTCTAATGTTTATTGCTGTTTTTATGTCGTCTTTATATTTGATGCAGTGTCTTTGCTCTGGCTTCTAGCCTAACTTTTACAGTTAACACAACTCCAGGTCTGCTCAGAATTATCTGCTCGAATGCTCCGAAAGTTAGAGATTTGAATGTATCATTTGAAAGTGAAGCCCAGAATGCTGAAGACTAAGACATTGACTGTTTGTGAGAGTTTTGTACCGTTAACTGTGCGATTTTCACAAACTCAAATGTACAACCAAGATCAATTCCACAACTGCCTTCAAGGAAGATTTTTTTTTAAGAAAGAAAGCATTATTTTCTCCAATTGCGTGCTTCATGAGAGTTCTCAGGCTACGTCAATGTGGACATTCACGTTGTTGTTTTTGTTATATGTTTCTTGGAAGTATATAGGGACTTTTTATGGAAGGCAACGTCTTGCTCCAAGGGTTATTTCTATAGAACATAACATGCACAAACACTGATGAAATGAGAGGGACTTCTCCTCAAGGGACATAAAAAGATGTTGCTCCTCCTTGCACCGCCTCCCCAAGACCTATGAACTTGTATTTTTGCCAGTCCCCTGAACAAGACACAGCGATAATTTGTGCCACTGGGATTGATAATCTGACACAGGTATGACAGAGAAAGACAACAGTATTGTGTTGTCTGATCCCGGCATTAGTTCGCATGTAATCAGATTGGACATTCTAACACTGCCTGTGTGAGGCAACTGCTCATTTTAAGACCAGATTAATCGAGCCTGGAGCACTTTTATCTCACTCCTTTTTTACCTGGTTTTGTATTGTTTTATTTAACACATTTTTTGTTTAGGCACGTCTTTCCGATGTCGTCAAAAGGATGATAAAGGATGTCTTAAAACTGTGAAGCAAATCTACCTACGGGTACAAATAAAGGGAATTGTCTTTGCCTCAAGATTTCACGCGATGCACACTCATTGCGTGACCCTGGCCTCAGGAGGTGACCACTTGATTGGGACACAGTGTGAGGCAAGCGGCAGTTTGCAGCGTGACAAAAAAGATGGAAATGCGAGGTTTTGTTTTTAGATTAACTGTCGGTTCATATGAGCTCTGACTTTTCAGAGAATATCCTCAGGCTCGTTCCACAAATTTGAAAACTCAAAAATTCTTTGCTGGACAGAAACTTAATGCAAAAAGTGGGAGCACATTACCATGACAGATGTACTGTGCCGACTTTATTCAATTTGTGTGTCTTAATTCCATTAAAGGAATAAAGTCTGCACAGTGTGCAGGAATAAAGTCCACTCTTCACATCCCTCATTCCAAAGTGCTGCGGCTGCATACATCAGTTATTGTGCTGTAAGTTACCACATAATAAAACACTATATTTTATATACTATATTTCAAACCCCAGGGCTATTTTTTTTTTTTTCCCTTTCAATTTTCCATTTTCATTTACTGTGCAGGTCCACAGCTGACAACTTGCAAACAACATCAGAGTAGAATCAGCCACCATTCCTCACCATCATTACAAGAAACCAGCCCTAAGAAAGTCAAAGGTGAGCTCCCTCAGACGGCTATTGAGACAGAGTGATGAAGGTTTGGAGGTTGGTTAAAGACTGGAAATGGTAGAGAAACTTTAAGCAGAGAACAAATAAGAGGGAACTAAAAAAGAAACGAGCAGGATGAGGGGGATGTGATTAAATGGTTGGAGGAAGTGAGATTCAAGGTGCTTCTGTGGTTTCAATTGGGTATCAAACCCACTGGCATGTGACTTTTTGAGTCCAGAAGGCCTATCCTCAATTATCATCTATATCACTTGATATGGGACCATAATATACAAAACGGATGTCATCCGGTGTTGAAGAAGACCTGAAATTAGTGGCTGAGACCATAATCACCTCAGAAAAACCTTTCCTGACCCCATATAAAGTCTCCTAGTCTTACATTTAAACTTTTATCACCCCCTGTTGGCTGTTCAAGACAACACAGGTTTGAGGCACTTCCACATTGGCTTCACTCACGAACAAAGAGACTGTGATCATTATTTCTATACAGTGTATGGTCATATTCACACTTAATCGTCTCTGCCAAACAGCTCCTGTTTCCTCCACATCAGAGCAAAACACAGAGCTGCATCAAATCCTATGGTTTTATGTGAACATATGACACATATATAGGCTGCAACAATGGGCTCAGCTATTTCTCCCAGAGTATGTTTTGATTGTTTTTACCCACAATGCCCTGCGTTGTAGTCCGCTTCCTGCATTTGAACCGAGACCTATGTTCTAGGTCGCTTAATTGGTGCGGATCAAAGTTCGGTTGCACATTCACACCTCCCTCAAACAACCGGACTCTCCGAGCAAACGAACTAGGATTCAAATTAGAAGGAGCTGGTGTGAATACGACTAGGAATACGACGTCCAGTCTATATGAGGGTCATTCCACAAGAAAACAACAATCATGACATCACAGATTATACAAATTACACACTGCAAGTTTATGTTGTTCTCTCTGAAATGACTTGATACATTTATATAAATCAAATCCTTCAGAGACATAATTATGCCGGTGAAATTAAATTAGTTTTCTTGCAAGACGCCACTTGGCGTGCTTCGACACACTTTGATCCAAAAAGGATTGCCAGGGTCGGATCAGATTCGGTCACGCCAGCTGACACGGTGATGTAAATTGCTTTAATTAGTGAAATTATTTTTTTAAATGGATTTACTCAAAATAATAATAATCTAAAAAAAAAATAAAAATAGATCATGAAGAAACTTGAAACTGATACACATCACACACATTGTCCTTTTTCCTCCACAACAACTCCACACAAAGCACAATAATTGGATTATGTAAAGTGTTATCAGCAAAGAGTCAAGAGTTTGTGGCCGGTGGTAACTCCTAAGGTGTGTGACTCGTGCGTGTGTGTGTGTTCTTAAGGCCGGGAGTCACTTCCCCCATGATGTAATGATAACATTTTTCGTTTGCTGTAACCATACATAAAGGCTAAAAAACACCTGCATGACAGTCAGAGTACACGTCAGCCAACTCTGGCTCTGACAAAAACAAAGAACGTTTGTCAAGCTGATTGACGTGCGTGACTCAATAGGGGGTGTTGACTTTAAATGTGTTCCATTGCTTTATTGTGTACTTAAGAACCAGTTTCCTCATTTCCTCAAAACAAGTGTTTTTGTCAGTTGTGAAAGATAATATTAAGAGCATATGGGAGAAGAATCTGTTGTGAGAAAGTGTGTGGGCTGGGCTGTGGCCTCTTAAAGCTGTCGTCCACGAAGCAGGTTTATGTAATTTTTATCACTGAGAACCTTCTGCACCTTATGCCCCCCCCCCCCCCCCCCCTTACCATGTAGCATCACAAGACTCAATGCTGCCGAATGGCGCGATGATCGTCGTGGGATGACGTCACTTTGTTGACGATTATTTGCGGCAGCTTCCATTCCCTCAGAGAGCGGAGGAGCAAAACACTCAGACAGAAATGTTTTTCAATCCAAAGAAAAACATGTGTCTACAATCTTTTCAGTGAAATACTCAAAACAGAAAAATGACAGGTCAAAAGTGGCCAAAATGGTGGATGAGGTGGGAAACGAGCGGGGTAATCTGAGGCAGAGTGTTTCTCAAAAGGCACTCCAGAACCCCATTGTACTGGCAGGCCGAGGGCCAATTTACACTGGAGAGGATTACAACGGCAGATTACGGCGGCAGACTTATCAAGCCTGTGCAAGCAAACGGCATCATTAGTCGTCTTAAAGAGGGACAAGTATGCGAGGAGAAGAGCAGCATACACACAAATATACACACAAATGCTCCCTCAGTCAGGTTTCATAAGCCGTGTTTAGGTGCCAAAATAACTGGCCCCAAGCATTCCATTCTTTGGTACCCATGACAGTTAGCGGATTGGACGAAAGACCGGAAGACGAGGCAAACATTTGACGTCTTGATGAGACAAAAACAACCACAAACTGAGCAGGAAAAGAAAAACACGAGCTGCTGCATGTCCTCCATTGTTTCTGTGAGGCCGTTGCACCAGTGTGGAGTGTGACTGAAAACATAAAGAAGCGCCGACAAAAAAATGTGAATTCTACTGTTTAAAAAAAAACCTGTGTTTTAGCAATTTGACAAGATAAATATTTCTTATCCCATCCCGCCTCTGTGCTGCTGCTGCATACACACAAATGCTCCCTCAGTCAGGTCTCATAAGCCGTGTTTAAGTGTCAAAATAACTGGCCCCAAACATTCCATTCTTTGGTACCCTTCCTTTGGGTGGTACCCCAGAGTAAAATGGTACCTTTCGGTCATGGGTGGCTCCACCCATGACACTCAGCTGATTGGATGACGGAAAGACGAGGCAAACACTTGACGAAAAAAAAATACGAGCTGCTGGGTGTCCTCCATTGTTGTTGTGTTCGATGCCGCTGCACCACTGTGTCATGCTATAACTTGGCCATCAGGCACATCCCACACCTAGACGACCAGGGATAGTAAAGGTAGACGCAAGCCTGTCTCAGCTGGTTTTACCATTCCAAACCGTACTGTACCATGATGGAAACACAGATGGACAACGATGGATCAACAACAAATGTAGAAATCACAAATATCATATTTCTCTATTCGTTCGAACGTTAAATTTGTCATCATTGATATTTTCTGTGTTCTGGTTGGATATGTTCATCTTTTTCACATTTTTGTAACCAGATAACATCGCTGCACTTCTTCCCAAAGGGATGAATAAAGTTTCTATCTACACTACAGTGCAAATGTTTGGGCTCACTTAGAAATGTCCTATAACTGGTTTTTAATGGAATATGTACATAGGCTATTGGATGATTAGAAAACCCTTGTGCAATGAAAACAGTTTTGCTGGTTCTTTATTATGAATAAAAATCATTATTTCTAATCTTGTCAATGTCTTGACTATTTCTATTAATTTTGCAACTCTTTTGATGAATTCAAGTGTGACTTTTAATGGAAAACTTAAAAAATCTGGGTTAGGTGAGCCCAAACTTTTGAACGGTAGTGTATGTAATATAATCTGTTCTAACAGTGTGTTTTTCCCTCTTTTTTATTTGGACAAAACAGAGAGCAGAATTTCATGATTTTATTAATCCAACGGAACAAAAACAAAGGTCCTCATTCATGTTGCTGGTCTCGTTGTTTACCCGCGACCCTATCATGTGTTTGTCATATGGTGTCTGTCTTAATTGCTGACATCATCATTATGCCGCGCAAACTTGCCCCCGGACTCGTGCGCGAGGATTACGACGTCGTCTGAATCAAACCCGGGGTAAACAGAAACGCAGAAGTGGGCACATGGTTGACAGTCACATGATGCGTCTCACCTTACGAGGTCACACAGGGAGGAGGAGGAAAAATTGATTTCCGACAGTTGTTTTGTTCCACATTAAAGCAGAACTTTAAAAAGGGATTCACAAAGAGAGTTGAAGCGAGGTCCATCAAACAGACGCTCTAACTCATCCTCATCCACCCACCACATCCACAGTGAGATAGGTGTTACAGACGCTCACAGGCTGGCAGGGATGTTGATCGACAGGCACTGGGCCCTCGAGGGCATGCAAATAACAAATGAGAATGATTTTTTCAGTAGGAGTCTGGAGGTTGGTGGGAAATTCGGCCTGGTTTGTTCCCCAGCTTCATCTGTGAAGCTGTGCCGGGTGGGCTGCGGGGGTCGAGGGCAGGCTAAGCGGCCTCTTACACCTCTCCCCGGGGGGTGAGTTTTACCCACCAGACTCAGCAGCTCACATTGGGCTGACCTTCCACAGCTTCCTTACTCTCCCTCTCCCTCTCTCCACATCACCAGTGGGCAGTTAAACAGCGAGTCACGTTACAAAACAAGCCAGAAAAGCCCTGCCCGGGGCGGATCGAGAGCGGTATTTTAAACAGATCAGATTGCATTATTTGCAGCGTGGGGGTGAATAAATCTCAGAGGTTTTAAACAGCGGTGATTAAATGTTTTACTGCATCCGTCTGCCCGCGACTCCAGCGCAGGAACTGGACTGAGAGTCAAACATTGGCCTTGTTATTCTCTTCTCAGTCGTCCGTATCATTTTTCACACACTAAAGGTGAGACAGGAGCTTCCGTATGTCGGGGAGGAGCAGCGCAAATGAGGAGAACGCGGTCGTTGTAGTTCTTCAAGATAATAATGTCAGGAAATGTCATGATAATTTCACTGCCAATAAAACATGAAATGCTGGCCCTTTTGAATTATTATCCCTGACATGAAGGATTCTTGTTTTTGAAACTATATTAACCTTGAGTGGATAACTGGGTTAACAGCCGTGCAGATGATATGATTTATTTATTTCTGATGTATCTGCATGTAATACCAGCATGTGTATTGAACAAAAAAGTAAAGATGTTCTGAGACCATTTCATTTTTATTTTATTTTTTAAATATAGATTCCAGTCTGTATGGTGGTGATGTCACCCATAAAAATGTGAGCTCTGGACCAGGCTCCGATTATCGTACACTCTTACAAATAAAGTGCTAAGTAGAACCATATAAGGTTCTTCGGCTTGTCCTCATAGGAGAACCCTTTTTTGGCTCCAGGTAGAACCTTTTTATTAAGGTTCCACCATGAACCCTTGAAAAACGCTTCCTTTGGGAAATGGTTTTTCAGAAGCAAATGGTTTCAGGTAGAACCTCAGCCCTTGTAGAAGGACCCTTTTGGAACCCTTGTTAAAGGTCACAGAGTGGTCCTGTTGCACATAAATGTTAGTTATGGAGGTCTACTTACATATATTTACTTGTTTTTATGGTCAAAAACCTCCTAGTTTCTGTAAACGAGCCAATAGAAATCCTCTCTTCCTCCTGTTTTTCTGCTGCGAGATTTCAGAGTGAACTTTCACCCCCAGAAGACAGAGTCTAGTGATTGGCCAGTACTATCCAGCACATCCGTTCTCAGAAGCACAGCGCCCCCCTCTGGAACGGTTGATGCACTGCTCCTCATTATCAAAACATTAGCTTCGTCACGACTCCCCGCCGCAGTCCCTTTTATGACTTTAAACCTGAGTCAGACCCAGAGCCAGAAGACACTGTTGCTCATGAAACACCTCCACAACGGACGTTATTCTTCTTCTGCGGTTCAATGTACGCAACCGGATGTGCCTGGAGAACTGCTGCTTACGTAACTATTACGGGATTTTCAGTGATCTCGTTGAGTCCCGAGAGTACAATAAAACACAACGTTCTCAGCAGTGGCTGAACTGTTTGTTTCAAACCGTCAGGGCTTCATAAACAAGGTAATGACGCAGATACACAACAAAAAAACAGAGTTAATAGGAACTTCCGGTCTAGTTCCGCTTTAAGAGTTTAGGTATCGTATTGGAGTCCAAGATTCCAAGAGGTTACTTTTACTGTTGATGGCATTTCTTACTTATTTGTTCCCCAGTCAATCATGCACATCATACTGTTCTGATTTCCTTGTGGACACATTGATATGTGGCATTGCTAACAAAGGCTCATGTTCATTCGCGTCCCGTACGTGTCCACACATTTAGCTCAGGAAGCCTATGCATGATGGAGTGGCTGGGACTTTGCTCCAAATGAGAAGGAAGGTATGGATAATGGGAGGAGGCAGAATTGCCCAGAAAGTGGCCGACAGCTGCATTACGTGCAGGAAAGCAAATGCAAAGAAATGTCACAGAGTGATGTGCGACTCGCTGCCTGTAACTAAACCTGCTGCACCGTTTGAGTTCACAAGAGTAGATCTTGACACTGATGAGAATGGATGTGGTGGAAATGAGAAACCTTTATGAAAAGGTAATCTGTGACATCCTGTTTTATTTCTTTCTCCTTTTTCCCCCCTCCCCTCTTTTTCATTTTGTCTCCGTGAGAGCTCGTCGCTTTTCTCAGAGATCATCTGTCAATCAAATTGTGCAGGCGGCATGTGGCAGTGTTTTCTGCTTTGATATTCTGATGATGAGGTTTGTGATTCTCCGGGAGCCACTCTTTTCCTTCTCCCTGCTCAAACATGGTGTCTGCAAAGAATAACATGGAGACAATCACTCCTATTTCTCGTCACATGCCTTGTTTTCAAAGCCAGAATTCATATAAAGCATATGTACATGCTGTTTGTCATTGGAATAATATGGCTTTATTAACCCTGAGTGGTTAAAAAATGCATTAAAATATGTGCTAAAAGCCCAGTTAAAGTATGATGTTGAAAAATCAAATGGATTGGTTTCATTGGCCAAATACACACTTCAAAAGTGTGCATACTGCAAGATTGGAGGAACATTAACATGTAAGAGGCAAGAAGGTGACCACAGGGGTTTTAAGTATATGTGGAGTCGACATAAATTTGAAACAACCAGGAGATTTAACTGGAACTGCTGACTCATCCGTCGACAGCTCCACAGGTCAGAGACTGGAGTGATGTATTGATTTTCAGTGGAGATGTTCCAACCAATACCAGTATCAGCAGATGGGGGAGGCGTCTGTGAGTACACATATCTATGCACCAGTCCAATACACCATCTTTAAAGGAGCAATGTGCAACATTTAGCCTTCCCAAACGCCAGTATGTATATGTAACTGTTCTAATGCAAAATCAACTTTTAAATCATTTTCATGCTTATATTTGGGACTCTGGAGGCCCTATGAGTAGGCAAGTGTGAAAAAATACAGGAGATAAAACACGCGATGTTGACTTCCGCACTCATTGCTACGTCACAAAGAGACATTCCTGGAATTGTTGTCTCGTGGAGCTCCGCTTTGTCCCTAAAAACGCGAGAGTGCAGGCGAGGGGAATAGTATCTGGAAGAGCGGAAGTTGGCGAAGTGTTCTATTCTTGGCTGCACAGTGCAGCTCAGAGTTCTACACAAATTTCCAGCCTCAGAGGATTCAATTGTCCAGTGGATACATTTTATGTATAATCGCAATAATGATGGCTTTTCCAAATGCTAACTGCTGTTAGCTGCCGGAGCCTCAGTGACACTGACGTTTCCTGTGTCTCATTTGCATTTAAAGAGACAGGCACTCAAAAGCGAGTGTTTTGAACAGGGCTGTTTTGGCAGAGTGATTGAACTGCTGTGGTGCTTCATCCTTAAGGTATTTTTACTAAAGCATGTCACAGACATGTTCACTAGGACACCAGGGAACTAGGTTAACTTGGAGAATTAGGGTATAATATGAAGCCTTTAAAAACAATCCTAAATAGGACAGGAGGCCAGTGGAGGGAGGACAAACCTCATATTACAAGCCAAGATGATTACTGTATCAGACTGATCTAATAATTGTAACACGCTCAAGTTTGTGATATCCATATGGTTTTGGACACAAAGAAGCCGTATGAAGCCATAAGTGTCCCTGGGATGCATCAGTGACTGCCTCCTCCTGCTGTGTTTCATGACTCTAATCAGCACTCATACTTAAATTTAAATCTGATCATCAAATCATTTCCTTTTTTTTCTAAAGGTTAGACTTTTATTTCCTGCCACAGTGTGAGACGGACGGGCAGATTTCCGAAGTGACAGAGTGTGAAGTTTGGATCTGGTTTTGGACTTGTTTTAGTTTCCGTTGCTTTGCTTTAGCTCTTTTGAGCAACAATTCCCTCCTTTTGCAAGTCATTAATTCTTCCTCTGGCAGTAGCTGCTAACTGCTTGGCTAACAGGATTGGCCACTGATCCAATGGCAAACTCTGAAATGTTGGCCCCAGTTTGCCAATCTGAGACTTCATCCAAGTCTTGTGGGCTTGTGACTGCATCAGCTACATTTCGCCTACCCCCCAAATCCTGGATCTTGATGCCGTTTTGAATGTCTCCAGTCCCACTGAATAGCACAAAGGACCATTTGGCTGTCAAGGAAACGTTACCAAATTTCAACTTGGATTGTAGCAGAACATCTTGGCCAAGTCATATCTTCTCCTCTCACAAGGAGGCGCTTGGACCGAGGCTACATAATGGAAGAGGACGCGGCACTTGTCCACTTCTGCACGCTTTGTTGTCTTCGTGACACATTTGATTCAGCAGACTCGCTGTCTTCATGAGTGCCGTCGACACCTGAGAACTCCCACGAGTCTCTCGGATAAATCTTTAACCTCATTTGCTTCCAGCTCACACACCCCTTTGTGGCCTTATTTATGTCAGCTTCTCTGCTGCTTCCACATTTGCCTCTAGTCCAGCCACCACCTTGTCATTAGCTCCCAGGATATTCTTTCCTCTCTGCCACTTCTCTTCCTGTGGTGATCCCTTTCTTGTTGTTGTTGTCGTTGCTGTTTTCATTAATTTATTTATTTCCATACCACAACAGCCCGAAGACAGGAAGAGGTACGCCGCTGTGATGTGTCAGTACGTCTGTCACCTCGAGGTGGGCGGCGAGAGGGGGATAGGAGGAGGTTGGGGTTGGGCCTCAGTGACAGTCACAAGAAATACTGCATTAATTGGTGTCATTTGACCAGAGGTGCGGAGGTAGCGTTACACAACCCCTCGTCACCCCCGTTCCCTTATTTCTCCCTGACAGTCTAATTAGTCTTTCTGAGCGGAACATATATCTCCGTGTGTGTTCCTGTGCACGTGTGTGTGTGTGCGTCGTAAAGAGGTATGTAGGTGCATGAGGGCAGATGAAAAAAGAAAGAAGAAAGAAAGGAAAGGCCTGATGAGTTATGGGTCATCAACACCTTTACTAATCAGCACCGTGTTTCCTCTACAACCACCTCTCGCTCTGAAACTAGTGGCGCCGTGCTGCTGCTGCATCGGATCACACTGTGAGAAACTGCTGACAGTTCCTTCAACACAGAAAAGGAGTGTGATGTCAATAGGCATATGTGACCATTATTTCCTGATATCTTGTAATGCTGAAGCTTTTGCAACAGTTTATTGATTATGATCTCATGACTCAATTGGTTGGTAATTATTTCAATATACACAACTGTTCAAAAGTTTGGGGTCACCTAAACAATTGTTTTGTGTTTTCCATTAAAAGTCACACTTTTATTCATCAAAAGAGATTTTTATTCAAAATAATCATTTTGCCCTTTCTGTTTTCAGCTGTGCTAACATCATTGCATAAGGGTTTTCAAGGTTTTTCTAATCATTCAACCGCCTTCTCATCATTCAACCCACCGATTATGTAAAAAATAACGGGGCAGCCCATTAAATCAAAAACATAACATGTGCAGGACAGAAGGTGGGACAAATAATTGGCCACACAAATCCCAGAAGCGATTCCTTTTCTGTCCATCCATTCCTTTTTAAGTGTCGTTAAGCAACACCATGTGTGGATTTGGCCAAGTGGAAGAGGAACTTGGCTTGTAACCAGAGGGTTGCAGGTTTGAGTACCCAACCCCCCCATTGCTCATGTGGCACTAAGGGACAACATTTAAGGCTTTTTAATAAATTGGACAATGTGGGAAAATGCACAATGCAATCCACAGTAAATGGCATAGACATGGGACCATGCAGTCCTCACTGGCACATTGTGCTGTTGTTGTGTTTCAACCTGCCGTCAGGAACGAGAGACAAGATGGAAATTGGCCCCGTGGCAACAATCTAGCACATTTACTGTACGTGTGAATGTTATTTAATGTTCCCTGTTTACAATACATACATCAATAAATAAATAAATAGATAAACTATTGTTTTTTTTGGAGCAATGTGAATTATGGTCTGGGTGTGACAGTATAACTTTGGTTTGTGGTTGTTCCCAAAACCTCAAAATGGCAAATAACTCACACAAAGACTGACATTTCTTGGCTGCATTTACACTGCAGCCTTTGTGCGTGGTGCAAGTGACCCTGTTCAGATAGATTTTCACCGCCCCCAAATCAGATATGACCCATGAAAAAAAACAAAAAAACATGGATTGGGGATATCCTCGGATCAGTTTCAAGCCTCATTTGTATTCGGAAGAAAATCAGATGCCAATCAGATACGCGACATTTGCATCTGCCATCTGAGCGGAGAGATCAGATTTTCCACTGTCGTTGATGGTGACGGTGGTGAACACACTTAGACACACTGTGATCACATGGCTGAGGCTAAATGCTGAGGCATTTAGGTCTGAAAGCAGAGGTCTGAAAAACGTGAAACAAACCATGATAGAATATTGTAATATAATTCTAAGCTCATATCGCCAATTTCTACAACTTTTCCCCAAAAGGTCAAAAAATTGGATACAGGCAAAATATCGGAATTGGCCATCATTGAGACTTGCAGTGAAAAATAAATGCAGCATTCTGTATAATGGAGAAAATGATTGTTGGGTTAATCAATAGTGAAAATAAAACAGGTCTCTAGCCCCTCTTGGAAACCCCGTTTGGAACATGCCATGTTTTACCCACATTCAACCCTCCATGACCATATCTGAGGGTAATTTGACTGATCAGATAACACTTAAAGCATTTAAATCTGTACTTCAAACTCTATGAGGTTGTAATCCAATGAAAAAAAGAAGTCTTTCAATGCCAGGTGTAAATTTGCTTCTGTGGAGGAGCAAGCTACAAACATTCCAGAGCCCAGTTTTTCTAAGAAATCTAATGAATATAAATCACCGTGCACTGCTGAACGCAACATTTGATAGAAACGGAAATACAGCAAATACCAAAAGGTTTGTAAAAAAAAATAATTGTGGAGCCGTATGTACATTCTGAAAAAGTATTAAAACTTCATATTTAATAGCAGCAAAGATGAGAGTGATAAACCCCCGGTATTTTGACATCCTGTTTTATTCGCAGCCTTTTATCTCTGCTCTCCTTTCTGCTGGTAAAACATCTATTTTATTTCTGACCTTTATTTTAACAAAGACTGATAACTCTCCCGTGCTCCGGAGCTCTGTCTCGCAAAGCGTCAACTAATTGGCAACCACAAACACAAACAAACAGAAAAATAACAGAGTCAGGAGTCAAACATACAAATCTAACTCTGATTCCGAGTCGGATGTGATTTTCTTTTCTTTCTTTTTTTTTGCATTTTCCTGCTGATATATTTCTTGGCTGGTGGAAAGAGCCATAAAACAGCCCAGACCATGAGCTGCTGTAAATCCCGGCGCTAATGACATTCCTGTAGGAGCCAGCTCCTTTTATAAGGATCTGTTTCAGCACATCTGTGCAAGTGCTTTGGCACCGCAAGTATTTATTTTACTTATTGAGCATATGAAGCGTTTCAAATCAGAGTCATTTAAATTAAGAAAACACCGCAGCCACAGACGACAATTTTCTCATAATCAGCTGTTTTAGGAGCAAAGATTTAACAACCAAAGTGGCTGCAGGTTGGATCGGTTTCCTGTACGTTGACGTTCATTCATTCTCTACTGTAAATCCTTAAATGGGCTGGAGCCAATCCCAACTGTTCACCCTGCACAGGTCACCAGCTTTCAGAGATTAAGGGCCTGTCCACACGGAAATGAGAGTTTTTTTAGAATACAGGCTCGGTATCACTAGAACACGTCGTGTCCTCAGTGACTTCAGATGGAGAACATATTTAAGTGTTGAAGATTAACAGTGAAACTGAATCGTAAAATAAGAGGAGAGGAGAAAACAAAACCTGTTTTTCACAGACATTATTTTACTTGAACGAACAGATGAGTGATTGTTCCGCACACGGTCGACTGCACTGCACATCCACAGCTCGTTCTTGTCTGTGACTGTGTGGTCACAGAGTCAGACTGACTCTCTGCCCGCGGGAAACACAGCTAGATGACGTTCACTCATGCGGCAGAACTGGATTTCCTTGGTATGAAAAGTTGCTAAATATACTGACAAAGTCACTAAATCAGCAACACTGTTTGCTTTATTGTCTTTCTTGGTTCATTCTGTCTCCATTCATTTGATTACTTACGTCTGTTGTACGTCTTCTTCTCTGTTTGGGGCCAACCAGCTTTACAGCACCACTTACAGGCCCGGCATCTGTACTGCAGAGACATTTCCTGAAACAAGCTTTTTGAAAATGACAAAGAAAAAGATAGTTTAGGTGTCATTACGTTCAAACCCTCCAAACAAAAGTGTACCACAAGTTCATCCAAGCGCACCATGAACAAGTAATTTCAGCACAAAATCAGACATTGATAGATAATATCCCCGTTTCCACTGTACAATAAAAATCTACTTTTTGTCACTTTTAAACAACCTAAAAAGTAAAAAGAACTTCCACCAAGGAGCTCCCCTGAGAACTACTCAAAAAAATGATTGTACCTTGGAGTGAATAGGAGCGAAAAATAGTCCTGTTTATATGTCCCACTTTATATGGACGCACCAAAATGTAGTATGTTCTCAAAAGTTCTAAAAATGTAAAACTGGTTAGTGCTTACACTGACATTTTCTTCTACATGACAGCTAACTGCTAGCATAACCTGGTGCGCTCTCACATCAAACCGTGCAAGCTAGCAACAGTCTTGACCTACTTGAATGAGCGGAGTTATTTTGTGACCACGGGACGTTATGGGTCTGATCAAATGGCTGTGACATGTGGAGTCCCACAGGGGTCGATTCTTGGACCCCTTCTGTTTAGCTTATTCTACTTTTGGGTCAACTTCTGCAGAAATCTAACACTTGACTATCATAGTTGACACAATGCAGATGATAGCATATATTTATATATATATGTATATATATATATACTACAATCCAAAAGAGTCATTGTCTCAGTGTTTAGAGCAAGTAAATCTGAATGAACCAACAATTTCTTCAATTAAATCAAGAGAAAACTGTGGTAATTTATAATATTTTTTGGCAATCAAGAGAAGATAACTGCGGTCAATAAATACCTTGGGTCACAGCCTCTACAAATCAAAAACCAAGTCCATAACCTTGATGTTCTGATAGACTCAGGTCTGACCTTCAGCAGTCATATTAAATCAATAACCAAAACAGTCTTCTATCGGCTTAATAACATACCCAGAGTTAAAGCTTTTATGTTCCATTCAAATGCCAGACAGAAAGACATCCATGCTATGAGACACAAATGCTAACTGCCTGTGAGGCTACAATAGAAAAAACAAAAAACAAAAAAAAACACTTCTTGCTGAGATGATTCATAAAACACTTATGTCTGTCTGTTAAATGTAAAGCTGGAGCCAGGAGACGATTGGATTAGCATTAGCATAAAGACCTGAAGCAGGGAGACAACAGAAATAGGTTTTGCTCTGAGTGGTGGTGAAAACATCCGCCTACCATCCGCCTACATTTTTACTACTGGCATTTCTAAATACTCATAAATTACCTTGTCTGTTTAACACATACAGAAACTTAAGGAGGGGGAAATAGCTGTTTCAGGCTCCGGGCCCTGTTGTCTTCTTTTTAACAGCTTTCCCACAAAGATGCAACCCAGAGTGCTTCACAGAAAAGAAAAAGAAAATCAGACACACAACCGGTAAAAATGTTCTAAACAACACAATGAATAAATAAGTAAAAAGCATCAGGGAAATTTACATGCATGGTTTTCTGTGAATGTGTGGGAGGACAAGTTGAACACAATGTGAGCACAGCAGAAACTAACAATGACTTTATGTACAGCAACAGTCTGCCTTTAACCAGATTAATGCAGAATGAGTCTGAATAACAAGCTAGATTATTACCTTAACCTGAATAAGGTCATACACAGACTTCATATTATTCCAGACTTATTTGAACTATAAAGAACTATATGGGCTTTCACGTGTAAGGTGTGAACAAGAACATTAAGGGAGTATTCCATTAGCAACTCGTATAAAGATTTATAATCTGAATAATGTCTCTTTAAGAAGGTCAAGAAATGGATTACAGGCATTCTAATAAACATGGTCAATGAACACCGCTATATGGAGAGGTGATTACTGGATGTAGAGAAGCAGTGCTCCATAGTTACAGGTTTGAGGAGTTCAAACATGTGGATTAGGTTATTTAGAAAAGGAAATCTGTGATTTTCTTCATTTTGCTCATGGAGACGATATTCGTTTCCATTGCTGACATTTTCAAACTTCTTGTTTGCACACGCGGTGTCCGTCTGCAGCTGAATTTGAAAGCCGATATTTTTCCTTGCGAAATGCACCTGGGTATGACATTATAATTAAATTAATTTTAGTGACAGATGCACCAAAGCGGTTACTGACTTTTTTGTTTGACTGTGTATGTTCCTCTGTGATGTATTTAAATACTTTATTTGAATATTTCTCAGATATTTTGTTTTTGTTTTGGACCCGACCCGACCTGTGGGTCAGAGGAAAGTGAAGTGGTCATCTTCCCTTTAAACCCACAAAAGCTTAATTTAACATTATATGGCGTAATGGAACATTAAATTTACAAAAGCGTGGCAAAAGATTTTCTTTTAATTAGCGCTACACTTTCTTCAAAGAGCACATTTTAATTGGACTTTAATATGAAAGTATAAGAAATGTCTTTTTCAAAACTCGCTGCTAGAAGTGTATCTTATGTGAAGGCAAATTCATTTCTTTTAATGCTACAGATAAAAAATCAGTTTGCATCTGTTCGCACACGCTTGTCTCTGCAGTCCATTTTGTCACGTCACATTCACACATTATCTGTACACCTCCATTCTACCTTGTGTCAGTGTTAAAGAAAAAAACCCCGAACGTTATCAGAGTGGCATTTGAAAAATCATAAATTACAATAATGCGACAGTCAGCAGTTAAGTAGCAGTAAAATACATCAGTAATCACAGGATTGTGACCTTCTTATGTAACTGCGTGACTTTGGTTCACAAATTAACTGAACTAAAAAACAAAGAAAAAACCCCACTCTTGCCTTCAAACTGTGCTGCAGATATCACCCGACAAGGGAGTAAAAGTGATGTATTTGCTCTTTAGTTATGGTTCTGACTTTTACAGCAGATTCAAGTCAATTCAAGTCAGACAAGAGCTCACTTTGGGAAAATGTGATTTGTGAGTCTGTATGTTGGGCACTCAAATCATAGATGAATTACAAAGATCAACTACCAGGGATTGACAAACTATGGTTTGATTGTTAGCCTCAACGGAAATTGAGGATTTAACAGTTTAACCTAAGGATTTAATCATCTGCATTTATATACATGTTTGATCCAGCCAGTCTCTCGCTTTTCTCTTTAAATATTCATGGGTCAATGCACTTTAAAGCAGACATATTATGCAAAATCAACTTTTTAATCATTTAAATCCTTATATTTGGGACTCAAAAAGTATGACTCGGTCATGTTTTTGTGGTCCTCCTTCTAATTACAAAAAAGTTATTTTCTTGGCTCCACAGTGCAGCACAGAGTTCTACACAAAATTCAAGCCTCAGAGGATTTATCTGTCCAGTGGACACATTTTATATATGATGGCAATGTGCCTCCTAGAGCCTGGAAATTATCACTTTTCCAAATGCTAACTGCTGTTAGCTACCAGTAGCCTCTGTGGGTGATGTAATTTCCTGTCCCTTAAGTTTCTTTTTACTTTTTTTAAAGGTGGATCTAAAGAGATACTACTAAACCGAGCGTTCTGAACAGGGCTGTTTTGGCAGGGTGATTGAACTGCTGTGGTCCTTCATCGTATTTTGACCAAAGAATGTCACAGACATGTTCATTAGGACACCAGGGAACTAGGGTCACTTGGAGAAATAGGGTATAATATGACTCCTTAAAGGGCCCCAGGCAATATGGACCAGTAGGTCTCTACATCGTACCAAACCCCTTTTACGTAGCACAATTTAACCTATACCACTCTGACAGTTTGAAAATATGAGTGGCATAAGGCCACATCTAGGCATTTCCAACCATACATAGTATCTTTGATGTCCTGCGTCCATTTAAGAGCATGAAAGTGGATCCACGAAGACCTGGACCATGATCACGCTGCAGTGTCCAGATGATAACAAATTAGAAAAGCCAATGCTAGCAGTGAACAGATATTTGTGTGTGTAGTTTTGAAAGAAATGCTGTGTAAATTAACTTTATTAATCAGGGTTTACATGGCATAAAAAAAACAACCACTAAAAAGAGCTTGCATGGGCCCTAGTGTGTTGAATTTCTGTTGATGAAAGCCGCCTAAATGCTACACACTTGGACCTTTAACTGTAAAAGAAAAACACAATGAGTGGAGGATCAGTCATGGAGTCTTGACATGGAGGATGAATTACAGCCACCAGAGTCTGACCACAGGAAACACAAGAGAGATTGTTCAGTTCAGGTTCAGGTATGACATTTCTTGATTCTTCATTCGCAATCTGTTCCATAAAAGACAGGTTTTTCTCCCACAGCTTGGCTCTAGGTACGGCGCATTTAGAGAGCATCGTTAATGATTGTAATTATCCATGTTTCTGAAGAGTCTGAATACCAGTGGTGGCACTGACATACCCTATTAACTGCTGATGATAGCTGCGATCCATCCAGGTGTGTTCCCGCAGAGCGGGCAGCAGATTCCACATTTCACACGGCACATAAACGGTCAACAGACAGAAAGTGCGTCTCTCTCATCGATTCCATTGTGCCTGTATGTTGACTGTTGCCCTCTGCGGTGACTCCTCTGCGCAGAGCTCATTTCCAGGCGAGACACGTCGCCTCACACCCATTCTCTCGTATAATACTTCAACAGCCGTGACACAGCCCGGCGCCCTGTGTACCGTATACATCTGCATTGGAATTTTATTGCTGTGTAACTTTCCATAAATTCCAGGCTTGAGCTGCAGAGTGGGTCTCAATGTCCCTTTGATAATTGCTGTCCTTGTCCATTACCTGCCACAAATGAGGGCCAGTCACATGAGTTAACATGGCGAGATGGCAAAGATTCCGGGAGCATGACATAAATGAGTAAAGTGCGGAATGAAGGGATGTTAAAAATGTAAAGTGAAATAAAGTACAGAGTGGTCGACTGCACGTTCTCTTTTAAAGAGGACAGGTGCTTGACATATTATGCAAAAAGCAAAATGTTTTTTTTTTTATAGTCTTAGAACAAGCCTTGGGCCTTTAGGCTATCATGCTAATACAGCAGCAAACGTGCAACCACTGGTGTAGACTCAGACTGCCCAAAGTGACTGTCATCAAAACTGCAAAAAAAACGATCCTAACCCTAACTCTAAGAAAGAAAGTTAGGTTGAAACCATTGTTATATGGGTTCACACACGGCTTATTATGCCCACCAGCTCCACCCCACTTTCTCTGAAAATTACCACACTGCACACAGGAAGTTATTCGTCTCATATTCAGACAACAACAACAACAACAACGTTGCGCTTGTAAAGCGAGACGACTGCAAACAAGTTGTCTCGCGAGTAGGAATGAAAAGCTGCAGAAGCAAAATTCTACTTGTTTTAAAAAAACTTGGTCATTCCTGACATGACACAAAATGGACAAAAGTATTTGGTCACACCTGCTAAATATTTAATGCAGCTGTTTCAATCAGGCTTTTGGTCTAGGCCCCTTATCTCCAATGAAGGACAACCTTATCGCTTCAGCATAGCAAGACATTTTGGACAATGCTAAGCTTCCAACTTTGTGGCAACAGTTTGCCAACATGACTATAAAGATGAACAATGACTATAAAGACATGGTTTGACTTTGAGTTTAATGTGTGGAAGAACTTGAGTGACCCGACGTCAAGGTCCATCGAGCACCTTTGGGATGAACTGGGACAGAGATTGTGAGCCAGGTCTTCTCAGCAACACTGACCTCATGAAATAAACACTTCAAAATCTTGAGGAAAAAGTCATCCAAGAAGAGTGGAACCTGTTTTAGCTGCAGAAGGGGGACCAACTCCATATTTAAGCACTGTAGGATATTGTGTCCATATGATGTATTGACCGTGACCTTGACCTTAGATAGCCAGATTTCTTCATGGCAATTTTCATCATCATGTTCACAAGAAGACAGACAAATGGGATTTCATCGTTTCTGTTCCCAAACACCAACTTCATCAACAAATATAAACTATAACATTATGAAACTTGAGATTTTCAAGTGTTCAAGTGTATTGCAGTAAATCATAGTCTTGACTGTTTATTTAATTGAAGTATATTGGCCCCCATATTAGCAAAATCATATAGATTTCTAAGGTTTTGTGAATAAAAATGAATGAAAATTTATTTTACCCTTAACAGCTTTGACTCACACAGCTGAGCGTGTCCTGTCAGAGGAGATGAAGCCTCGCACTAATGTGAGCTCGGCGAAGTGAAGAAAGAATTGATATTGATGTTCTGTGAAACAGAAGAAAGATTTTTAAAAAGGCACCAAAGTGCCAGCAACCATTTCCTTTCCAACACGTGTAAATCATGGAAAATATGGCGAGAGGTCTAAGCTGAGGCAGTGGCCATCTTTAAAACATCATATTGTCTGACCCACTGAGTAATGCTAATAGGTCAGGTCTTGGCGTTTCCTTTGGCCTTTTCGTCTCTCTTCTCCTTACATTGTTAAACACAACTCAAAGATGATTTGATTTCCTTGTTATTGTTTGTCCCACCGCAGCCGCGCACTGCCGACTGCATGCGGCCTCTGCAGGATGTATTACACCGCACAGAACCTGCGTGAACTCATCTTTTCATCGCAGCCAATCCAATATCTTTTCAAATCCCATTACCCCATAAAAGACATCATGAACTTTACATACAGACAGGTTTCATTTCAGCCCCTTTCCTGCCCCCGCCGCCTCAGACCAAATCTATGCCGGTCATATCGCGCCCGTGGCCCCCGCGCGGCTCATAACATGCCACTTCCTGCCAAGTCATAATTCAATAAGGCTGACACGGCAGACACGCCACAGCCGGCCGGTCATTCAATCTCATTCCTACCCATTCTCCTCATTGGCAGATAAGAGACAGTGATTGCACTCTGTCACTTTTATTCCCTCGCTCTGTGGAAGAGAGATGGTGTGGTGAGGAGGGAGGACGAGGGGGCGAAGTGTAGCCGCCTGCTGCTTGATCAAATCAGCCCTCCCTCAATATCCCCCCCACCCCCTCCCACCCCCCGACTCCTGTGAGCCTGCTGGCATTTGAAATGTGAATCTCTCATGCAGCAGAGGAGAAAAGTGAGGGGGGCTGCCGGTGTCAAAATGGTGGTATTTCTTCAACGGCGATGTCTTTCTTTTTTACACTGTCCCCTGGGCGCAGATAATTCAACCATTACATGTCACTTTACATTTTCTTATTGAGATATTCAGCTGATTCGTTGTCATTTCTGACGGTATAGGAGCAGATGCTGGGAGCCTCCCCTCCACAGCTTTCTGCAGGTATACGAGTAACCTTGTGGTAGCCGAGACAGAGGAAGTGGGTCAGCCTTGACACCCCACACCACACAGTGACGGCGCCTCACACCTTTGCCTTTTAACCTCTTCTCCGCAGAGACACAGAGACGAACCTCGGGTCAGCTAATCGTCTGTGTGTTGTGTGAGCACAGCTGCGGTGGAGGTGAGGGATGAGGATGTGGAAGAGGCTGAGGGAACATAACCTGAGCTCAGTGTTTTTTTTATTATAAGTACTTAAATAGTAATGCAGTTATTATGCGTTAGCCCAGTGGTTTTCAAACTGTGGTACCACGGGTGGTACGCAAGCTTCCTCTGGTGATACTTCAATCAGAATCACTGTTCTACTGTATAAACCAGGGCAAATTATCTTATTGTGGATAAATCTGTCTCCTGTGAAAAAGTCCATAGCTCAACCTATTTACACAACTGTTTTTTTTTTTAACGTTGGTGATAATGGTGTTACTGAGAGCTGGCCAAAACTACACAAAAAAAGACAGCGGTCAATTTGCCACTGCAAAAAGCGAGATTCAATGGCTCTCGTAACAGATCTGTGAGCATGCAGTACCTTTGAGGTTATTTTGTAGAATATTGAAATTGTAGCAGTGGTCATAACCGCACAAAGGAAGATGATGTGTCCACTCCCATGTTGATCAAATAATATCTCAGTAAGGTTAATTTAGAACAGAATAAAAAAAAGTGTGAAATTAATTAACTAAAGGACACACGGTTGATCGATTAATCCCGATCACATTGTCCTTTGGAGGACACATCTCATAGATTGGGACACACAAGAGAATCTGGGTTCATATCATGAATGTACTGTAGGATTAATGATTAAGTTTCACTCAAACTTTGGTACCTAGACATAACAAAGAAATGACTGAGACTGGTTTATTTTTCACTATGTATTTGGTTCCAGAGTATAAAACAGAGAAAGAAAAAAGGATGATGTTTTTTCATTTATTCTTTGCAGTACGGGTGAAATGACCCTTTAAAGTTGGAGCTCGTCGAAGGGAAATGGATGTGTTGTAAGTACTTATTTCGGTTTGTGTGTGCAGAGCACGGACAGAGGAAAAGTGCAAAAGACGTCACGGCTAAGAGAAAAAAAATCCTGCTGAAATGTGTGTGTGGGGGGGTGGCATAAAGGACACATCACGTCTGCCCTGAAATCCTCCAAAGACAACCTGAGAACAAGATAATGACCCACAGTCTGTGACTTAAATCATATGTCTGTCTTTGTCACAGTTTTTTCTTCTTCTTCTTCTTGGCAACAGAAGAAAAATCAAACGTCTCTGAACAGATGTGAGCACTTGAGCTGGCGTGGAACCTCAGTGTGATTTCCTGAGGCCTTATTTAAGCTTAAAATGTTTAAAAAATGATTTTCTGTCACTGAAAAGACTGATATTGGGGGAGTCTGCAGAGACTCGCATCAACATTCCAGCCACATAGGACGCATGAAACAAGGAAGTGGCACGCGGTACATTCGATTACCGGCTTCTCCCTGACCTTTAACGTTCCTGTGTGGAGAAATGAGAATCTGTCTCTCTCTGACTGTGGTGCTCTTTCACCGTTGATCAGCATTTACTGCTTTACTGCAAATGTGCAGAGATTTGCTGGATTTGAGCAGCTCTGCAGTGTCACAGAGAAAGCAGAGCGTTCGCACGTCTCGATGCGAACTACACATGTTACAACATTGTGCGAAAGTAGTGTTTTTGTGTGTGTGTGTCATTATCTTCTAATGTTGTACTTCCCTGAGTTGTGGTGATAATGGAGCGACGACCTCATCAAAACTGTTACTCCAAAACGTTCATGACTTGGAGCTTTGTGACTTTTACAAATTGATTTTTACAAAGCAGCCCAAGGGAAAACCTGAGGAGACATTATCTTCCCAACTCCCACTAAACCACCAGCAACACATGAAACAAATGATCTTAAAAGTTTTCTCTTTTTTTAAAAGCACAAAATACCTGCTGGCAGACTGCCTTTGAGTGGTTCAAGGAAAGTCAAATGCAGCTGTGGTGATCTGGCCTCTAATACTGGCATCTCCTGTGCAGGAACCAATCAGCTCCCAGGATCCATGTGGACACTCACACACACAGGTGTCAATCAATCAAGCTTGCACACCTGCAACCCATCACACACTCACATCATGCAGACACAAGGAAAAGAAAGACACGGCCCTGCAGATGAGCATTTTAGCTTCATATCACAGGGTTCCCGATGTTTTTTTTCCCAAAGCCCTTGAATGTTTATGATCATTGAAAGGGCTTGAATTTTTGCAATGCACAAGTTAAGTTGATATTCAGCTAAATGTTTGTTACGACGCCATCTACTGTTTCATGCCCTGCATTGCTTGATGTGCGTAGACGAGGCCTGCGCAGAACAATTGTCATAATTACTGTCCACTGTCTCTCTCTCCGCCATTGAGATTCCAACGCAAATTCCAACATCTCTATCTCACCAGAGAAAATTGACAAAGACCGACTTTGACCAAGATCCCAAAAGGGACATCATCAAAAGTGGACGCCATCGCTGCTCTTCCAAGTTTCCCTCCCATTTTAAGCTGTGTCAGCACATTCGGTCGTTGAATTTGATGTCAACCAAAGTGTGGGAACCTTGATATCAGAATCTCCATCTCTATGAAATTCAACTGAGTAGGAATATAACAAGTTTTTCCTCCAGCTATAGCAAACGCTGTTCGCTAAAATTAAGTAAAACACTCCGTCAGCCGTCTTCAGTGCCACAAGCTTCTCTCCAAATGTTCCCGTTTGTATGAATTTCTGTGTTCTTCGGGATGTTATTTTCACCCTGAACACAGCGGCGGAGTCAAGTTCCTGCAAAGGTTCCTCGTTCCTCTTGCAAAGAACACTTTCATCATGAAAGCCACTGTGAAGCCTTGAGGTTTGACTGGCACCACAAGTGGAAACTCATTCTCTGGTGCAACCAGACAATACAAGCTGTCAATCACGTGGTGTTCACTCATGTGCCATTATTTATCATATAGTTTCCCTTGAATGGGAGCATAGTTCATCGAATTGACATCATATTCTACAGGAAAAGACCTGACATCAAGTAAGAGGCTCATTTTCCCATCCGTTTCAAATTGAGTACTTATTGCCACCAAGTGGCCCCCTGTTGACTTCCATTTTTAATGCTTTATCCAAATTTATATATGCAGTCTATGGTCTGTCAGCCGTGCGATGAACTTTTCCAATGTCAGCTGGCTTTGGCTGCAACGGCTCCAAACTTTTCCCACAAACTTTTCATGGGAAACATGTTGACTTTCACCAAACTTTGAGACTGAGTGTGATTTTATAAAGCAGATATGGAAATCCAAAAAAAGCTAGTTGATTCTGCTTCAGGCATGTCTACGGGCTTAAAAAAAATTAAAATAAAGTAAAGTAAAATAGTTTTTAAAATAGTGGTGAAGTCTGGTGACTGTTGGGCTGTGACCGTCCTCAGCTGAGGACAGCATGAAACAACAGTCCTCACTGACAGCATACTGATTTATATCAGCCCTACAAACAGCTCATGATGACACTCACTGGCAATTTTTCATTTTCCTGCATTAAAAGTGACAACATTTTTTGTTGTTGATGTAAGAGTTTATCAAAACTTGAAACAAAGTGCCAACTAAAACCAAAACCCTGTATGCATAAAGAGCTCAGTATGAACACATGCCATAGTTTATTTTTGACTCAGTCTCAGCCTGTGTCCTCCAACTCAAATGGCCCTATTATAAATATGACCCATAGCAGAGTTTCCTTATCTACTGCCCCCAGTGGTCGGAGGGATAGGACATCAGTATCAATTACAGCACAGGTGTTAGTAAGGTTAGGGTTGACATAAAATACTTTGCTATTCAGTGGGTTAGGGTTAGTTAACCCACGTGTTTCCATGAAAACTGATGGGAAAAAGACGCACTTGACATGAGTCTCTAAACAGTAACACAGTTTTTTTTTTCACCGTAGTCCAGGCAATGTTTACCAGTTAGCTCTGTTAGCTACGTCAGCTCATTTAGCACCATTAGCACACCTACAGTCGAAAGGGAGCAGTCTGTTTATTGAAAATGAAAAGAGCAGCACTACAAATAACCAAAGCGTACCTGTGTAGTGCGTATGTGTGCCTCGGTTTTTAAAGTTTAGCGTTACATTAGAGACTAATTTTAACAATCGGGAGTCACGTAAACATGACTGGCAGTTGTCATGGAAACACATTAACGGTAACGTGCCCAGCACTAATAAAAATATGACTTACCTTAGCTACGGCGTTCTATCAAGGAGGAGTCAGGTGATGGAAGGTACCACATTGCTTTTCTTTATATGGCCACTAGGGGCGCCTTTTTTTTTTTTCAAAAAAATATGGTTCGTAGTCAGCTGCCACCAATGCAAGACCACTACTAGGGTCATTTGAGTGGGAGAACAGGCTCTTATTAGTGCACTAAATATTAATCCACCACTGAAAATAGTCCCTCAACGTCCTCCGTTCAGAATCTATGTGTGATGGACAATTTGTTGCCAATAATGTGAAATATAAAATTATTGTCGGCAAAATATATTTAAGCATCAAAACCAAATGAATGTATGTCATATGTTGAATTTTAAATGCTGAGTTTGTACTGGAACTACAATATTTTAAACATTCATATATACATCTATATGCAGTGCAGAGACACCAGCAGTGTTCTGGGGTCAAGTGTCAGGGGATGGACCCTGGCTCTCCCAGTGCTTCACAGCATTCATTTTTCACATGATTTCCCTAAACACAGGCTCTGTAGGGGTAGAAAAGCCAGGCTTCAGTAACTGTCCCACTAACTTCAGTTGGCCCGTTTGTCAAAGCTCCGCCCCCCCCCCCCCCAAAAAAACACTAAGTTGCTGTCTGCATTGGAACTGTGATTTACGTCTGCACTTTCTCTGCTATGGTTAACTTAAATTTGATTTAATTAGACGTTTTTGCAGCACGAGCGGTAGACCTGGTGCTGTCGTCGCTGATGCTGTACGTCAAGAGGCTAGAATTAATTACACAGAGGAAGTTTACCTAACAAGGCCTTGATAGCAAAAACCAGCATATGCATTTTCCTATAGATGGACGGAAAGTGGCCTATTGATACGTTTATTCCAGTATTGTTAGGGCGACAGACGCTGGGCTTAAACCCACAGGCGACGTCATTTATCGATGGTATCAGAACACGGTAAAGATTCCACCAAATATAATGTCAAAAAAGTGTTTCAGAAACAAATATCTGACCCTACTAGCCTTACTCTGTTTTTAGCCAAGTAGCTGCACGTGTAACATAAATGCTACTATATTCTGGTATTCAGTGTTTACACTGAATATTGTAGTTGTTTGTTTTTATTCTAATATCTTTCCATATTGTATGTGCATGGGTGTGAAATGAATTATTTATTATTTATCGGTGCCTTTCAACGCTCAAGGACTCTGGACTATGAATAAACAAAAGTACAAAACAAACAACGGTGCAACTGAGAAAGACCTTTACCTTGACTGTCTTTGCCCATTTCACTGCTGTGGGACTAATAAAGGATTGTTTTATGTGAATTATAGTGGCTTTGGAAGTCTTTTAAAACCACTAAATCAACATATAATGTTAGTTCTTTTGTAAGTTTATTTGAGGAAAGGGAAAGAGAATAGTTGGTAATCGGCTCCATGCCTATTTCCTTCCAACATTCATAAAGTGGGATAAACTTTGAAGGAGTTATCCTTTCTTCACATGTAATGTTTTGCTTTATGTGTCACGAACATGAAACAGAGCAGCGATGAAACCTTTTCCTTTCATCTGAACTCTAGGAGTGGAATTGACCCAGAATTCTAATGGATTTGTTCCACCCTCGACCACAAAACACACAAAAACCACAAAACACACAAAAACCTCATATTAGCCCGATTCTCCTTCTGAACCCCTAACACTTTAAGTTTTGTTGATGCGTCATGCGCTGAGTACACTCTTAGAAATAAAAGTGCTAAGTAGAACCATATAAGGTTCTTTGGCTTGTCCTCATAGGAGAACTCTTTTTGGTTCTTAGGTGGAACCTTTTTCTAAAGGTTTTTCTAAAGGGGTTTTAAAGGGTTCTCTGGATCAAAATGGTTCTTACTGGAACCATAAGTGTTACCAAGAACCCTTGAAAAACCCTTTCTTTAGGCAAATAGTTCCAGGTAGAACCTCAGCCCTTGTAGAAGGACCCTTTTGGAACCCTTATTTCCAAGAGTGTATCTGCCGCGGCCGGGGGGAGATTAGCATATCACCCAGTAAGAGCCGAGCTGCAGTTTCTCCAAATCTCAATATGCAGTCTCATCCAGAAAAACATGATTACTTAAAACCCGGGATCAGAGTTTAACAAGAATAAATGAGGGAAAGTAAAAATAACTCAGTTGGGGAAAAAAGAAAGAAAGAAGTTCCCGCCAGATTTGCAAAGTCTGTCTCATGACTAAGCTAATTTGATTAATTTCCAACACCACCGCTTAAAATAGTGGCAGGCGCGTTTCTCGGCGGCTGAACAAAGTTAGCCGACCTCTGTCTGCAAATGAAGCTGCCGCGGCCTCCGGAGGCAGAATCACACGCTGAGTTTAACCTCCTGTCAGACACGGTGACAAGTTTCAGCCGTGGAAGTGATCAGAGGGAAAAATTCTGCAGCCGCACTCACCCTCCTCAAACATTTACTGGCTTCAAAGTGAAAACGTGAGCAGATGAGAGGAGACTCAGAGGAGGAAAGAAAGAAAAGAGTCATATTTAAATCCGCGGTGCAGAAAAAGTCACTCACAGGTGTCGCCGTAATAAGAGTTCCAACTTTTGTTTTAATGTCAAACCGGAGGATTTTATGGATTGGTTTAATCCCTAGACCACAGACTATCACTGCATATGCTAAATGGCAAGTTATGTAAATTTCAAACGGGAGGGAAAAACAGAAATGGTTGCTTGTCTTTCTTTCTTTTTTCACATTGTTTTTTTTTTTTTATCATGTAAATGTTATGGTCTATATCAGGGGTGTCAAACTCAAATACAGAGTGGGCCAAAATTTAAAACTGAACAAAGCCGCGGGCCAAGGTTGAACAAATGACCCTTTCAATAGGGACCCAAACAAGTTTTGCATTGAATATTGAACAAGCAAGGCTTATATAACTTTATAGTGACATGCAAAATCGAGTTTCAATTATTAATAATAATAATAATAATAATAATGATAATAATAATTAAAAAATATCAATGGCATATCAAATAAAATTTAAATAAAAATTGAATGCACCTTAAATACAGGATAAGCGGTAGATAATGGATGGATACAAAATGGATGCCTCTTTTCTATTTGCAGCCTTCTGAGGCAAATATCAAAATAAACTTTTTCCACAGGTTAATAATAAATTAGAAAATAAAATAACAATAATGAATGAATCAAACATTCAAGCCTTGAAGTAGCAAGAGAAAGTGCATGAATAAAACGTTAATTATTGCTCAGTTTGCTACACTGATTTGCTTTAACACTGAATATGGAACAAGCAACGCTTATATAACTTAAAAGTGCAAAATCAACTTTCAAAAAACAAACGAAAAAACATCAATGGCATATTAAATAAAATTTAAATAAAAAATTGAATGCCTCTTTTCTATTTGCAGCCTTCTGAGGTAAATATCAACATTAACTTTTTCCACAAGCTAATAAATTTGAAAATAAAATAACAATGAATACAAAACAACAGCAGAGCATTATGGGATTTGTAGTATTAGCGGTGAATGCGGTATAATACCGGCGGGCCAGCTCTAATGTTAATTTGATATTGCCTCAAGGGCCAAATGAAATTACACGGCGGGCCAAATTTGGCCCGCGGGCCAGAGTTTGACACCCATGGTCTATATTGACAGTATAACACTTTATAACACAAAACCGGAATTAATCATTCCCATATATATAATAATATCTTTTCACGAATATGGGGGTATACAAATAGATTATGAACTCATCCACTTCATTTTATTCATGAACCACCATCATCTTTCAACACAAACCTTGGTGTGTTTGTGGCTTCGTCATCAGCCAGTTTGAGAATCTATTTGTCAAGTTTAAGGGGTTGAAGTGAAGAAGCGGGAAAATAATGTTCCTGAGCCGTCGTCGACTGTTCAGCCGTTAAACACCAGAGCTGCTGCAGTGAAAAGCATCATCTATGAAAATAGTTCCCCTGTAAATGACACCAATGCACAGGGAGACAGTGTTTGGTTGAGCGGCCGCTTAGTGGCGGGGAAATGGACGATAAAATCCAGCGCGCCGTGCAAACACTGTCTATGACCCACCATTATCAACCGTTTAAAGCTGCACTGCGTGACTTTGGCTTTTTTTTCTTCTTCTTTTTTTTAATAAATAAATTAAAGTTGATTTATTACTGAAGAGTATGAGAAGCCACATGTAAAAAATACATATTAAAGAAATGAAAGCAATAAAACAGCATGAATTCTGAGACCAGTTTATTGTTGGTGTATTGTCAGAATTATGAATTTATTGTTTGTTTATTGTCAGAATTTTGACTTTAATCTCAGAATTCTTAGTTTAATCTCAGCATTCTGAGTTTATTGTTTGTTTATTGTCAGAATTCTGACTTGTTGTTTTTTTACATGTGGCCCTAATACTCTGTAAATTATTGACCCCTGTATTCATAAATGTATTTATTTCTCTATTAATTAATACATTCATTAAAATGTATTTAGTTATTATAATGTAATTAATGGTCCTCCATTCACATGAATATACTGTATGTACACACATATGTTTACTGTGTGTATGTATGTTTTATATATTTATATATATATATATATATATATATATATGCCTCTTTGTGCAAGTGATGTGTGTTCTGTGTTATTAATGCAACGTTTCCCCCCATGGGAATGATTGATAAATAAATAAATGTGTGTGTGTGTGTGTGGGGGGGGGGGGGGGTGAATGCTGATGGTGAAAAACAGACAAACAGAAATACATTAAGCATTACGCGCTACGTGTCGTGTGCTGCTTGAATGATGATGTTTTCACTCCGGAGTAAGTGGCTCTGCCTCTGGTAACAAAAACACATTAACCACGCCGCGCTGCGCTGTGGGGTCACGCATTTGGACCATTTTACATGATGTATATACTTTGGTATAGAGCTGCTGATGCTGCTGCTGCTGCTGCTGGAGTTCTGAGACAATGAGATAATTTAAAGGTCCTGTGTGTTTACGTTGTACGGATATGTTAACCTTTTCCACCCACACACACACGCACGCACGCTCACACACACACACAGGTTATAGTCTCACAAACAACACCGCTGTAGATGCTGCTAACCTGCTGCCTCAGCTGGAAAACAAAGGAAAGGTCTGCTCTTTTAAAAAAGGCATCAGGTATTTGATGTTCATGTAGCTCACACAGGTGCATATATACCATATATATATATACACATATACAGTATATTCCTGCCAGACAAAGAGAGGAGGAGAACGTAAGACAAATGCAGAGAGTTGAGTGAGCGTGTTGGAGGTATAAATTGAATTTCATGAGAGAGAGAGAGAGCGAGAGGGAGACGCACTCAGACGATGTCAGAGGTCTGAGACAACAGAGGAGAACAAAGGAGACGAAACAGCAGCGGAGGACACGATGGGAACTTCACCACTGGTTTTTCTCTTTGCTTCAAGTTTGAGGAAACTATTGCTTCCTTTTTCTTTCCTATTTTAGACTTTATTAACCCTTAGATTTTATTAACCACTCACGCGGCACAGATCTGTGCTGCAGGTGCACCCATGGTAAATTGCCGTGGGAATAAATACACAACTCCTTATATGGACATCCTGAGGGTGTGTGTTTATAGGTCACATATTCATATGATTCATGTTAGTTTTTAGTCATGACATAAAGTAGCGATAATTGTGCAGAAGTCACAAAAATAGAGCATTTGTGAACATTTTGAGTACGTTTTGCTCAGGTGTGTTTATAGAGTGGGAGAAAATAACTTCTTTTTTTCCCCCATCAGATTACCTATAGATTGTGCTGAGAAACAGGACATAAGATACTCTTTGTTACACATTCTTATAGCGTCTGTATATACTGTGCATTTTGACATAGTAATGGAAAAAAAAAGCAGCCGAAATGCACGAAATGTATGAATGTATCACAAATCAAATCTATCTATGGATAAAAAAAATAAAAAGGAAAAACAACAGAACAGTTATTTGTTCCAATAGTTTGCAAAGCGAAGATGAGAGATCAGCATTTTTATCTGCTTGTCTGTTTTTGAACCCTTATATTCACAGATGTCACCTACAATCAGGTGCATTACCAGGATTATGTGTCTGTCCACTCATACACTATACCGTTCAAAAGTTTGGGGTCACTTAGAAATGTCCTTATTTTTTAAGGAAAATCATTTTTTTTCAATAAATATAACATTAAATGAATCAGAAACACACTCTATACATTGCTACTTTGGTAAACGAAAGTTTAGGTGTATAGAGGCCCATTTCCAGTGTTCTAATGGTACATTGTGTTTGTTAATGGTGTAAGAAGACTATTGGATGATTAGAAAACCCTTGAAAACCCTTGTGCAATGATGTTAGCACAGCTGAAAACAGTTTTGCTGGTTCTTTGACGAAAGCAAAGTTTGATTATTTTGAATAAAAAACATTATTTATAATCTTGTCAATGTCTTGACTATATTTTCTATTCATTTTGCAACTCTTTTGATGAATAAATGTGTGACTTTTAATGGAAAACACAAGAGAATTGTGTAGGTGAGCCCAAACTTTTTTTTTTGTTTTTGTTGTTTTCGTTCAATGTTTTATTGTCTATTTTCCTCAAAAATGGAAACATCATTTACAACATTGACATTAAAGAAGACCTGAGACAATTAATACCATTAACTCCTCATGGAAAAATAAAAAAAAAAGCATGAGAATAAGACTTATTTTCTTAGTCGCCCCCTGGTGGCTAACTACTACGTTTACCTTACTTTCTGGGATTCACTCATGCAATTTTTTACACGCAAGTTGTCGAAACTGACAGAGACATTCTATCAACCCACAGACAGACAAACAGACACTTTGCTTGCTCCTCTAGGATTAACTTAATAATTATATGGATTTAATTGTGAAACAGTGGCTTTGTTATGTTTAATTGTCCACATCCAGGACCACTGCAGTGTAAAGTTGTGACAAAAACTATGAATTTGTGCATTATCTAACATTTCTATAAGATCTAATATATATTTAAACAGGCAAGTCAAGCGTTTCTGATGAGATAAATGTTTGTAGATTAGAAAAGATCCCACAACACATTTCCAGTGACGCATCGGTGGATTCCAGTGTGTGGATTTAAACTTGTGGGTTGGTGGCGGCTGAGGCGACGGCTTGTCATGTTAAAATCAGTGGTTGAATAATACACTGTGTAGAAAAAAGGGGGAAAAAAAGCAGATTCTGATCAACTGGCAGCTGAGAAGGTGGCATTTATACGAACGTAGCCGTGCTTCAGCAGAAATATTGTGAATCGCTTCAAAAGACAACCTGCAATTCCACCTGTAAGAGCAGCTTTAAAAGGAAAAAGGCACCAACAGCAGTGATGCTTTTCCCCCAGAATAACTGCACTTACCGCAATATTACAGCGTTTCACTTCAGTCCTAGTTGGAATAAAGCACATTGACTCACATTTAAAGTCTTTCATCTGTTGCCACTCTGTAACTGAAAGGATTTTTTTTTTTTTTTTTAAGTTTCAGCAAATCACTCGTCACTATGAATAAATCCAAAACTCATAAACTTGTGTGACCGCTGCTGGGTCTGTGTGATGAGCTGCACATTCAAATGAGGGGAAAAAAAACAAGGCAGACAAACAAAAACCAGGAGGCAAACGTTCAGCGACAAGGTAACAAAATGCCAGGAATAAGTTCTGTAGGCTGTATGCGGGGACCAAGGCCGGTGTGCAGAGGGAGCCTTAGGTTTGCAATGATTTAAATAAACCCAGAGACTCTGGGGAGAGAACAAAGCCAAAGGCCAGAGAAGAATATTTTGACATTTCCACACATACACATCGCCACCTTGAATGCAAAGTGGTTCTATTCACAGGAATATTTTTGAGCAAATCTTCTGGGCTTAAAGCGAGAGATTACTGTGTCGTGGAGGTGTAATTCTGCAAACCACCGGGCTGAACTAAGCCAGTCTGATCCGGTGTCAGAGACACGAGGACAATTAACAGACAGAGCACACACAGAGACCACGGCCTTTATTGTAGGAACAGTTCATTAAACAACACTTAGGACGGGCTTATTACTGGTTTTGGAGTTTTCACACATGAGAGAATAATAGTGAATGAAAGAAGAAGAAGAAAAGTTTCTCGACATTTTGCATAAACTCTTTTTTTCTTCTAGTTGATGCCGAACCCGTGGGTTGGAGACAGTGTTTAATGGTGGAAGAAAGAAGGAAAACAGCAAACTGATTCATACATTTGTCTTTACTTCTTTATTGACTGGTTTTCAGATCGTTTTTGGATGGAAGCTCTGTTTATTGTTTGACTTTTTATTTTTTGAGGTTGCTCTGCAGCGGCTTTACCTCTGGAGGGACATAGACGTGCAGCTACGTAGCAGCGCAGCCAATAGGAGGCGCTCTGTGTCTCATTTTAACTTGAATTTCATTGTGCTGAACGGTTTTTATGGAGCTATTAATCCTCATTACTGTACATGTAAAGTGACTTTGCCACAATATTTGTTTGGTCAAAGGCTTCATTTTTCTAAGTTACAAGTACAATAAAGACAAACGCTCCCTGTCATAATGTGTTTTAGTGTTTTTAACGGTGAGTTAATTGTGTTTTTTGGGACCTTTTCATGTAATTAGGTTAATGGACCTGTTTGTTTGGTTCCTCTTACATTTTCACCGAGTAATTTGTTGTTTTTTTTCCCGTGGATGTGGCCCACAGTCCACAGGTTTGAGACCTCAACTGTAAAATTATATTTCTTTGTCGTGTTATTTGCAAAAATAAAACAAAGTATGGTAACACTTCAGATTAGGGAACACATATTCACCATTAGCTAGGTGCTTACTAAAATGCATAGAAGTAGCATACTAGCCCTTTATTGAGCTCCACCAGGAAGTATATGTTTTTCGCCAGAGTTTGTTTGTTTGTCTGTCTGTCTGTTAGCAACATAACTCACAAAGTCACAGACAGATTTGGATGAAATTTTTTAGGAAATGTTCGCAATGGGACCAGGACCAAGTTATTAATCTAAGCTAAGCTATCACTATTGTTATAGCTATTTTGTGGGGGGCTGAGCTGCCTTGGCAGAGGTCTGCGCTCTCCGAGTGCTTTTCTAGTTAGAAAATATTAAGCACGTATTAACACCGTATGTAGGAAAAATCGTAATTCGTCTCGTAATAGAGGTAGAATAAGGTTATGTAGAACACATGCTTAATAATTACTAATAAAGTGCTAGTACGCGACTTATATTATGTTAGTAAGCACCTAGTTACTGGTGAATACTGAAAGTCTAGTTGTACATATTTTCAGTTCGTAAAAGTTATAAAGTATGACATTGGATGTTGATTCTGTAAAATTTTTAACTCCAATATTGAGACAAGAAAAAGTGAGCGAAGGTTCATTTCCACACAGCAGCTCCTCTGGTTCCTCCCTCCCCGCTGTTCCTCCAGTGTGACACTGTCAGTCTTGCACACACAGCTCTCTTCTCCACGGAAAGTCTAAAAATACTCCGACTATATGAACACATCTTTATGTATGTGAGACGCTGCAGGGGGGTTTTGCCAATCACGAGTGAGACGAGTTAAAAATCCTTTCTCTCACTCCTCTACAGCAGCGGCGGCGGCTAGCCTCGCCACCCCGGCGTGAAACCTGCGAGCAGTTTTGAGGGCCGTGTGCACCACAGGCGAGAATTTTAAACAGGTGATTAAAGCGAAAGTTGTACTCCACCATTTTATTTTTTTCCCAGGAACATTATTTTCATCTGCCACCTCACATGCACTATTTAATCTGAAACGTGGGGACACGTAGGTATTAGGGACGTCCGTCCCTCAAGGCTGCACAGGAGGAGACGGAGGAGACGGAGGAATCCAGGTGATAGATTTCTCTCAACTTTGAGAGAAACTACAAGAAAGTATAGGCAGCAGTGGGTGATGATAACATGGCTGAACACGGCTGCTTAAAAGGAAGAGTTCAGGTTTAGGCGCTGTTGTTTCCTGCTCTGTCGCAGCGTTTCCCAAGTGGAAAATTAGGTTTGTGTCCAGTGACTAAAACTCATGCTCATTCTCTGCACCACAGTCCTTTGACAAAATCAGCGTGAGTGTTCCTCGTGCAGACCCGGAAAAAGGATTTTCAAACACCAAAGTCGGGAAAATAACACTTTTTTAATGGACTGACAGAGGCAGCAGTGGATCAACAACGTGTGTGTGCTGTGGTGTAAAAATCGCTGATTTTCTCAAAAACAGTTACTACATTCAAATTCAAAATACCTTTTAGGTTTAGTTTTCTGATGTAACTGGCATTCCATGCGACAGCTGAGACTCTACTACTACTGACTGCAATGTTTGGTAGACGGCGGTAGGTGGCGCCACATGCCAAAACATGATTTCAAACCATAAACAAGATTTGCAGTCTGCAAAATGTTGTTTTTAATGCAAATATTTTGTCTGTACTGTTGTTGTTGGTGAGTTCAGTTTGTTATATGAACATTATTCCTGTTGCTTTAGATTTATTACACAATGCACCTTTAAACAATGTTTAAAAATGGCTTCGTCACGACTCCCCGCCGCAGTCCCTTTTACGCCTTTGACCCGGAGGTGTGGAACACCTCCACAACGGATTTTCTTCTTCTTCTGCGGTTTAATGTACGCAACCCGATGTGCCCAGACTAGTGCCCAGGGCAGGAGGATCTGCTGTTCAGGAGAAATGCTGTTTACGTAACCGGACCGGGTTTTTTCAGACATCTCGCTGAGCCCGAGATTACAATACAACCCAGTGTTCTCAGCAGTGGCTGAACTGATTGTTTCAAACCTTTAGGGCTTCATAAAGGAGGTAACGGCGCAGATACACACCCAAAAAACAGCGTTAATTGGAACTTCCGTTCTAGGTCCGCTTTAATATAATGTACTGTTAATATGAGAGTTTGAGGGTGTTTATCTGCCTTTGGTCACCTACAATGTGATAAAGCTCAACGTACTGAAGTGACTTGGACCTTCGGATGATTGTAAAATATAAATATATAGGTCGCGGATTTGCAGAAAATGTGAAAGAGTAAAGATTAAATTGGTTGTTGGTCGGGAAAAAGCTGACAGTTCTCATCTTCAGGTTGTTAAATAGTAATATATATAATATATATATATATATACTATATCTGACAAAGTGTGTTGAAAATGTGAATTTGTTCTCCAGGAAATGTGAATATCTTTGGCACGTGGACAAAAGGAAATATTAAGGATATTTTGGAGGACTGGAAAACACCAGATTGACATTTTACACCACTTTTCTGACATTTTGTGTATTTTTTACTGATTCAATTCTTGTCATGATGCATATACAATAATACACTGCGATCTAGTGGCAGTGCTGTCACTTTGTGGGTAACGCAATCACCATGCATTGTGGGAAATGTAGTTTATGGTCAACGCATGCCTTAAAGCAGCATAGACCTATTTTAACACAGATGTTTAAGACCAATTAATCACTCACGGGCCACATAAAATGACGTGGCGGGCCACATCTGGCCCCCGGGCCTTGAGTTTGACACATGTCCTAAAACAACATCAGATAAAATGAAGATTTCATTGATTTACTAAACATCTCTTGGATTATGAATGGGTTCTTTTGTCCTCTTGTCACAATTTATGTTATAACCACTGCCCATATATGATTCCTAAAAAAAGTTTACATTTCCTTAGACGAGGTGCAGAAGTGTATTCTGTCCCTCAGAACACTTGATTTCCATTATGCTGATAATTTATTATGGAATGATTCATCAACAACAAGCGAAATATGTAGCTGTAAAGTCATTAAGATTGAGTAAATATATAGTAAATATATTTTCCCAATTTTACAGAAATGTAGCTGATTTCCTTTATGGACATTGTGGTTGGGGTCATCCTGTGTGTCCTTGGGTTGAACAAACAGGTGAACCAGCACTAAGTCTGATCTCTGAAGGGAGGCACAGGCGTCACATTTGCCTCCAGTCATCTCTCAGTGGCCAGCCATTATCATGTCTCGTCTGTGACGTGATACTCGAGGAGATGAAATGTGTGAAGGCAGCTGTTACACGTGTCGTATGTGTGGTCCTTCTTTGGCATTTTGGAATCTCCGTTAGGAAGCACAAAAGCAGGCCAGTTTACCAGTTAGCTCCGTTGGCTCCTTCAGCACGTTAACGCATGTTAACGCACGTTAACGCACATTAACACATGACGCGTTACCATGGCGGCTGACCGGAAAAAGACGTGCGTGACGTCATGTTTACGTGCCACGCCACCGGAGTCCAGGCACCGTTTACCAGTTAGCTCCGTTAGCTGCGTCAGTTCCATTAGCGCCATTAGCGCTCCTACGGTCGAACTGGAGCGGTCTGTTTGTTAAACGAAAAGAGCAGAAACAAATAACCAGCGTACCGGTTTAGCGCTAAAGTTTAGTGTTACTTGAGAGACTCATTTTACCAATCGAGAGTCACGTAAACATGACATCAAGCGCGTCTTTTTCCGGTCAGTCGTCATGGAAACACGCCGTGTGGCAGCGTTGACATGGCCAACACTAGAGAAAAGGTGTGTGTTGTGAATGTGCCCAGAATCACAGACGGTATGAAGAGACTGAGCTGACACATGTGTTTCACATCCGATCTCTCGCTCTCTCTCTTCAAACTCATCAACAACACTGGAGGAGACGGTGACTGTACTGAGGAGCTAATGAGGTTCATGTGCGTCTTGCTGTCTCAACAAACAGCCAAAGTGGTGGCCAGCCCTCGGCTCACTTGCCACACTCAAGTTGGCTGATAATGACTGAAGAAGCCACTGCTTCTTAATTACAGCCCATCAACTTGGAAATGCAGAGAGGGACCACTGTGGATCTGAGAGAACAGAACTCACTCAACGACTCATGAACGGTGGCCATGTTGGACGTCCTTGACAGCGACTCCTCTCTTTTTCTGTAGTGTGGTTTTCACACTAATGTCTTAAAATGAGCTGTTATTTGTAGCGAGAGAGAGACTTGATCAAGATAAATGACATTACTTTGTTCTGCTGGTCCACAAAACCACACGTTTTTAGAACACACACACGTCTCTCACAATGCTGTTGGTTTTGTAGCCTCCACTCGCATTCGAGCTCTATTTCTAGCAGTACTGTGTAGTGTTTTCACAACTGTACAAAGAACCACTTTGATCCATCCATCATCTAGCGTTATCCTCCAAATGAGGGTCGCGTTGGGTGCTGTCATAGGGTGACTCTCACACTTTACTGAATTCCCGGATCTGCATGTTTTTGGACCATGCAGAGGAAGCCTGGGAGAACCCAGAGAACTTTGATACATAGAACCTGAACTTTTGATTATTCTCAGGCAAGCTCAGGGGACACAAAATGCACTTAGCCAAAGGTTTCTAAGTAGATTTATTAGCATTTTCTGAACTGAATAATGCAAATATTAACCCTTTAACACCTAAGCCTCTGGCCTCTTAAAGAAGAACAAAACACGTAATGTTTGTTAAGCTTAAATCATCTCTAAAAACCACCTATTAAACACACACGACTATAAAGTTAACTGTTAAAGTGAAGGCAGCAGACACCCTCTAAAGTCACTCTTCTATGTTTTAGTGCTTTGATATAGTCGCCGCCCTTCAGCTCTTTGAGGCAGTAAAGTCAGACTGATCAGTAAGGCTCAAACTTTGTGTGCCTCATTACACTCAAGGAGCTTATGTCCTGCTGCGAGGCAGCTACGAGATCTGCTCGCTCATAATGGCAGCTTTTGACGCAGCACACCAGCTCGATTCCTGAGCGGCAAATCAGCGTGACAGCGTCTTCAAACTCCACATCTCTGCTCCGGGCTTTCCTCTGTCACCACCACTGCCGTCCCGTGTCACAAAGTGTGAGGGGAGTGTGTGTGTGTGGTGTTGGATTAAGATTCCTCAAAATGCGGTGTGATTACACAGCGTCTGAGCCGCGCAGTTTGACTGAGAGCTGGGAGGGAGCTGGTGGAAAGGCTGCAGGAACAAAATGTGATCTTTACAATAAAGGATGGAAACCAACTCACGGTTTGTTCTTTAGAGACTGGGTTATAGATGATATAAGGGGAGAGATGAACAGGCCATGGATCTGTCGCAGTGTTCACAGTGGAAACATTCACAATAAACTTTCATAATGTGTGTCTAGTGACTGGATACTGATGCCTAGTGCTTGCTCATTGTGTGGATTATCTGGTTTCTGCTGCTCTCTATAATGTTGTCTATGTACAGTGCTTTGAGATAACGTATATGTTGTGATTCGGCACGACACAAATAAATTGAATTTAATTGCAGTTTGGCAAATCTGGCCTGTGATCGCAGGCTTTAAACCAATCACAGAGAGGGCGCCTCCTATTGGCTCTCTTGATATACAGCTGTATGGCCCTTACAGAATTGCCTGTTGTAAAACAAATACAAATAGAAATAGAAACTCCAGACTTTTAGAGATTGTGTGTGGTTGTCTGTCATGTATGAAGATCATGGATCTGTCTAAGTTCATCTGGTGGGAGGAGCTCAGGATTCAGAGCCTCCATTTAAAAAAAAAAAAATTTCGACTTAAAATTAGTGCTGGGCATGCTAATGGCGGTTAACAGCGTCAACGTTAACGTACATTAACATATGATGCGTTACACGTGATCCCGTGATGTCATGTTTACGTGGCGTGTTTACCAGATAGCTCCGTTAGCTCAATTAGCTCCTTTAGCGCCGTTCACACGCCTACAGTCAAAATGGAGCGGTCTGTTTATTAAACAAAAAGAGCAGCGCTACAAATAACCAGTTTACTTGTGTACTGTGTATGTGTGTCTCTGTTTTTAAAGTTTAGCGTTACTTTAGAGATCGGGAGTCACGTAAACATGACGTCATGCGCATCTTTTTCCATTCAGGAAAATCATGGAAACACACCATGCGCTAATGTGAGTTAACGTTGATGCAGTTAACTGCCGTTAACCGCCGTTAACATGCCCTGTGCTACTTAAAATCCACTATAGTGTGCATGCCTCCTTTGGAGAATGTTAATCAATACACAGCTGGTTGGAGCATGATATGATTTAGTAAGGTGACTTTGATTCAATTCCATAAAAATCGTGATTCAGTGCACTGTGATTCATTTCGACATTTATTAATTCATTAATTCACCAATTCATTAATTCATTAATCCGTTCATTCATCTTCATCTTCCACATGAGGGTTCCAGAGGGTCCTGGTGCCAATCCCATGCTGACACGGACATTAATTCTCAATTATAAATTAGAATAAGCCAAGTCCATCAATGGTTATGCTCAAAACTATATGAGCTATAAGACCAGAGAATCAGTTGTGTTGTTATTTTGTTTTTTCCTTTTATAATAAAAACCTACCTTCTTCTTCTTCTTTTGCTTTTGACTGTGCCCTTCAGGGTTCGCCACAGCGACTCATCCTCCTCCATCCAGCCCTGTCCTCCGTATATTCCTCTCTCACACCAACTTACTTCATATCCTCTTTCACTACATCCATAAATCTTCTCTTTGGTCTTCCTCTAGACCTCCAACCTCAGCATCCTTCTACCAATATATTCACGATTCCTCCTCTGTACATGACCAAACCATCTCATTCTGGCCTCTCTGACCTTATCTCCAAAACATCTAACATGTGCTGTTCCTCTGATTAACTCATTCCTGATCCTATCCATCTTCGTCACTCCCAAAGAGAACCTCAACATCTTCATCTCTGCTTCCTGTCTTTTCCTCAGTGCTACTGTCTCTGGACCATACAGTGTCGCTGGTCTCACCACTGTCTTGTATACCTTTTCTTTCATTCTAGAAAGGAAATAAACACTGTATGAAGAACATTTTGTCCCATTTGTGTGCCCATGATATCAAAATAAAACAGCATTTCCGCGACGTCCATTTTCTCATTTTGCGATGTCTGCGGTGCTTCAGCAGAAACGTTATACATTGAGAAGTAAATACGGATAACACAACACAGAGTAGTTTCTTTTTTATATAAAATAACTGATTAAAACAATTAATAACATTAAAAGACGGGACATGGATCGGTTCAGACTGAGACTGTGTGCTGTGTATCATTACATTTGACTTTGATGAAACAGTAAAAAATCATACTGGTTGCAATTTGTTCTCCCATCAACTCCCTTTCCTGCCCACTACAAATACAAGGATGGATAATTATTTACTTTTATTCAGCTTGTCACCAGTATAAAGCAACACAGCCGTCACTGTGCCGTGGAATAGTAATTAACAATCATCTGCGAGCGATTCGTCGTCTACATGTTAATTTCAAAATTAAATATTTATCTGTATTTTTTTTTCTCCACTGTGGGAAAAAATCTGTAGCTATTTCTCAGTGATAGAAAGTCATTTAACGAAGGTTAGGCGTGGTTCAAGTGGACCAGTAAAATGTTATCTTTATCTTTATCGCCCACGGCATCAGACCACATGATCCGTACAAAGGGGGCTAACATAATTAACACTAATCCCCGCTCACTTCTGCTTGCAGCTGTAACGCTGATGATGATCGTAATCAATAGGAGGAGGTGGCACGTTGGAGATGACACGTGTGTAATCACGGGTCTGAGTCTGGCTCTGCGTACATCTGTCGGTCGTGGGTGATTACACTGAAAACTGAAAAGAAAAGAAAAAGGGGAAAGCTGCAGTTTGACCTCTCACCTGCTGGCAAAGTAAAAGGAACAGCCCTTGAATCCCAGTGGAGACTGTTCTGCGTTGTGCTTTAAAAAGAAACTGAATCACAAAAGTAAATAACAGGCTTGTTTAACAGGCACCTCCTGCCACTATGCTGCAAAATATACACCAAGAATGAAATAGATAAATTGTTTGAGTGTTGTTGTTGTTGAGTGTTTTGAACTAGAATCTATTTTTTTCTCAGCAGTGCCAGTGTTATCCTGACCAACCAGTGAAATTGGGCTCATTTGAAAATTTGAACATGATTTAACTATCAACATGTTTTTCAGTTGCTGTTATTATTGAAAGTACATATATTATACCCTAATTTTCCAAGTTAACCTAGTTCCCTGGTGTCCTAATGAGCATGTCTGTGACATACTTGGGTCAAAACACCTTAAGGATGAAGCACCACAGCAGTTGCCAAAACAGCCCTGTTCAGAACACTCTCTTTTGAGTGCCTGTCTCTTTAAATGCAAATGAGACACAGAAAACTACGTCAGCGTCACTGAGGCTCCGGCAGCTAACAGCAGTTAGCATTTGGAAAAAAATTATCCACTGGACACGTAAATCCTCTGAGGCTGGAAGTTTGTGTAGAACTCTGTGCTGCACTGTGCAGCCAAGAATAGAACACTTTGCAGACTTCTGCTCCTCTGGATACTATTGCCCTCGCCTGCACTCTCGCATTTTTTTAAAGGAACAAAGCGGAGCTCTGTGAGACAACAATTCCACAAATGTCTCATTGTGACGTAGCAATGAGTGCGGAATTCAACATTGCATGTTTTATCTCCTGTACTTTCTTTGCCTACTCATAGGTCCTCCAGAGTCCTAAATATAAATATTAAAATGATTAAAAAGTTGATTTTTGCATAATATGTCCCTTTAAACAGTTAATGCAGTAACATAAAGAAAGGACATTGTATCCCAGATACCACACAACTATCCAAGCTGTAAACGTCTGGTTTTTAATGGAATATGTACATAGGTGTATAGAGGCCCATTTCCAGTGTTCTAATGGTACATTGTGTTTGCTAATGGTGTTAGAAGACTATTGGATGATTAGAAAACCCTTGAAAACCCTTGTGCAATGATGTTAGCACAGCTGAAAACTGTTTTGCTGGTTCTTTCACGAAGGCAAAGTCTGCAGGTTAAAATAAAAATCATAATTTCTAATCCTGTCAATGTCTCGACTATATTTTCTATTCATTTTGCAACTCTTTTGATGAATAAAAGTGTGACTTTTAACGGAAAACAAAAAAAATTGTATCGGTGACCCCACACTTTTGAACGGTCGTGTACATATTTAGACATACAGTATACTGTATATGCTGTGAAAAGAAACTTTAAAATGGCCAGTACGAACCCCAACTTCCTCACATTACCCTCACACCTTGTCTCTCTCTCCCGCTCCCTCACACACACACACATTACAAGAAATATACTTTTTTACAGGCTTCAATATCACCTTATGAAACCCAACTCCCCCACATCACCTCTCCCTCTCTCACTCTCACTCACACAATCCGATTTAAGAAGAATGGGGAGCAGAGGTAAGTGAATAACCCCAGGCTCGCCAGCAAGTGGCTCGATATAATGATGAACATGTGGTTCAGTGTGTGTGTGTGTGTGTGTGTGTGTGTGTGTGTGTGTGTGTGTGTGTGTGTGTGTACAGTGTATGAACCTAGGGGCGGTGCTTACTCAGTTGTTGATCTCAAGAAAGTCTGGGAGTTGGTAGGTGGAGGGGGGGGGGGGGGGTTGCAGGCAGAGCAGCCGTGGGGATGAATGTTTAAATACAGCGAGCAGCGTGGGAGTGAAGCTGGTGAGAAGTTTTTTCGCCGTCACAACCTGGCCCCTCGTGTGCTGACACACTGAGCAGGAACCTAAATTAGTCTCCTGTTCAGAAATAATGGCTGCGCCTCTCTCCCTCTTAAAGTGAGTCTGCAAAAAAAGAAGAAGGAAGAGTGAGTCCTCCACCATGCAGGCACCATTTTGACACTCCTTTGTGTTAATGTGACGTCTGCACACCAGTCTGCATACGCATCACCTATTAGCTAATACAGTCACACAGACCTGCATCGCTGTGACAGTTAATTACTAAAAATGTGGGCTGATATTAGTTCAAAAGTGAAAGTTTTTACTGTCACACAGTGGTGGGATTTTGTTGCAGTCTGTGTAACGCTTGAGCTTCTGAATTACTTGTCAATAAAAATCTCTGACGCAAAACTATTTAGTTTCATGCACTCAGAGCCTGAACAGACTCTCTCACTCTCACGATATACACACATATTCATTATCCACCTGCACTTATTATTTGTTTTCAGTTATGTTTCCCCTCGTTAATTATGCATATTATTGCCCCACACGGTACACTTAATCTGAAATATTAATATTTAACACTCTGTGGGTTAAACGCATGCCTGTAAGTATAACTGCAGTCAGCGGATCCCTGAATATATACTGTGTGGTCACTTTTTTTGTTCATTATTGTTTTTATTATGGACTGGCAAACTGTCCAGGGTGCATCCCGCCTATCGCCCAATGTCAGCTGAGATAGACACAGCACCCCCCGCGACCCTCTGGTGGAGGATAAAGCGGTAGATAATGGATGGATTATTTTTTTTATTACTTGCAGACATCTACAAAGGAATTCTTCAAGGAAAGGGTGCATGTAAAGGCATATATTAGAGCTAATTCTATACATCTGCTCATATAACTTGACTGTGTGTGTGAATAAATAGCTTGACGTAGCTTATGGGTCAGGAAAGTGATGAGCAGCTGGGGACAAAATACGGTTGGTGTTTATTTCCGTGAGAAACATAAGTAAACTTCTTCTTCTAACATCAGTCAACATTTTCTGGAGGAGTTGTGTGCTATTCATCGCTGTTCTCACGTCTTCTACTGCCACGGCTCTGTTCTTTGCAGTTCCTGCTTTGTTTTGGGTACTTCCTGTTTCTGGTCTTCGTTTTGTTTGTTTTCCATTTAACTGGGCTCACCCTGCCATTTCTTGTCCATGCTGAACGGAACAATTCGGAATGGTGTGTGTTTTTTGGCGTTTCCATTAGGAATAGTACCAAAATAACTGTCCACAACGGTTCCATTTTTGGTACACTTCCCTTGGGGTACCAGAGCAAAATGGTACAGTATGGTAAGGTAACGTAACTCCCTTGTGACTGGTGTTTCTTCAACGTTCAGAGTCTATTCTCATATATAAGCTTGACTGATGTCTTGTTGATGTCAAAGTTACAGTACTTATCTTGCCAATTTGGCCATCAGGCACAGCCCAGCTCACCAAGTCAAGGTACTGTTCTCAGTCAAAACACAAGCCGGACCCAGGACTTTACCATTCCAAATCGAACTATACCATGATGGAATCATGGCACTCGTCAACCAGGTTTATACTCCAGCATTCACTCTGCAAGATGGTCTTCGTTTCCCTGGTGTGTGCCGTGCCCTTGCCTGATTTGTTTGCCTGGTTTGGACTGCTTTGCTGTGTATAACTCTACCTGCCCACTGGATTTAAGTGTGAATGCACTTTGGCTGCTTTGTCTTCTCTGAATCTGACAGATGCAGGTTACATCTTCAATACAGAACAATGTCCATTTTGTAAATTATGGTCCCAAAAAGGGAAGGGGACAAACAAAGGGTATGATTGAGGACATGGCGATGGCTATCGTTTAAAATGGTAAAACTCTAGGCTTTAAAATGGAAGGTTTAGTTGGTTTAAAAAAAAGCCTTGTAAACATCATTTCATGTCCTGTCCTCAGTGATTTATGGTGAGCACTGACAAATGAATGAAATAATAAATCATGACCAAAGACTAGCATGTATATGTATGTGGTGTCAAGATGCATGTAGATCTACAATTCAATTTGGATGAACTGACCCTTTAAATACCCTGAACCCGAGGCTATGCAGACAAGATGAAAGTGAGAGTAAACAGTGAACGTGTCTGAGACACAGTTGACTGTATACTCTTATACTATGCTAAAGGAACAGCTAGGGTCTTGAAGCAATTAGCATACCACAACAAGATAGCCTTTGTCATCATAATTTCTCAACACAGTGCAATCACGCATCAAAGACGGGGAGAAAACACAGCTCAGGCTTCAATTCACGCTAATGGTAAACAAACATACTGTAGATTCCAGCTCGACAGAGAAAAAAACGAAAGTGTTGCCAGATACTATAAGTCACTGTCACGCAGATGTTGGATGTTAAGTTGAACTCGTGTGTGAAGAGCGAACGAGTGTAGCTCTCCACGTGGGAACTGCCCTCCTGGAATATGACACCAGCAGGATAAAGTCACATATCTAGTCCACTCATCTCCCCCCTTTACATAAACGTCTGTTAGTTTTTAAAACGAGGGTTAAATAACAACACCGACTGCTGGGTTGGAACAGAAAATCAGAACATCAGCCTCCATCCACCCTGACCTCTTAGTCTAGGAGTCACCCAATTATATAAAGTAAATATGGGTGGTAATAAGCTGCTTGTGTAGCCGACCTTAAGGGTCATTTTTCACGCAGGGACAGTGTTGATATTATGAGCCTCCCGGGCTACTGCAGGTGCAGTTTGTTGGAAAAGATGACGACCGATAATGATGCATTGTTATAATAAATGCTTCTCATATTAGGTATTTTTCCCCGTTTAACCCTTTAAACTTCAGTAGACATTTGAAACCGCGTTACTGTGCGTTCCTGTGAGATCTTAGCAACACATGGGCTTCACTCAGCCAACCAGCTGAGATCCAGCTACGTCATATCCTCAACATGAGGCTCGCTGTGCCAATCTCAGCTGCCATAGGCCACATTTTCTTTCGCCAATGACAGGTCACAGAAGGGTTAATCATCTTTACTGGACGAGCACATTTGAACGGTCTCATTTGAATTTTCCCTCAAACACTAAACTCCCATGTCGTAATTACGAGTTCTCAAGTTCTGCTTAAATGCAGGACCAGACAGTGAGTAATGAGCCTTGCAGTCGTGTAATGGTCGTGAAAACAAGATGGCAGGAATTAATTCAGAGCATCCATCTGTCGGTACAGTATAACCCTCTGGATTCACTTTAGAGAAGAGGGTTAAGAACGGACAATCACCATCACGTTTCTTTTTGTTTTAGATTTATTCTACAGTGAGATTGTGAGAGTGAGATTGAGCAGTCAAGCTGATTCACCAGGTTGTTTTTTTACTAGGTTAAGTTAGAAGTATTGTTTTTAGTGGCTCTGTGTGTCTGCCTGTTTGTTTGTTTGTGCTTCCACACTTGCACTTTCTAATTTGACCAACAGAGGCCGCCAGAGGCTTGTTGCATGAATGGGGTGCAGTCTGCCATCTCTGATTTCCTTGTTAGGCCCAGAGCACGAAATATGCTTCTTTTGTGTTCCAATTTGAACCAAACTTGGTATAGTTGTTGCTCTCATGATTCCAAACAAATTTCTAATGTACTTCCATTAGCTCCACCCACCCAGAAGTCTTTCTTTTGGAAAATTGAAAATCCCTTGTCTGGTTTTTACAGGAACTGACGAAAATAGGCCAACCATATTAGCAATTATACTGGCAAGTCAACCTCTAACTTCCAACCTATGGAGCATCCTTCAACAAAAGTTATGGTGTCTTATGGTGTGACACTGATATAACAAGAGCAGAAAAAAAATCAATTGATTTGAAAGAGACAAGATAAAGGAGGTAATATAGCATGAAAAAGAAACTTGTGTAACAACGACACGCTGCTCCCTTTTTCTCAGTCTGTGTCTGTGTGTAAACTGTGTGTCCACTGCTGCCCGGTGTGATTCTTCAGTGTGACGCTGCATTCCTGCTGTTTCTCATCTTTTGAAGATCAATAAAAAAGAAGTGGCTCTTGAGAGTCGTACACCACGCCGCACAGATATTTCTCATTTTAGAATGTGCTGTACATATAATACAGAGCATATATTTTTTATTTATATATAAATAAGTGTGAAACTTTTTCTCCAGGTGGTTCAGACACAACGACCGCTCTGACTGAGGTCATTTGCAGCTGCACAGTTGTTGCGTCACGTCGTTCTCTGACGGCTTAATAAAACTCCTCATAGACCTCCTGGTCTTATTTTTTCTTATATTGGCCCTATCACACCTAAGGCTTTTTTCAATGCATACATGATAAGCCAGTTTTGTGTGAGTGTCAGAGATAAAGTTCTTTCTCATTTTTTTTTTTTAAGCTTCTGGGGAGAAACAGTCAGACACGGGAGCGACGATAGAAGAAATGAAAGATATGTATGAAGAATGGATGAGCATTGGTGCATGTGTGTGTGTTTAGGTGTGTGTGGTTTGTGTCTGATCTGTCACTTGGTGTACAGCTTCTATAATAAAGGTTGGAGTTTTGTCAGGAGGCTTATTAGGGACAAGAATTGTCTCGTCTTGACTTGCACTTGACATTAAGATGCTCCACCGACTTTTTGATGTTGCATCTTAAAACAAAAGGGACTTTCAAGGACACGTTTATTTATCAGCATCGGTTTTTAGCCCATTTTAATAAAAGAACATAATGCAAAGTACACAATGCCATAATGAGATCAGCAGAAACATTATGCACCAATATGATCCAAGAACAGCAACATGACAGCAATAGGTGGGACAACGGGCTTTTCCCTCAGCCAGGATACAACAACAATTACACACACACAAGGGGTGGAGAATATCTCACAGTATGACAGAATTTACAGGAAAAAAAAACGATGTTGCACAGCAGCAGAATATGTCGGAATAAAAACATCTGAGACACAAATACGCCTGAAAAATAAGCACCAGTCACCATCAAATAATAAAGAATGAAAACTGCATTTATACAAACGCTACAAATAGCTGAATAAGTGATGCATGGAATCAATGCAAAACATCGCAGGCTACCGGTCCATTAACAAAAGCAATTAATTGAGAATTAAACATTGTTAAGCAGGTCGTGACCTGAAGATGCATCTCGTGAACCCTCACACTTAATCTGGCAACAGCGTTGGCAGGTTCACGTGTTCCAATTAAGAAGATTAATCTCAAGACAAGATAATGTGTCTAAACTGTTTGCTTCGATATTGGCCACATCCTAATTCAAGAGGACTATCCATCAAACTCATGTTTATTAAGATGAATGAAAGAAAACATCGAAGCACCAGAGAGTGTGATGTGATCTTTAACGGGGAAATGGCTTGAATTTCCTGCATAGGCTCTATAACCAAAATCTTACAGCGCTAATATCTGTAAAACTGATTCCCAAAGACTGGGACAGGACCCACAGGAGATTTTTGCGAGAAATTTGCAGAAATGCATTGACATAAAATGAAGTTTTTATTCATGTACCATCTCTTGGAAATGATGCGTTCACAGATTCAAATATTAGATGTTACAGATAAGACAAAATTGCACAACTTTAGAATGTAGGTGCCCATACAGAAAGTTTGGGAAACACTGCTCTGTTACTCATCATTCACATCCAGTCACATGCTACCAGCACAGCCACCAGGAGCCATTGTGTGTGTGTGTGTGTGTGTGTGTGTGTGTGTGTGGGGGGGGGGGGGTTAAGTAGAGGTGTAACAATTAACTGATAGGAATCAGTAATTTGTTATAAAATAAAGGATAAAAAAAAAATACATGGACATGGAAATACAAACCTGCAGCCAATGCCCCGTTTTTTTTTTTTTTTTTTTTTTTTACAGTTATGAATCACTTTAAGCTGCTTTGCCGTAATATCCACACTTGGACTTCAAGGTCTTGTAAAATTCTTGCTTGTGAAACTCACTCTCTCATGTTATAAATTGAGTAAGAAGTTGAGTTCACTTTCTGGTAAACTTACACAAAACTGCCCCTCCATGACCTCGGTACTGGTTTTTCAGGCACTTTTGTTTAAGGAATAATTTTAATGAATTTTTGAAAATCAGGAAATGTTCCATTTGCCCTGATGCACTTTGACAGTGAGCTGAGTTCCTTCTCAAAAACAAAAAGTGTCTCGGAATGACTTGAAATTTACCATCATAATAGTCGGCATCGCCCTGAACAAGGATCCGTTGAAAATAATAGCAAACCCCTTAAGGAATAATTTTAATGAATTTCTGAAATTCAGGAAATGATCCATTTGCCCTGATGCACTTTGACAGTGAGCTGACTTTCTTCTCAAAAACAAAAAGTGTCTCGGAATGACTTGAAATTTACCATCATGATAGTTGGCATCACCCTGAAAAAGGATCCGTTGAAAATATTTACAAACCTCTTAACTTCCCATACCCAAATCCAGTATTTTATTTCTGTAAATGTAAGGAACGTCTGTCTGTCTGTGTAAACCTGCGTACAGACATGCTTCAAATTTGGCAGTTGACTCACTAAAGCCACCAGTGTGTACGGTGCCAACTTTGGTAGTGTTTGGATACGAAATGCAAGAGATATTGGTCACAGTGCGTACCCACCTCTTGGTTACGTTTTTCTGAATTAGGTCGTTTTCACACCTTATATGAGTCCTCTGAACTTGCTTTCACACTGCACTTAAGTGAAACGAACCATACCTTTTGAATAACGTACGCCGCTCCTCCTACCTTGGAAACTTGTCCTTGTTGTAGACATGGGTGTGGGCGAATCCCAGAGCCTCCATTTTCCCACTAAAAAAACTGAATTTCTGAACATATTTCTATCAGAACTTGTGCCTTGTTCTCGCTCCATGGTTTGACAATGAACCATTTCCCCCCCGGCTATCTTATGCTTTGGTTGTGTTTGTCCACAATGCCCTGTGTTGTAATCCGCAAACAAACTAGGGTTTGATTAAGAAGAGATGGTGTGAATGCACTTTAATGTTGTATTCACAACAACCCTTCTAATTTCGAATCCTAGTTCGCTTGGGGAAGTGTGAATGAATGAATGCGCAACCGAATTCTGATTCGCACCAAAGAAGCAAACTCTGGTCCACCTAAAGTTGTATTCACACCTAATAGTCTCCGCTGGACTCGGTTCAAGCAGGGGTTGCAACATTTAGCCTGTCCGATTTTGTTTTCACAGTTGCGTGAAAAATGACTGAAGGAGAAGACAAGGCAACAATGAACGAGAAAACTCGCTCATCTGTTGTTTTAATGCATCAAATCCTATCGTTTTATGTGAACATACGACACACATACGCAGTGAAACAATATCTCCACGCTATTGTTCTACACACGCTTATGTTTTGGTTGTGTTTACCCACAATGCCCTGCGTTGTAGTCCACTTCCTGCATTTGGTTCACTTGAAGCGAACCGAGACCTATGTTTGCGATCTGATCCCCAAACCAACGGGACATTCCGAGCAAACAAACTCTGATTTCAATGAGAATGGCGCTAAAACTGCCTCCTAATAAGAATCAATTTCAGGTTTTTCTGAGCCTCTTTAAATGAATCTGTTTAAACCTTTCTTAAAAACACCCTGTGGACTTTTTGATAGCGGCTCCGCAGTGCAGTGTTATTCTTTCCTTTTTTTTTCCCTATGAGCAGGTAATTGTTTTATTTTTGTTGTGAGGACACGCCGGCTCTCACTTGGACAGATGTGATTTCGTATCATTAAATATCGCATGGACTGGACATCGTCGGTGGGGACCAGCACATTTAAGGTCAAACCTGCAGGTGTGAAATATTTCATCACCATTGCAACAACCTCTGGCGTCTGTGCTCTCCACCCAGACCCTAATGTGTCACAGTGACTTCATGTGGTTTTCTGTCCTATCAGGTTGTTAATTGCACTTTAATTCCACTCACCTGGCACCCCGAGTGTAAATCTGTTCCCTGATTAAATGGCTACAATTACAAAAGCAGCAGGGCTCGGAATGTTAAGGAGCAGCAGTAGGAACCGCTGCTCTGACACCTGCTCTAAATTAAAATGCACAAAATGCTCAAAATAAATCACTGGGCCACAGTCGTAGCACCGAACCTCCGTAATGAATCCACACTGCAAACGTACACTTTATCTAAATTAAAGGAGTAAATCTCAACTTAATGTAACGTCAGAGGTGCAGTCTGATTTTTACAAGCGTTGGTCTGGCTGCAGACGGCCAGTGGAACAAGGATTAATCCAGTTTCATGTGCGTGTGAACATGTCACTGAACAAAAAGCAGATTAATGTTGCACTGAAGGAGAATCCAGGGCTGTAAAGACACTGTTTGTTTGAGTCGCCTGACAGTAGGGAGACCAAAGAGCTCTGTGATGCCGAGAGTAAATAAAAACTGATGAGACTGAAATGACAGGCCTGTAATGAAAAATCATGACAAGTTCATGATGAACCAGGAGCAGTGGCTGTGGCTCTGTAACATTTAAAAAAAAGAAAGAAAAAAAGAACAAATATAGCAATAAAAGCCAGAGACAAATCAGAAAGCAACAATTTAATTCTTCGACATGACAGTTTTGTCTGAATGTGTATGAATTGCTCCTGCATGTGAGTTTAAGCCAGAAACAAACAACTTACATCACTCTGAGTGGAGAAGTCTGTAACTCCAGTATGTTGTGTATGCAGAATAGAAAACATCTGTGCACCATTACGGCGTCCATTCAACGGATATTTATTGCCACGGTTCGAGCAAAACGGGCTCTTTCTCAGAGTGCGACACGTATCCATTCATCGTGATAATCATCTACTTTATTTGTTTATTTATTTACTCGTGAGTTTATTTATTGATGTATTCAATCGGGGGAAAATGCAGTTTAACGTATTTCCAAGATAGAGCACTATAGAGCTACAGAGCTAATTTGCACCTCCAGTATCTGAAATTGATTTCGATTTCATTTGGTAGGGAATTCCATATTTGACAAACGCTTAAACAAGGTTGTCATGGGTCCTTGAAACCCTGGAAAGTTTGTGAACTTTTTGGTTGAATTTTGGGCAAGAAAGAAGTGAAGTTGACATTTAGGTAAATGTCTCCCTTGTTTGTTACGACGCCACCTACTGTTTCGTGCCCTGCATTGCTGTGGACACTGTCCACTGTCTCGCTCTCCGCCGTTGACGTTGGTATTCCGTGCAGAACAATGAGCGAGTAAAAGAGAGCAGATGACCACGTGATGTCTGTCTCACCAAAGAAAATTGACAAACACTGACTTTGACCAAGATCCCAAAAAGGACAATCACTTGTCCAGATGCAGAGCGTCAGTGCTGCAAATCAATAAAAGTGGTCGCCATCATGGACGAAGAGGCTCTTACAAGTTAATCCTAAACTGTGTTAGCACGTTCAGTCCTTGAATTTAATGTTACCATTCACTGTGGACATAGTAACTCTCTTATTGTCCCATCTTTGGATAAATCTCAGATTCTGGAGTAGGATTATTGACTGAAAACTGATTTTGATGAAGCTGTTAAACTAAACAAACTACTGTATATTTTCAATATAATGTGACGATGATGCCAGCGGACAGGCTTCTCATCCATTATGTTTAGTGTCTGATTATATAGGGAGGCTGATGTGGGATTGGGATGTTTGAGCCCAAATTTTTCAACAATATGGAAAAATGTAAGAAAATAAAAATCATTTTGTTGTTGCACTTTAGTGCAAGTTAGCAGTATATATTTGACAATGTCAGCTGATTTTGCAAATTATTTTCAAGATAATAGACTCATATCGGTTGCAAAGACTCCAGACTTCAAGCCAGAAGAACTGTTGACCACAGGTGTTACAAGTTGAGGTTTAAGTGTTAAAAATGTCCAGATTCTGGCAAGATACGCATCTTCAGTCAACATGCTGGCTAATTTACCATTTGTGCTGATACGACTTGCTTTGTCCCATGTGGGAACTGCCCATTGTGAGCCACGCGAGACTGACTAGTGCACATTGAAAAGATAAACATGTCTGTTTGTCTGCTCATTCCTAACAAAACTACACAGCCAGCCAGCCTGGCGGAGCTCGGTGTCGATGCGTAGATCTTTTAAAGAGCTAACAAAAAATAAATCGCTGTAAGAGAAAAGGTGGTGATTAAATATTGAAAAGCGACAATACAACTGACTTCTTAACTGAACCCAGCGTCATGATGTACTCATCCATTTTGCAATCATCATCAGCGTCAACTCTCTGATTGCAGTTACAGAAGCACGTTTCATATTAGCGGGTGTATATTTTGGAATGCAGAGCCATTTAAAGAAATTGATATTTTGACTGACATGGGCTGTGAAGTGTCTCCGCTGTCGAGAAACGCCACCAAAATAAGAGTTCTTGATTATTCCAATCAAAGACTCTTCTCTCCTGCACAGAAGGACCCTCTGATTGACTCGCGCGGAGAAAGAAGAAGCTCTCGGATCTTTTTGATTAAAGTGAAAACACTAACAGTCGATGGCAGCAGCGCAGAGCTTGATAATGTTTCAGTTCTCAGAACAGAAAAGGGAAGATGCCACTTCACTCTAATCACAGCTCGTGAAATAATCTCTTGCTTCTTCTTTCTCACGGGGCTGATTTCTTTTCATGTGTTGTGACATTTGGACCATTCGTGACAAATAATGGCAGCACCTAGACATCAAGAGAAACTATTGTGTGGCCTGAAATGTTGCCATGAACGAACTGAGGATTCTAATTCAAATTAGGGTCAAAAAGATTTTGAATTTGTAAAGCCAAAATAATTCAAAATTAACCCAATAGTCAGGTCTATATTCCTGAGTGTATTTCTTGACACTATTGAGAGGTGAAGAGGATTGAAGTTACATTTCCACTGAATGGTAGGAGGGAAGAAATGGCGGAGTTAAGCAGTCTAAACAGGGAGGGAAGAAATGGAGGAAACTCAACAAGAAACTCGGATCTTTTACCTGTGTTTTTAAATTAACCCATGAGTCGCGAGTCTCTAGCATCATTAACCAGGATCAGTTGAGTCATACTACAATTTAATTTAAACAGCACCACACACAAACATCTTGCAACATTAGCTACTAGTCCTAGCCATCTTAGCTGCCAAAAGCTGTATAACTTACTATTTCGAAGGCAACCACAACTCCACAAGTCCGAGATAGGAACTTTCTGCAGAGCCGGAAAGAGTTGCGTGTATTAGCCGGGTACGTTGTCATGAGTGGGTCTGTAGAACTTCCTGCAGAGCCGGAAACAGCAATACTGACTCAAGTGACTCAAGTGACTCGAGTGACTGGCATAACCCGGATCAATTGAGTGAGTGACTCAGAATAACCTGAATCCTTAAAAAGAATCGAGTTTGCCAGGCCTAGTGATAAGGTGCTGAACAGGTGAACAGGAAACATGAGAGTGCAATTAAGCAGGAAACCAAACCTAAATCAAGAAGTAAAAGAGAAAACGCAATGAAAATAAATCAGTTTGTCCCTGCAGCTTTGTGATATTGCCAATTTTAACCACTTTAACTTTCACATCTGCCTGTTTAATGATTTTAAAATAATGGTTTTAAATGTCATTCCAATGTTTTATTAATTTCTGCTTTAAATTGTTTTCATTTTCTATTTTTTAATTGATTTATTTTCATTTCCAATGCATTTCCTAGCCTGTAAAGCACTATGAATTGCCTTGTGTAAGAATGGCACTATACAAATAATCTTGCCGTGCCTTGATGATGAATGAAAGCAACCAAAATCCCTGTCCCAAACAGAAGAATACTGAAACAGGGAATCAGTGCACAAAATAAGACAAACACTGAATTCAAAGCAGACGTTAAATAAAAAAAGTGTCCCGCCGCACAAGTAAACATGCGTGTTTCAGAGACAAATTCCACAACTCATATTGACCATGCAGCAAAGACACACGTGTTAATTTCCATGTTGTGAACCCTGCAGTATTTTCCCATTCTCTCTTGCGCTGGTGACAAAAACAAATACCTTACAATATTCGCAGTGTCATGGACGGAGGGCAGCCAGAGCTCCTCAATAAGCTTTATTGTGCCAACGTGTCGTCTGAGAACTGTCTACTTCCTGAGGGCGGACAAAACCTCTGTGAACCAAACTAAGCCAATATTACTGTGGCAACTTTAATTAAACTGCTTCACTTCTCCCTCTCTCTCTGTGTGTGTGTGTGTATTTTAATTTTTTTTTAAACTTTCGCTTTGGGCTCAAACTCTACTTAAATACGGGGAATCAAGCATCTATTGAATCTTTTCATTTTAACTTATTAAATTATGGAAACTGCAAAATGTCCAAGAGCATTAGACAGTTGTGGTGTCTTCGCTTTTGTCCTGTGCAGTAGATTCTAGATATGCTTCATCATTCATTTAAGCAGACACAGGACATAATTTAGACGACCACTTTATTAGGTAAACCTGTTCAACTGATACAGCTAGCACTTTAATCCTCCACATGTCTGCTGACATAGGACCTCTATACACCTATGTACATATTCCATTAAAAACCAGACGTTTGCAGCTAGAATAGTCGTTTACCACATTAACAATGTATAGAGTGTATTTCGGATTAATTTAATGTAATATTCATTGAAAAAAAAGTGCTTTTCCTTTAAACATAAGGACATTTCTAAGTGACCCCAAACTTTTGAACAGTATTGTATCTAATTAGCAAATGCATTTAGACATGTAGACATGATCAAGATAGACTGGGGGAGAGAGAGGTGATTTAAGTGACTTTAAACCTGGCATGGCTGGTGGTGCCAGACAGGCTGTTCTTTCTGAGTCTTTCAGGAAACTGCTGATCTCCTGGGATTTTCACAAGCACACAATCATCTCCAGGGTTTACAGAGAACGGTCCAAAAAAGAAGAAGAGGAAATATCCAGTGAGCAGCACTTCTCTCAGCAAAAAATGACTTATTGATGCGAGAGGACAGAGTAGAACGGCCACACTGCATGGTTCGACATAATCAAAAGGCAACAGTGATTGAAATAACCTCTTGTTACAACCAAGGCAGCAGAAGACCACATCGGGCGTGACTATGAGCTCGTCCTCCATCTCTAATAAAGTTGCTGAATCTTGTCTGTGTGAAGCAAAGATAAGAGGAGAAAAAGTCACTAACTCTCATGGAGATGGTCAGAGAGCGAGGGATGGGTTAACATAACAGAACTCTTTGACCGTCGTTGTTCTTTCATCATAAGCTGGTGGTTAGTAACTGTAACCATGGTGACACCATGAAATGACCAGTGCTTTACTTTTCTGCAAACTACGGCTTATGTTGGATTTGTACTGTACATTCTGTTCAACATAAATGATCACTTTTTCAATGAATATAACATTAAATGAATCATATATTGTTAATGTGGTAAATGACTATTCTTGTTGCAAAGGCCCATTTCCAGTGTTCTAATGGTACATTGTGTTTACTAATGGTGTTAGAAGGCTATTGGATGATTAGAAAACCCTTGAAAACCCTTGTGCAATGATGTTAGCACAGCTGAAAACAGTTTTGCTGGTTCTTTGACAAAAGAAACATTATTATTTTTATTATTTCTAATCTTGTCAATGTCTTGACTATATTTTCTATTCATTTTTGCAACTCTTTTGATGAATAAAGGTGTGACTTTTAATGGAAAACACAAAAAAATTGTATAGGTGACCCCAAACTTTTGAAAGGTAGTGCCATTGTTTCATCCTTGATGTCATGGGTAAATCCTGAGGGGTTTTAACCCTTTGAGAGGATGTTGATTGCATTCGGACAAACACCTGCTAGTGTCCAAAACCTTAACCACATCCACAACCAGAAAATAGTTGTTATTATTAACATCTTGTCTTCATTTCTGCAACACAAGAGATAAACTTGAACTTAAACATATCTGTGGTTTGCAGAAACACATGAGTGAAACGTGATCTCGGAGGCCACAGTGGTCATTCTGCATTAGTTGACACATCTATCGTTTATCACACTATTCAACAATGACACATTTAGCCTGGTTCTAAGGAAAAGGAGGCTCCTGATTGTTCTCCTGCCCTGTCCCTTAACCACCTCCTCTGGACTGACAGGGGCCAATATGAACCTGGGGATGGTGATGGACAGAGCAGCAGAAGGAGGTGAAAGAAGAGATTAAAGGGACCAGAGAGTGAAGAAGACAAGGGCAGGAGAGGAGCATCAGGAGGAACAGGAGCTGACAGGAGAAGAAAGGACAGAGGCGACATAAGTTGTCTACATAAAAGAGTCATTCGTGACTTTCCTGGCACTACAGAGAAGGTAATGTGGTCAAATGAGTGACACACATTAGCACTCTGCCAGGGAAAACTGTTAAATATTAGCATTAACTTTTCATGTCTTTTTCTGTATATTGCTATAGCATGACAACAACAGTTAAAACAATGCATCTAAACTGAAATAGATAACCTTCTGATTTAAAATTGTCTGTGATTCAACGGGTCGAGGTTCAGTGGTTCCTAAACTCTCTATACCAAGTAGCACCTGAGACAATATTGAGCTCTCAAAGTAACATCATTGTCACCAACGTTAAAATACAGTGGTGTTCACAGGGTCAAGATAACAGCCTGCGTATACTAAGAATTTACAGTGTCTTTCAGAGTTGATGGTGTATTCCTTCACCTGGAAAAACTCCCTCAAGTCGGCTTTTCCAACCTCACAACTCCTGACATGGAATTTGCATCAATGCTACTTTCACTGTTAAATGCACTTCTGTCTTTCACATTAAATCAAACTTCTCATCTGGAACGCTGTCAACTTAAAGGTGACTAAAACAAATGATTTATATTAAAGCAGTTGTAAACTTGGTCCCCATGTAAGCCTTGCTTTCACTTTGTTCTCGTGCGTACTATGGAGGCAATTTTGGCAGAACAATTCTACACTTTGTTATTTTGGCACAAAGGAACTGCATTATTCTGTATCCAAAAAACAATGAAGAGAGTCGAGTTCAGTCGAGTATACCTGTGTTCCTGCTACAACCAGTGAACAAACAGACCTCGCTAGGGTTGCGAAAGTTGTCTGTTGCCTCTTCAAAGAAAGCTCAGATGTTCCCCTTTT
>NC_139802.1:20068630-20103630 GCF_963457635.1 Microchirus variegatus | reverse complement strand
TCCAACTCCCTCCGCCTCTGTCTTTCTTTTTCAAATCAGGTTTCTATTAGATTTTTCCTCCTTCTCTCTCTCTCTCTCTGGCTTTCTCCCTCTCACACACTCACACCAGTCCTGTCTCTGATCATGTGATCGGCCGCTTTGGCTAAATATTAACCAGTCTGAAGACAGTCAGTCCACTGTGTCAGTGTGTCCACCGTGGGCAATTATTCACCAGCGTGACAGCGATTCATGTCGCAAGAGCTGCGATTTTACTTCCTCACGTGGTGGAAATGAGACATACCTGGTTACCTGGTGTGTGTTGTGTGTACTTTTGCTTTGTGCAGTGTGTGATATTTGTGTTTTTTTTTTCCTTGCCTGTATCTCTTTCACGTGAACTATCGTGAGACACATCCTGTGGCCGTGCTGTGTGTAAGAGTGCATGCCAGGAGGGTAATTACAGGCTCAGCGCAAGGCCTGGACAAATTACAGAGGATCTGTCTCACACACACACACACACACACACACACACACACACACACACAAACACACACACAGCCGGTTACTACCTCTCTCTTTCTCTCTCCACCCTTTTAACCTCTAGCGTTGCTTAATAGTAAGAGCTCAGTTAGATCAGACCATAACAAAAATACATCCGTCTCACGCACAAACAGAGAAAGCATCCAGTCACTTAGTCTCGTGACGACTTGTAAAATCTCATTTTCTGCCAATAAAAGTGAAAATCTGTTTTCACTACGCCTCCAAAACATTCAACTGAACATAAAAAAATATATATATATATTTTGATATTCTGTACAATAGATGTGACATTTAAGCACATTTAAGTCCTCTAAGGAGTGAATTCGATTTCTCCGAGGAGCCGGTGCTTGACTTTCATTGCAACAAATGTTAACACTTTAAATTGCGTTAATTATAGTTGTGTTGTTGTGTTTTTAACCTTACAGGCTAGTAAAATCACTTGCACTTTCGTATTCAAAGTGAAACACTGTGTACTGAACTGGAATTAAACAAAATAAAACCAAATAATTGAAGCGTATAGGCTCTGGTTGTATGTCATAGTATGAGTTAAGTGGCATAGTTCAAAAGTAGGTGAGGCTAAATTCTCGCCAGGAAGTGGAAGGACTGGATGTTGACTATGTGAGGAAAAAAACGTGATATTTTACAACTTTCCATGCACAGTCAAGTCAAGCTTTACTATGACATCCATCTCCTTGTCTCCTTGAATTTTCTTCAATTATTTCCAAGTTTAAACAAGGGGTGGGTAGTGTGTCGCATGTGCTTGTTCACAAAAAAAATGCTTTTATTGTGAAATCCACTTACTATGCTGAAAATAATCAACGTCAGGAGTTTAATGTGACAACAACACACGCAGTGACACAGTGACACAGTGAGCTATCACCTGAGGCTGCACAGCTACTAAGAGGTGATTTGTTGTTTTTAAAGTGAGAGAGTGTGTGTGTGGACTGTCTCCTCTATCTCTGTTCATCACAGGTCAGAGGTCAGATAAGGGCTGTCTGCTGGGAAATGGAGTGGGGAAAGAGGAGGTGGGGGTGGGGGGTGGGTCACCTGATGACAAGACAGGAGGAAGAGGAAGACAAGAGGGGAAGTATTTAGTGTTAGCAATGCTACTGGTGTTGATAGGAACCTCAGGAAGGTGTCTGATAAGTGAGGCTGCGAGTTACTGAGTAACTAAAACTTTGTTGGGTAACTAATAGTATTGGGTTTTCTCTTTGGGGCTCATCATGCAGACAATGACCATCCATCAGAAGCAGGATACAGTTTGGATATGTCCTTAACTGAGATTGATAGGCAGGTAGAAAGATAGATTGGCTGATTGTTTTTTAACTGAGTTACCTTTATCCCTTTATTACACAAATACACTGGAATAGGGACAAAACAGTCAGCTACCGTGTGTGTTTTAAATGGCTTTAACAGCTTCTTAAATGTGAATCTTTTCTGGGTTCTTTGCTCCATAAAACAAAGAAACCCTAACCCATGAATAACCTTTTTCATACAGAAACTATTGACAGATTTATTGATTATGGGGGAACATTAGTTGACTTCTGAGTGATGATAAAAGTCAAGCTCGCTAGTTAGCTTTCTAGCTAGCTGTATGTCCAAAGAGTGGTTCATGTTCTGTATATGTATATATTACATATCATGTTTATTTTACTTGTCTAATTGAAAAGGGACCATATCCTTTTTTCGAGAAGGTCTTTAAATATTCCAATATCTGTAATTTGTTGTAACTTGTTTGACAGATGATAGCTTGATGGAAAACTAGCTGGATAACAAAAGTTTGTCTAGCTAGCTCCCTGTTTTTCTCAGTTTTTCTCTTTTTACCTTTCATTTTTAAGGTATACTATACTATACTACACATATAGACTATCGTTTTGCGATAGTCTATATTTTTTTTTACAGTTTTTTGATGTTTTTTATAATATCTGCACTGGTAGCACTACAAAATTCACTTTTGCACTACTGGCATGGTCACATTTTGATTACATAGATTCATATCCTCATTGATAACTCAAATGTGTGTTCTTGCATTTGTATGTATGTGAACAAGCTACTGGATGCCTCAATGTTCCCTTTGGAATGAATAAAGAATCTACCTAACTAACTAAATAACTTACCCAGCTAAATGTCAATCTAGCTTCTATTGATTTTAATAAACACATGACTACAGAAATAATTTTTAAAGTAACATTTCTTTGCAATCTGTTCGACATTGTCAGCGTGGACCTACAAACTGTGAATTGCAAATGAATCCAACTCTATGAGTAATAGTCATGGTTTGACAGCCCTGATTCAAACACATTCACACTTGTGACAGCAGGACTGTATGAGACTCTGCTCCTTCACCTCTTCACCTCCTCGTGCTGCATTTGCCCTCATTGATTTTCTCAAGAGAATCAACGTGGGTTTACTTTTGTCACTCAATAAGGTCTGACCCTTCAAAAAGAAAAAAAAACAAAGGTTCCAGCACCTTAGAGATCCTTGCAACAGGTCACAGAAGGCCATCTTCACAGTCTTTCATTTGTTATCAGCAGTGTGGGCTGACCATATGGAAACACACACATATCTGTCACTTAAGCTTTTAAATATATGTATATATATATATATATATATACGTGTGTGTGTGTATTAATAGATATAGATAGATATAAGAAAACACTTCTCGTTGATTTTTTAGCAAACATGCACACGATTGGCTCCCCATGGTCCTTTAACTCCTCAGAGTGAGTGCTTAAACATGACATGGGGTCATGTGAGGGTTGCAGGAACAACAGCAATAGCAGTTTGGTCTTTGCCCCATGTGACAGATAACCAGGCAAACAAACTCTACCCCTTCTCTCCTCTCTGTCACCTCTTCTATCTATTACGTCCTCCCTTTCTCACCCTCTTTTCCCCTCTTTGTCATGATGCTTAAAGTGATTGCACAGTGTAATGGTGATAAATAAAACCTGCACTATCAGCTTTTTCAGTATATTGATTTGTCTATGAATCTTGATGTTATTCTGTTGGCCACAATAAAATAAATATCAATATTACAACAATATTTACAGTACAAAGAAACTCAGAAAATCATGTTGTTTATTATGAAACAACACAACATGAGCTCTGAGGAAAAGTATCAGCGTCCTTATCACAATCTTTACCAAACAGGAACTGCTAAGGACACAAAAGTTAACAGAAGTTAAGAGGCAAAATGTGTAAAAACAATTAACTTATTCTCACGTTTGATTTTTGATCTTCGGCTTCATTTCACTGATTTTGTTATTTCCGTCTCCTGAAAACAACCTAAAAGAGTTACTTAAAAGGGATTATTTCCTTCTATCTCCCAGTAAATAATACAAGACTTTCTTCACTTACACACTCAAGATGCATTAAATAAAGCACCCTGTAACTCACTAGTAGTCTTGTACTTAAGCCGAGTTCACAACACAACTAGTCCAAGGACTGTTGAGGACTGTGAGTTCACACTACACGAGGGGCTGGTGTTCCTGTGCTGTTGTTTGTTTCCTCTCCCTCTCTCTGATGAACCGCTGTTATATTCTTGTTCCATTACAGTCTTCATAATCCCTTCCTGCTCATTGATGTGGTTGGCAAATTCGAGTCCAATTTCCAACATGTTGGAGAATTAGATCGGGGTCTCTGCAGAGAGTCAGGGAGGAGTCTGCCAGTCTCCACAGGCCGGGCTGTATCTTTGAATATTTCAGATAGATAGATGGACGGATTGACTTTATTGGTCCCTGTTACAGCAGCCTTACACATCAGGCATAGAACATCATGATACACTTATAAAACCACGCCATTTTTCAAAAGAAAAGAGCGTTACAGTGAGTCCACAGACCGGGCAGTGAGTACACAATCGCCACCATTTCCTCCACTGTTTGTATCTTTGTATCGCATATAAAACAATGTCACAGCACGGCCATGCTGCCATGCTTTGACGACCCCGTCCCCGTGAGGAGGTACGATGAAGTAATGGAAAGTGATGTACAGTTGAGCTACAACTCGACAGACTGACTGTATGTGACCCTTGGACATTATTTCAGAGCTGCAGTTTCTCAACATCTTCAGCTTTCTGATCAAACTACCGATGATGCATTGCAATAAAAGTGTATTAGTGTTGGATTCTGTACCTGGTATGAAGTGTCACGAGACAGTGATTCAACTCTGTAATCTCTTTGCGATCTTTGATGATGATGCAGTAAAGTTTTGTCGTCCTGGGGCACAACAGCTGTCCACCATCTTCACTTTCCATGGAAACAGCCAGCGAAGACACGTTGTTGTATGTCGTCGACCTCTTTTGGCCATGAGTTGCAAAACTCATCCACGTGTGAATTAGCCTTTTGTGGACACTCAACACTTGCTTATCATGATATAACGACGACAATAGAACTGCTTAATCCAGGACCACACAGTGACATTATTGGCTACCAAGAGAAACTCAGCCAGAAAACAACAGGTGTTATGACACAAGTCAACAGAAACCACTGTCAGATTTGAATACAGTTTTTCTCTTTTCTCCTCCTCCTCCTCCAGCCTCAGAGTCTGTAAAACATGTTGCTCTTTGAAGGTATGTGCTAATAGGAGCTATTACACTCACTCTTCTCCTCCCCGCCCTTTTACTCAAAAGCACTCTCTTCCCTCGCTTCACCTCCCCCTCCACACACACACACACACACCTCCCTTTTTCTTCTCTCCTCTCTGTCCTTCTCTGTGCCTCTAATTAGCAGTGTGTTAACCTCAGTGAAAAGCGGCCAGGAATGCCCCCGACAAGCTCGTAAAGATGACGTGAAATTACCGACAAACAGGTTCGTCTTCCCCGCAGTGAGCCGTGCAGCGGGAGGACGAAGGGATGGACGGCGAGGCTGAGAAAACAAGGGAGAGGAGGAGGAGGAGAGGGGAAGCCTGACACACTGAGAGAGAGATTTTAAAATGTTTTCACAGAAATTTCACTGAAAATAAGAGCAGGATCCAAGTTGTTAGTTGCAAATGGAACGAATGGTTGTGTTAATGTGATATTATATTATTTAGAGAATAAAAAATACGGCCAAACTACATTGTCTTTCTAAATCCTGATCCATCATTTATCAGGAAGTCTTGATCTGGACTTGTGCAGAACCAATAAATACTGAACCAAAATCTACTTTTAAAAAGTTACGCTTATTAGTTACATTATGCTCGACCGACTATTTCACACCCTCTGAGTTTGTCCGACTGAAATTGTTGTTGTTGTGAAAGTTAGGATGTAAAAAAAAGATATGTTGCCACCTCCTAATCCCTCCTTCAGTCCTCGCTTAATTCGTCCCTTCATCACCTCTCCACTCCTTTCACAGCGCGGTCGTTTAATGCAGACTGAGAGAAGGCAGAGGAAAGCCAAAAAGGGAGGAAGAGGATGTTGAAGTGATGAAGGAAGATGGGGGGGGAGAAAGCGTTGAAAGAGGGATTGGGCGAAAGGAGGAGAGGAGGACGGTGGGGAGATGTGGAGGAGGAGGAGGGAAGAGCGATGGCGTGGAGGGAGGCAAGATGGGGTCAGCGCTGACATTGTGGGGCGGGCCGGGGGGTTGATGTGGGGTCAACATGATGAAGCAGTAATGTGTGTGTGTGTGTGTGTGTGTGGTATCAGAAGACGTATGGCTGCACAGACAGAGGCAGATTACAGCGGAAGGTAGAGAGGTAATAGTGGAGGTGTGTGTGTGTGTCTGTGTGTGTGTTTATGTGCTTAAAGATTAATCCTGACTCTGCAGGATGCATTGTTTCTCCACGATGCAAACATCAGCTAATAATTATTCAAGAAAATCCCCTTGATTTATCATCTACATTTAGACATCAAATCACAACTGGAATCAGGTTTATAATCGTGTTAATCTTTCACAATAGGAGGAATTGGTTTCCTGTTGTTGTTGCACATATAAGTTGTTAGAAAAGAGCAAAACAAATACATAATATAGAAAAATAAAGATAAAATAAGGGTAAAAAGAATAAAAATAAGGAATAAAAATGCAATTATTTAACAGAAAAGTGTGTCGCGTCCAACCCTGCTCCAAAAGCTCAGAAGCCTGACGGTCCTTAAATGCACCACCAAGGTTGCAAAGTTGTATTTGACTTTATTTTATGCTTTGGCCAGGTGTTCTGCTACTGTTCTTTAATATGTATGTGTAAAGCATTTTTAAATAAACAGGAGTGACATTAAGTATTTAATTTAAACATGTTCCGTATGAATGTGTGCACACGGAGACGGACGCGTGAGTGTTTGTGAAGAGTGAAGTGGCTGTAACGCGTCCTGAAGGGTCAGACTGAGGGAAGGTCTCAGAGGCGACCTCCGATTGGCCGGAGTGACTTCGAGGTGAGGTGAAAGGTCATTTAAGGGTTGAAGATACAGGGTGGAGTAGGGGGGGACATATCAACACCTTGTCCAATATCGACCCTGCAGTGTGTTCATGTGTGTGTGTGTGTGTGTGCTTGCGTGTGTGTGTGTGTGTGTGTGTGTGAGCAAGAGAAAGAGAGAGAGCCTGATTGATCCGTCCAACCTGGTGGCCATAGCTATAGATCCAACAGACCGGAGGTGTGTGTGTGTGTGTGTGTGTGTGTGTGTGTGTGTGTGTGTGTGTGTGTGTGTGTGTGTGTGTGTGTGTGTGTGTGTGTGTGTGTGTGTATGTGTGTGTGTGTGTGTGTGTGTGTGTGTGTGTGTGTGAGTGCGCGCGCTTGCGTGTGTGCGCGTGCATGTGTGCGCTTTGGGAGGGACTGAGGGATGAGAGGCAATCCGTCTCCCGTGGCGACAGCCCCGGACCGTGGACCCTTCCGTTTCCTCTAAATATTTACAAAGTGCCCGGCCAATCAGAACGAGGCAGACGCTGGCCACCGGCCATGACATGAAAAAGTGTGTCCAGAGCGTGTGTGTGTGTGTTTGCATGTGGAATGATATCACACACAAACACAGACACACACACGCGCGCACCAGCCCAGTCACACCTCGTAGTTGCACACTGATGAAACAATCTTCACACCCACTTAACTTGTTTTTGCTATTAATATCAGGACGACTATAAAGCAGGACATTCATACACATACTCTCTCTCTCTCTCTCTCTCTCTCGCTCTCTCACACACACACACACGTAATAAAACATTTGCCCAAATGTTTTAAGTGCAAACTTCCATTCATTCTCTTGGAAACACATTTTTACACTTTCACACTAACATGCAAAAAAAAAACACACACACATCTCTCACCCTCTTACACATGCACACACATATGCGTTGTGTGTGTGTGCGCGTGTGAGTGTGTGCGTGCAGTGAAAGTGCTCTGCCTGTCTGAGCGAACAGTAAATGAATAAAATGTGTTGAGTCTCTGAGAGGAAGTGGTTTCCAGACCGCCTCAGCATGTTGGAAACAGCTGTTTGTGCGGACATGTAATTGTGTATGTGTGTGTGTGTGTGTGTGTGCATGTGTGTGTGTGTGTGTGTGTGTGTGTGTGTGTTTAACTCTATCCTGAGCAGCATGTTTTCATCCTGTGAGTGTTTGCTTCAATCTGTGTATTTCTTGATGTGTGCTTCTCTCTCTGTGTGTGTGTGTGTGTGTGTGTGTGTGTGTGTGTGTGTGCTGTGCCGTGGGGGGGTCTGTTGACCACTTGAGAGGAAACCACAGGCCAGACAGAGCTGTGTGTCATCAGGCCGACTGCCATGGAGCCGAACATCCAGCCTGAGCCCTGAAAACACGGAGCAGCGGAGATAAACACAACTGGGGGGAAACTGTGAGCGATGAGCAGACGAGTGATTACTGTCAGCTTTTCATTCTCTCTCACTGTCTGCGTGTCAGTGAGTTGACAGTTTTTCATAATCACTCAAACTCTGCTCAGATTTCATTTCCCCTCCGTACCTTATTTGCACTCAGAAAACCCAGAGAACCTATAGTAGGAGGAAGGAATCCTGATCAAATGCCCAGACTAACAAGTTCCTTGAAGTGCAGACAATAATGGGAAATGTTAGGCCCATATAAGGAAAAAGAAAAAGCTAGAAATTCTTCGTCGTCGATGGCAGCGGAGTGTACAGTATATCAAAGACAACAAATCTGAGACCGCACTTGGGAAGATGTGCGTTCTCGTCAGGGCCAAAAAGCCACTAAAAGTCCATCATGTGGACATGTGTGTGTCTGTAGACATGTAAATAAGTGACATAATTCTGGTGCAGAAAACACATCCGTTTACGACGTGTAATTGGAAAACATGAAGAAGTGTTGTTGTTGTAAACTCTTAGTAATCTCTTAGTAGCATCCTACTGTCCAGAGCATTTGTCTGAAAACAACTCAACAGTTGAAACATTTGGACTTGGAGAAATAAGATTGACGTTTCAATTTCTCTGTTTTAACTTTCCACATTTTTGCATCCCTTATTTAGCCTATCTGTTATTTTACATAAAGAACTTGACTTAATTGCCTTCATTTTGGTTGGGTTTGAACGATTATTGATCACGTAGCGGATCTGCCCTTTTCTTGCTTTTGCTTTTGTTCCTCACACACACTCCTCCTCCTCCTCCTCCTTCCTTCATCCTCCTCCACTTCCTTTCTCTCTCTGTTCTCTTCTTCAAACTGTGTGGCTTCTACTTCCGTTGTGCCCATGAGCTGAATCTTCTGATCTTTACACGAAACAGATCAGGCTCTCCCTCACACACACACACACACACACCCACACACATATATACACACACACGGGCTGAACACACACTCCTTCACCTCATCAAAGTGGTGGAAGTGTGTGTGGGACGATGGATTTGATGGAAAGGTTGGGGTGGAGTGGGGTCGGGGGAGGGGGGGACTCGGAAGTGCTTTAGTGCATGTGTGTTGGGGGGGGGGGGGGTCATGCACACATGGCTGCATGAAGACACACACACACACACTCACATACAGCTGGGACGTATCAGTGTTTACTCTCTCCTGTCTGACTGTACTTAAACTTTACCTCCTCTCTCCACTCTCTCCGTCATCACACACACACACACACAGCCAGATTGAGGGAAGCCTTTATCTGAGCTTTGAACGTGTGTGTGTGCATGTGTCTCTCTCTCTCTCTCTCTCTGTGTGTGTGTGTGTGTGTGTGTGTGTGTGTGTGTGTGTGTGTGTGTGTGTGTGTGTGTGTGTGTGTGTGTACTTAGCTTGGCAGATTGCCAGTGAAATCGTGCTGAAAAGAAACAATATCAGCCACGCGCCACAGACTGCTGTCTGTCCCAGTGTACGAGCGATAGAGGGGGAATCGAGTTCTCGAATGAAGTGCGTCCAAATGCACGTCTCCTTGGTAGTGTTAACGCAGTTTCAAGTTTATCATGCGGCTAATTGTTTGCATGGCGAGCGTCAGTCAGAGTCTTCCCACCATCCATGAACTTAAAAACATGCAAAAAAAAAAATAACAGCACTGGCCTGAATTCCATCATGTTATTTGTCACTGTACTCTTATTCTTCTGTGTTCTTGGCTTCTTCTATTTCTTACAGGTGATAACCAAGAGGAGGGACTGTGGCACAAACATGGAGGCCTGCTTGAGTCTGACTGAAGGTATACATGCAGTAGCACCGCAACTCCTAATCACACTATCTGGGTGTGTTGATTTCTAATGTCACGTAATTTCACCATTATTAAAGGGGACATATTATGCAAAATCAATTTTTTTATAATTTTAATACTTTTAATATTTGGGACTCTGGAGGCCCTATGAGTAGGCAAAGTGTGACAATAGATGAGTCAGTCATGTTTTTGTGGTCCTCCTCAGTCTAAGTACAGGAGATAAAACACGCGATGTTGACTTCCACACTCATTGCTACGTCACAATGAATGAAATGAATTGTTGTCTCGTGGAGCTGCGCTTTGTCCCTAAAAAACGCTCAAGTGCAGGCGAGGGCGATGGTATCAGGAGGAGCGGAAGGCAGCGAAGTGTTCTATTCTTGGCAGCACAGAGTTCTACACAAACTTCCAGCCTCAGAGGATTTACATGTCCAGTGGATACATTTTATATATGATGGAAATGTGCCGAGATGATGGCTTTTCCAAATGCTAACTGCTGTTAGCTGCCAGAGCCTCAGTGACGCTGACGTAGTTTCCTGTCTCTCATTTGCATTTAAAGAGACAGGCACTTAAAAGAGAGCGTTCTGAACAGGGCTGTTTTGGCAGAGTGCTTGAACTGCTGTGGTGCTTCATCCTTAAGGTATTTTGACCAAAGTATGTCACAGACATGTTCATTAGGACACCAGGGAACTAGGTTCACTTGGAGAACTAGGGTATAATACGAGTCCTTTCAAGATCTTGTCCAAAAACAACCTTCTGACAATCAAGTTCGGAGATACATTATGAAGAACACAGCAGGATGTTGGCCGCCTGAATAATTGAGTGAATCTAAACAGGGTTCCCACGCCACCTTGAAATCCTTGGATTTCTGTTCCAGGCCCTTGAAAGTGTCTTGCTAAATAGATTGAAGACAGAAGTTAAGTCAATATTTAGGCAAATGGTTTGCTTGTTTGTTCCTGCAATTGCTTGATGTACGTAGACGAGGCCTACGCAGAACAGACATGGAGTCGTAGTTACTTGCAGCGTTGTGGACACTGTCCACTGTCTCTCTCTCCACCATTGATGTGAGATTCCGTGCAGAACAATGAGCGAGTAAAGTTAAGCAAGAGAGAGCAGATGACAATGTGATGCCACCAAAGTCTCACCAAATGCCAAACACTGACTTTGACCAAGATCCCAAAAAGGACAATCACAGAGCGTGCTTCAAATCAATAAGATTGGGCGAAGCTATGTCAGCACATTCTGTCCTGGAATTGGAGGGAATTATAGAGGACAGTTTTGTGTCACAGACATCTGTAATATGTAGTTGTATCCTGTAGGAGCTGAAAATCTCATTGTATGTGAGTTTGGGTGTCACTTTATATTCCTGTGATAGTGTATGTGTATGTGTCTTACGTCAGCACACACAGGTAAACAAATGCACCTGGGAATGAGTGGTTTTGTGCTGAATGTGAGGACACACAGGTTTGTGTAGCGGTTCTTCTTAGGACACTACACTGACTTTGAATTCCCTTGGACATCATTAACCCTAACCTTTACTATCACAGTTAATGACTTACCCTAAACTTATCCTGACCGAAATTAGGTTCTGCCTTATTCGGACCAGGTTTCAGTCTCTGTGACGACTCCTGGTCCTGACAAGGTCCTAAAGAGGTGAGAAATACAAGTACACACACTGTTGGATATGTGTCGGTGTTCTGTTCCACCTACTTTCTCTTTCTTGTTCATCTCAAAGCAGAGTTTAGTGGAGACAAAGAGGAGACAATATGTCCCACAATGTTTATGTAGATGTGCATGAGAGAAAGTGTGTGGGTGTTGTATCCACATGAAAATGTGAAATTACTTGACCTGAGAAAAAAAAAAAAAGGAATTGTCTGGTTGAATTTAAAATGGACCCTCGGGGCAATTCCACTTGAGCTGAAGCCTGGAACTTTACTACATATTTAAAAGTTGGAGCCTTTGTATCTCTGATACCGAAGGACTTATATGATGGAGGCTTCCAAAGAGGACGTCATGCCTAAAGCTGGAAGTTCCTGGATCGGGATTCTTCTCCAAAATATCCAAAATATGGCTCCTTGCCTCTTTATTCTCTCATGGTGGCGAGTTTCCTTTGGAGCCAGTCTGCACAAATGGTAAGATCATTATATACCACATTGGTATGATTGATTCTGCCATGATTAACTTGCAGCTCTACGCTGTCTATAGAAACTGGGTTTACGTGTAAATCAAGTGATGGAAGGTCAGAGTTGAACCAGTTCATGGTGTTTTGAGATCTGTTAGGAGCTCTGATATGAGCAGTGACACAAATGGAGATATACATACATGTGCTTTATGTATTGCCTAAGATGAACCCCATGACCTCTCAGACTACCTGGATTGTGCTATTGTCAGCTTGTATGACATAAAACTGATTATATGTTGTGCACTGTACATCTGGGATACACTATAAGACTTAGACAAGTATGCGGATGCCTGATCATTACACCAACAGGGACTGTAATGACGTATTCAAATACTTCCTGGAACACTTTCCTCAAGATTTTGAAGTGTTTCTATGGGAATTTGTGTCCATTCATTCTGTAGAGCATTGATGAGGTCAGGCACTGATGTTGGACGAGAAGACCTGGCCCGGAATCTCTGTTCCAGTTCATCCCAAAGGTGCTCGATGGTTCTTCCACACCAAACTCATCAAACCATGTCTTTATAGTCCAACACAGTCATGTTGGAGTAGAAAAGACTGTCCTTCATTTGGGATGAAGGGGCCGAGAGCTCAAAGGCTGATTGGAACATATGAATTCAAAATTCAATACTTAACCGGTGTGGCCAAATACTTTTGTCCATTTAGTCTATGTCAAAATTAGTCTATGGTCTAATAAGATCTGTGGTAAACAACTGTTGGTGTCCTCAAATTGCGAGCTGGTGCTTGGACCAAAGACTGTGTCCAGAGACCAGTGGCTCCATTCTATTTACAGTCGGATTTATAGTATTTTTGAATTTTCGGATTACAAATTTTTGTCTATCTGGGGATTGGGTGCCTTGCTCAGGGACAGACCAGCCCTTGGCCTGTCCCAGCATTGAACCAGTGACTTTCTGGTTAGGATCACATGGACTTGTTCCATTTGAAGGAACAAACCCGATTTCCAACATGGAAAGTCCGAGCAACCTCACACACATATCCCCCGACATCGCATTCCAAGATGGCTACTTGCGGCAAAAGTACAATCGACTCATTTTAAAGTAAAATGGACAAAAAATGGACTGGAGATTATATTTAAAAAGGCTAAGATTAAAAAAATATTTTTGATGTATCAATATTTATTTGTAGTATGGTGTATAGTCTTTACAGCTATTTTTCCCATTGTACTATCAATGAATTTATTTTTTCCTATGAAATTATTACTATGTTACTATTGTACTGTGTTTTATCCTTGTAGGAATTTCTAGGAATTGTCTAAGATCTAAGGATTAGTCACTCTGTTGAGGACACGCTGTTATGACCAGTTATTAATTAATAATATTGTTATGCAGTCATAGACGTCCTGCTGAGGTGTTCAGACTTTCACCTCATCAAATTACCCCCCCCCCCCCCCCCCACGACAACTTTTGCCCTAATTACAAAATGAAGACAAGCAGACTGCGTTTAATTTAGATGTATTGTTATTAATCAGATTCTGATTCATAGCTGACAGCTGGGGGCCACAGAGGACACAGGCTGCTGATGATTTTTTATTGATTTTTCTTTCTTGAAGGCAGTTGATATTAAAGCCCGGCGAGTGTCTTGGGCTTGTTGTCGTCTGGCATGAGGCTTTGTTCTGTTGCTGTCACGAGTGCCTCGTTTTCTTATATTGATTTAATTCACACATCTGCCACAGAAACGATTAAAACGGATTTTTGAATCTGAAAAATAAAACAGGTCTGTGTCGGGTGCTCAAATTTGCTCTTAACTTGATGTTTATTATCTGTTGTCTTGGAGTTAAACAAATGGTTCTAATTTGTCTTTTCCCCCGTGGTTTATTTATTTTTCACTATAGAACTGAAAATGATTTTATCGTGCCCTTAATGGTTTTCTGCTATTCCTGTCTGATCTACAAGAGATAAGAAAAGAGGGCAGGAAAACTCATATTAAATTGTTATTTATTTGTTTTATTAGAGAAAATAAAAAAAACCCTGGGGGTGCATTATTTCAATATAAAGAGAATTCAATACTCTCACAAATGGGCAGAAAGACATTACAAGTAACAAAATAAATTAGCATTATTCATGAATGTTGTAGTTTGAACTCTGCAATATTTCATTAGCTTGGACTGCAACAAATAAAAAATGACACCGAAGCCAAATGACCACACCAAGACATTGTCCATCTGCATTCATTTCAGGAAGTAACCACAGGACACAGGTGTCTCCCTTCTCCTGCCCCTGGTATTAATTATTCTCCAGAGCTTGACAATGTATTTAAGACATAGAAATGATGACAAAGTTGTTTTACAATTATTTGCATTTATCGCTCTCCTTGCTGCTGAGCAATTCCTCACTTTTCCTTCAGTTTGTCAAACTGTAAAGTATTTTCTCGTGGATTATGACGGCTGACTATAAATTATGTCTAATTCAGATGATTTTATTGAAGTCATTTATAAGATTAAATGCATTTAACCCAGTCCACACGCCAGGAGCAACAGCCACTGTTCATGTTTTGCCCTCAAGCCTTGAAGGTTACAGTTGTGGTCAGCTTTTTTTCCCCCCCGCTAAAGAGGGTCTATTAGGGGCAACATGGACACAGGTCATTAAGGTTATTGTGGCAGTGCTTTGCCTTTTGGGGTTGAGGTGAGGGTTAGGACCAAGGTTTGAACCAGACCTGGAAAGGAGAAGGGGCTTTAAAAGGTCAACTTCACCCCAGATTTGTTTCTTTTTTTGAGGTTAAGGCACTAATAATGCTAAGAGCTTTTGGGATTTGGAATTAAATGTAAGGCTTTGTTGAGCTTCTGAACGCACCACAGCTTTGAGTCTAGAGGATGTCGTGGCCGTAATGGTAGTGGAGGGTTAAACTGAGGATTTGGACAAGGTTTTAAAGGATACGGGTTCTGTTCTGTTCTGTCTACTAAACTCTACTTTGGGTTTTGGATGTTAAATATCAATAAATACAGACAAAAACAGATAAAAACAAAACAGAATTTAGTTTTTCACTGAGTCACGGAAAGAGTTGGTGAATGGATCCATGTCCTGGTGAATCTAGAGGTTGGTAGTTTGGTTTAAGAGGCAAACACGCCCGTCGTTCGATGGTGCATACTGTGGTCACTGCATCATTTGTGTTAATGCAAATACCCTGAAGAAACTATTATGTTAGTTTTGAGTGCTGGAGATAAGAGGACATTCAAAGTAACATCATAACCATCACACACACACACAGTCATCCAACTTTCTTATTCACTGTCCTCCATTTCATGAATTGTACAGTATGAACCAGGTCTTTTCACTGACTTTGTCAACTCTTAACACAAATAAGCGAATGCACCATTCATGGTTTTGCGAGACGTAGTGTGCCGGGCGCGCAACAAAAACGTCATCATATCCTGTGTCGGACAGGGCGCATGAGCTCCAAAAGGTGTCGCAGTGCTAACTTTGGCTGCGGCACGTGTCAACTCTTTATTTTCAGTGAAGGGAAGACTGGCCGAGCAGATCCACTTGTACAAGCTCTTGACTCTTCTGTCCGACAACCCAGAGACAGTCAAATGGCCTTAAATTCATGGAAGGAGATTGTTACAATGTTATAAAAAGATGATGGTTTTTGCCGTTTAAGACGTGAAAAGGGATTGCTTTGTGAAGGGAAAAAGATGAGCCCATAGAAAGAGTGGTGACCCAGGGGGAAAAGCCCTCCCGGTGATTCTGGTGGAGCTGGGATGGCTGACGTGAAACACCGAGAGATGGACAGTCATTTTGAGACCAATGTAAGCAGACGGCAGCGGACGTTTATATCTGGCAGCACACGTTGACTTCCTGCTTATTCACTGAATATTTTGGTTGTACGCCCCCTGCCGTTGCAGCGAACACTGCAACGAACAACTCGCTGAGCATAAACGCCTCCAAGCATCTTTGAGCCCCGTGCCACAGTGTCACGAGCGAGCGTAAACGAGGCTTTATGGTCATCACTGAGTCACAGTCTACATCTATAGTGGCCCGTTTGAGTTTAAATTTGGTTCCACTGACTCCTTTTGTCCACATTACGCCAACATTTTAGAGCCTCAAAAACAGAGAAGTTAAAATCTTTGCTGCTCAGAAAATAAATGCAAAGCATCAAAATCATTTCCCTAGACCAGCATTGTTTCTACACTCAAGGTTCCAAAAGGGTTCTTCTACAAGGGCTGAGGTTCTACCTGGAACCACTTGCTTCTGAAAAACCCTTTCCTGAATAAAGGGTTTTAAAAGGGTTCTTGGTGGAACCCTCCAAAAGGGTTCCAGGTGGAACCTTTATAAAAAGGTTCTACCTGGAGCCAAAAAGGGTTCTCCTATGAGGACAAGCCGAAGAATCTTATATGGTTCTACTTAGCACTTTTATTTCTAAGAGTGTATATGAACATTTGTTGATGCATACATGGCATGGATGTAGCCAAAGTCTTGGTCTGCACTCAGGTCAGAGAGAGAGAGAGCGCTGACAAAACGTAATTTGTCACACTTTTTCTACTTTATCTTCGTGGGTCAGCATAAAGGTTGGGGGCAAGGGTAAGACAGGAGAAGGGGCTAATCTCGTCTCCAGGTCCAAGGGGTAATGGCAGTGGTCAGTTCCTGGCCAGAGGAGTTCCTCTAGAGCCCCGGGGGCCTCTGCAGTGTCCAGGGGCCAGGGCTGTGGCCAGGTCAGCGGGTGATGGATGAGGCCGAGGCTGCTTATGGCAGGTGCCCACCAGCCCCGATCAGTCCAGCTTAATCAGCAGAGCACTCGGACAACAGACCCCATTTAACCCCCCTAATGACTGGTCAGTCAAGCCACACACACACACACACATGAACACACACAGATACAGGAAATGCCCATGGGGACAATCAGTGCCCCCATTAATACGGCATAAAACAAGAAAACCAAACAAAACGAGCAAAATGCTCCAACAGAAATTAAAGTTCAGTGCTGACGGAACACAAACGAGGACAAACACACACACACACACTTGCCGCCTGCTGCTCCTCTGCTCATTCAGCCGTGTATTGATTTCTGCTTTATGAACTCAGGGACAATTAAAGCACTGATTGCAGTGACATAATGTAATTAAGTTTTCACAGCTGAGTGCACTGAGCTTCTGCAGACTCTCTGACACATTGGATCCAAACGCTGTCTGCAGTGGGGTAATAGTTAAAGCTGTCATGGCAGTTCTAAGTGTCAGAGGTTGATACTTGTGGCCTGTTTTATATTTGTGTTTGTATTTTGTGTAAAATATGCATATATACATATATATATGTATATATTCAAAAAGTTTTGGGGGATTTTGCACTTACATTGAGAACACAAGGACACTTGACCTGTGTCAGTTGAGCGTTTTCCAGCTCAGCACAGTGACCCACTTCTCGACGACTGCGGTCATTGTCTCACTTTATTCTGCTTCATTTGGCAAACGTGTGGCTCATGTGTGTGTGTGTGTGTGTGTGTGTGTATGTGTGTGTGTGTGTGTGGCCTCTTTCAAAAAATGCTCCTCAACATAACCTTTTTTGGGGGGATCTATCAACTGACAAAAGCTACAGTATAATCAGAGTATAATTTTGCGATCAGCAACAGTAGGTTAGTCACACACCTGGAAATGTCAATGTTCTCGAATGTCTTGTTTTGTCCACAAACCAAAATGATTCAGTTTTTATGATGTCTTTATGTGGAGCAACGAAATGAAGACAGTGTTCACATTTAAGAAGCTAAAACAATCAGAAATCTTGTTTTAATAATGAAAAAAGCTTCAAACGGATTAATAATCGATTAATCGTTTCAGCTCTACTTTCCAGCATGCTGCTAACTGGACATAATTCCAGCCACCCCAGCCAATCAAAGACCAGGATGAGGTGTTAGGCAGTTGATGAGGTAGAAGAACTCCAAGAAGAAATACAACTTCAAAAAACTTGGGATAACATGACATAAAATACAGCACCTTCACAATTGACCTTTTAGACATGAAATCAAACAAAGTTAAGCCTGGTCATTCACTTGATTGTTCTTCAATAGTTACCTGTGGGCGACTGGGTTTGCTTCAGTTCTGCCGAACAGAAGAAGCCTCTTGCGTGAGAGGTGAAGCGTCTTCAACTCAACTCAAGCAAGTTCAGTCGCCCTCAGCTCACTACTGAAGAAGAAAATGACTGAGAACCTTCACCGACATTGACATGACTGTGCTTAGACACTGTGAACTGCACCACCATCACCTGACTTTAGAATGTGTGTCTGTAGGAGAGAATGTGATAACAGAGGCGTTGAGGTGAGTCGTGGTAGTCAACGATGCATCAGCACTTTTCCTGCCCCCTCTACAGAAGCCTGGTGAATGCCGATGTGAACCCATTAGTGAAAGTGTAAAGTGTTGATTGGACACTTGTAATCAAAGAGGCTGTGGGTACTAGTTAGCATAATGTGTGAAAGATAACAGTGTTAAGGTTGTGTATTGAGTATCTTTTTATTTAGAAAGCTGGAAGTTCCCACTAAAGTGTATTCTCTGTTGGATTACAGAGACAATTTCTTGTAGAACCACTTCTCTTTTACTTGTCTGTTAGCCTGGGTTGAGCATGCAGGTGAAGGGAAACTTGCCTATCCAAAGCTTTTCCTGCTGTGGTCATACATGAGCTCAGCTCTACATTATCCAGAAATGGAACTACAGAACTGGCAGGAGACTTTCTGAAAAATGTCCCGAGTGACCTCACACCAAGGTGTGACCTCTGACCTTAAATATAAAGGCAGAAAAAATAACAGCAACATTTCATAAAATAATCAATGACAAATCAATGGAGCTCAACAAGAGCCCACCATAGGAACTCTTCTTCCAAAGAGAATTCAGTTCAGGAGAATCTGCAAACACCTTTGCTTTTGTGTATACAACCAATACACAACTTTGGGGAAAACTGTGATGTCAAAGTCCCACTTTTCTGACCTAACCCATCTTGCATGCATGCTCCAAATCTTCTTCTTCATGTTGTACACATACAGACATATAGCGTATGAAGACGTTTGCTGCCATGTTTATGGAAAACTTACGATTTGTTCTAGTTGTAGTCGGAACTCAGAATTTCAGAGATTGTAGTCCAAAGTATTGACATAGGAATTCCAAGATGGCTGCCGCATAGTAAAAACACAGTTAGCTTTACCGTTAACTGCACTTCCGTGGTGTTTGTTTCACATTAATCTGCTGTACACATAGTGCTGCTCAGATTTTATTCATAAACGTGTTGCTGTTTGTACAAAAGACCACATGGAGTGTTGTTATTGAGTGGTATTGCTAAAGTGGCTAACAGGGGCTAGCTCAAGATACGTCTGTGTCCCTGGTTTTTGTCACTCCCAGTTTCCGACTCCTGCCGTAAATAGAACGCACTATTACCACATCTCAAGAAGCACCTGCAGTTTTAACAAATGAAAAACGATATAGGGAATTCATTTATTGAATTCTCTGTGATATGACTGACTGAAATGAAACAAGGAAGGAAGGAAGGAAGGAGGGAAGCATAAAGTAGGAAGGAAATAGGGACACTGAGGGAGGGGAGTTAAAGGGAGGGGGCAGATAAGGACAGGAGGTTAAAGATAAACTTCAGGGAAATAATGAAACTGAAAGTGGAGATGAACGAGGAGAAAGCGGGTGGAAGCTAGCACGTCTTCAACAAGGAGCTGAGAGTGGAGGAGTGAAGAGAGTCAAGGGGAGAGGAGCTCAACTACACTGAGGAGGAAGTTCATGACTTCATAACTGGGACATTTTAACCAGAAAGAAGACGTGGGCAAGAGGTGAGTGCCTGGGGAGACATGCCTATGATTCAGTGTCTTATTTTGAGTTAAGTTTGAATATGGACAATAAGTTAAGCTGAGGTCGTTAATGTTCTCTTATTTCACGTGTAGCTTTGTTGTTTTGTTGTCGTCTTTCCTTTTCTTCACTGCAGATATTTTTTGCATGATGGTCACAGGTGGGTGGAGATGCACAGGTGTAAACAATGACATTTCATTAGTGGGAGTCTCGAGACACCTGCTCGTCCTTGTCATCATGTCTGTAGAAGAGCGAAGACTTTGATTAATAATCATCTGTATTGGATTATCAATATAACAAATCTGTGAGATATAGCACATTTTCCTTGATTGTTCTCAGTGTGATGCGTTTGTTGTTTTCTGCCCATAAAGAGGTTTAAAAGTCCAATTCACTGGTTTCTACAACTTTCCCTCAGAGGCTTAAATTATTAATCTTTAGTCTACAGTGTGTCTGGTGTATTTCATTCAACAAACAAATCTGAATTTCTGTTGACGTTAAACACATTAGTGTCTGTTTTTAATTGAAGTGAAAAAAGCCTGTAAAAGCCGAGAAGGGGGGGGGGAAACAAACTGTTCGGTAATAACTATATAGCATATGTAATGTATATTATATACAATTTCAATAAAATGTAAAATGAATTTACAGTTCTGTGTCAGTCTGGACGACGTAGACCTTTGAAAAGGATGATGTAGTCACCTGACGTTTCACCACTTTCTGGTTGATACTTATCAGCTGTGAACGAAAAGCTCCGATAAAACACTTACTTTCACTTTCATTATTCGTTTGTCATTCATAGAACTTTGAGTCCCGAAGCAAACACCTGCAGAGGAGATGTTTACACCACTGAAGCCTGTCCCACACTCAAGCACTTTCAAGGATTTGATTTTAAAAACATGGAAGACCACAGAACGGAAATTGTAGCAAATGTTCAGTATTTTTAACAGCACAGACTCGACGACACTTGGCGTTTAATTAAACAACTTCACGAAGGGGATTCCAGGGATTTGGGATCTCACAGAAACACCCGTGATTTAACATGACTTAAATACTGACTTCAGAATATAAACAGACATATTTTTGTGCACACAGACATGTTTTAGACTTGTGATTTAAAATTGGGAAGACCATGACGCTTAATCCCTCACACTATTCAAGTCTGATAATCTGGTCAAATCGGCCTAAAATGGGATTGTCAGAAGGGCCTGAAATCTGACCAATTATCCCCTAGTGTGGGCCGGGATTCAGTCTCCCTGAATGGTCATGTGACCTGAAAATAAAGTCGCGTAAATGAAGCCACAAAAGACAAAAGCACGATAATATCAATTCCTGTCTTAAAGGAAAACAGACGCCCTGTAACTGTTGTTGGGAATATTGAGAGTTACTCTGGGAATGTCAGGATGAAAACACCTCACAGACACATGAGGTCACTGTTAATGAGATTTTTTGTTGACCGCATATGAGCTGTGTATAAAAGTTGCACCAGAGTGGTTTGTCCCGAGGCCTGGTATAATGGAAACTACCATGACGGGGGGGTAATGTGACATCAGACATGTGTGTGTGTAGAGGTGTGTTTTTGTGTGTGTGTGTTATCGCGCTGCTGTTGCACATGGTGACTCACTGCATGTTTACTGGAACATGTTTATGTCCTGAAGTTTTTAATGGCTACCTGAGAGTGAGTGCGGGAAACCTCTGGGTCCTTTAGTGTTCGGGCTATTTTTTTTTTTTTTTTTTTTTCACTTAGGTTTGATTTATTTTTGTTTCTCTAAGTCAGCCCTGACGCTCACTGATGCCTGAAAGTGATGTGTGCAGCAGTGACAAAGCATGACTCATGTAAACTTATGTCACTAATCACATCCTGGTTGTTAATTTAACAAGATTGTTTACACCAGATTTTGGAGATTTTGTGATTTGTCTTGGATTGTTCAACTTTTAAAAAATACAGGTCAGATAACAAATTAAATTAGACATATTATACCCCGATTTCTCCAAGTGAACCAAGTTCCCTGGTGTCCTAATGAACATGTATGTGACATGCTTTGGTCAAAATACCTTAAGGATGAAGAACCACAGCAGTTCAGTCACCCTTCCAAAACAGCCCTGTTCAGAACGCTCTCTTTTGAGTGCCTGTCTCTTTAAATGCAAATGAGACACAGGAAACTACGTCACTGAGGCACCGGCAGCTAACAGCAGTTAGCATTTTGAAAAGCCATCATTTGCCAACCCTAGCCGGCACATTGCCGTCATATATAAAATGTATCCACTGGACACGTAAATCCTCTGAGGCTGGAAGTTTGTGTAGAACTCTGTGCTGCACTGTGCAGCCAAGAATAGAACACAACCACCGGATAATTTGCCCTCGCCTGCACTCTCACGGTTTTTAAGTTATGTATAAGGATGTCACTTGGAGAATCGTCTCAACTTAACATTTTGGAGACAAATTCTTCGTTAAAAGTTTACATTTTTTGTACGTTGTTGTTTCACCTGAGGTGAATATACAGTGTGTGTGTGTGTGTGTGTGTGTGTGTGTGTGTGTGTGTGTGTGTGTGTGTGTGTGTGTGTGTGTGTGTGTGTGTGTGTGTGTGTGTGTAAAGTTTCCGTCTAATGAGGCGTGTGTCTGGTAGTGCGCTGAGGACACTGTGATTAGCTGGAGACACTGAGAGGGGGAGTTAATGGGGGGGAGGGGGTGACTGTCTGGTTTGGTTATTGCTCAAGTTTACCCTTAGCCTTTCTGCTACATCCATCTGTTTAGAGAGTGACCAGATGAATCCACTCGTGTGTGTGTGTGTGTGTGTGTGTGTGTGTGTGTGTGTGTGTGTGTGTGTGTGTGTGTGTGTGTGTGTGTGTGTGTGTGTGTGTGTGTGTGAGGACTGGCAAGATTAGGAGAGCTGACGACCACCCCACCCCCCCACCTCCAACGCACTTCCAGCCCGTCTTTCCGAGAGCTTCGACCCTGACACATGCCACATGCTCAAACACACACACGCGCACACGGGGGATCATGGTTGGGTCTAACCTGCCTAATTCTCTCTAATGGCTTCTCTATTCAAGGATTAACTCCCTAAATCCACACACACACTTGCAGAGGGTCCACCGTGCACTGGCCTACAGTACAACTGTCACACACACACACACACACACAAACACACACACACACACACACACACAAAGGAAATGGACAATAGCTGATCTCTTGGCAGTGATTTGAGGCATCAAATGGCCTGTGGGCTGCAATTAAAGTGTTTGTAACTTCAGGGAGAAGTGGAGGGGAGGTGACGGGGGAAGGTGGGGAGAGAAAGGAGAATTTTATCACGATCGACTCTATCTCTCCCTCTGTGTGTGCGTGTGTGTGTGTGTGTGTTTGTGTGTTAATATTCTGTCATTAAGTTTCCTGAGTTAAAAGAAGTTGTTAATTCTTTCATCATCCAAAGATAAACTGGAAAAACTTGCGTTTCTGTTCTATGACGTGATGATCTCAACCTTTTTTCCCCATTCCATGTCCACGCTGGAGTTACTGAGCCACTAAGACTTTTTTGGGAAACGATGACATAGACACCCAGACTTGCTTCCTGATTACAGTTTATTACTCTATTAAATCATTATTTAACGCTTTCACAGTTCCACCTCGATGTCTGTCAGGCTTCCATCCGGTGAGATGGAGACATGATCCTCAAGAGGTTGCAGTCATTTCTTTGTTCTACACCAGGGCTATTCAATAGGCTATTTTTGCAGAAATATAAGTAACAGTACCAATAATATTCAGGTACAATTGCTACAGTTGGCTCATAGTGCAGAATATTCTGGTACAAAAGGGACACAAAATATCACAAAGTGTCGCAAAGTACCATAAATAGGCAACACTACGGTTTTATTGTCTTTTTAACAATACATTCATTATTTATGGGTAAATGGGCCGAGGATCTTTTTATAATGGTTCCACTTGGAGCCAAAAAGCGTTCTCCTATTAGGACAAGCTGAAGAAACTTATATGGTTCTACTTAGCACTTTTATTTCTAAGAGTGTACTACTAAACTTTGACAGCGTAGATGCTGACTCTGCACAAACTTTTGTTGCGTGTAACTTGAAGTTACACGTGATTATTTGCATTCAACTGTCGATTGTTTTCTAGCTTTATCAATGACTCGGTTTGTCCACAAAAAGCAGATAAGTTCGTCAAATGTCAATGAGTGTTTCCAAAACCTCGACATGAAGGCATTCTCAAAGATAATTACTTCACTGTCAAAGACAAACAAAGGAAATATTCACATTGAAATCAGGTTATCCAACAATCAATCATCAAAATAATTGACAAGTAATTATTAATCCATCAATCACTGCAGCACTATATTGACTCGTGGTTGGTGGTGTGGTCAAACACCACTCACTAAAGGAAGAAAACAGAAAAGCATTCTCCTCTAATTGCACTGAGAGTACTTTTTTGGGCAATTTACCCAGTTACCTGCTCATTTTGGTGTAAGCAACTACCTGCCACTGTTGGGTCACTTGCATTTAGATTCTGAGTGACCAATTACAAGTGGATGTCGCACTGAGAGGCTGAAGGAACCTGTCTGCTTTTTAATCTACACTCTAAAAAATAAAATATTGGGTCAACAACGAAAAAATATGTTAACGTTTTCCACTAGAATTTTTTAAGTTAAGCCAACAGAATTATATTCATTCAAAGTAATGTTTTGACATGAAAGTTGATCCAACAGTTAGCATTATGCTAACTGGCAAACGTTAGCTAGACATGATGACTCAGATGATGACTCAGATACTCAGAAATAAAAAACATAACTCACTCACACACAACCTATCTGTGCGCTAGTTTGCTAGTCAGCTATCAAAATTAAATGTAGTTTATGAATGTAGCTGGCCTACATGCTAACCAGTGCGGTGGCTAATGGGTAATCCCATATTAAGTTAGCTTGCCAGGACGTTTTTTCTCTGGCTAACCTGGCCACCTACTCCTCCCACATTTAAGCCTACTCAATCAGTGACAGGCTACAGCTACAAGCTAATTTTACCTCGGCACACACAGACTGTACTATCCACACTGTAATTTTACATTAACAGAACATAAAATGTAATTTGAAATTTCATGATTGAAAGTCATGATAGTATATTGAGTTTTTATTTCACAACAATATTTAAGTAATGACTAAAGTTCCCCTGAATGAGTTTTTGGTGAGCAGGTTGTCAGGTTGTTGAGATCGCGATCAGAGACACAAAAGGCTGCATTCAGGTCAGTGTCCAATTCCAGCAGCATACATGGACATATGAGACATAAATAAATGAGTAGAGATGAGACAATACAATAATCAATCACGGTACTGGTCAAAATCAGATATTGGCACAGATATAAAAAGTAAATAAATAGCGGCTAAGGATGAAACAATATCACCTTTTTGTGTCTGATATTGTAATATCAGTCTGACACAAGCCTTCCCTGCCCGGCCACAAGTGCTCCATAGACCCAGCTTAGGGGCTCAGTCCACTCCCACAGCAGCAGATCAGTGGCTGTGATGGTGGAAGGAGAGCGTCCACATCATTTCTGGCCAGACAGTGACAGATCTGCTGTAAGAGAGTGAGAACACAAACTGTCAGGTTACATTCCCCCCATGGAAGGAATGTGAGGCGTCAATCCCAATTTCTAGTGGCCAAAGCTCCTTCATCCATCCTTCTCCTTTCTCCTCTCCCTCCTCCTCCTCCCGCTCTCTCCCCATCTCTCCTCTTACCCCTCGAGGCTTGTGTTTTGAAAAGCTCTTACTGCAGCTGACTGTAACAGCAGAGCGGTGAGGACAGTTTATGCAAGAGGTAAGCGTGTGTGTGTGTGATAGAGGCCCTCTGTTAAACTAACAGAGAGTGAGGAGGTCTCTGGTCCTTCTTTTGTGTCACTGTCTCCTGCAGGCATGCATGCAGGGCCACGGCAGAAACAAAAAAAAAAAACATTTCAATGTGTGTGTGTGTGTTGGGGAACAGGGGGGTGGGTTAAACTACCCACACACACACACACACACCTCTCCTCCTGCCCTGCAGTGACCACAGTTGCCCTGCAGCTACTGACTCCCCTCATTTCAAAGGTAGCGATGGGGAAACTTTAATTGACCTGCATGTGTTGAAGCTAAAGCACCAAGATTTTTTTTTTATTCTCTCAGCATAAAAGTGTATTTTTGTCATCAACAGATTACATTCAAACACATCAGCAAACAAATATTACCTATATGTACACTAGCGTTCAAAAGTTTTGGGCTCACTTAGAAATGTACTTATTTTTTAAGGAAAAGCACTTTTTTCCAGTGAATATAACATTAAATGAATCAGAAATACACTCACTACATACATTGTTAATGTGGTAAACGACTATTGTAGCTGCAAATGGTTTGCTAATGTCGTTAGAAGGCTATTATAGAAAACCTTTGAAAACCCTTGTGCAATGATGTTAGCACAGCTGAAAACAGTTTTGCTGGTTCTTTGACAAAATAAAAAATCATTATTTCTAATCTTGTCAATGTCTTGACTATATTTTCTATAGTCAAGACATTGACTATAGAAAATATAGTCAATGTATTGTATATACAATACATTGTACAATACAATGTATATACAAAATGAACTCAAAAGAGTTCATTTTGCAACTCTTTTGATGAATAAAAGTGTGACTTTTAATGGAAAACACAAAAGAAATTGTATAGGTGACCCCAAACTTTTGAACGGTAGTGCAAATATACAGTTAAGTGACTACTTCTTCTCCTCTTTGTGTTGTTATGGAGTCTGTTTGTTTGTTCATGAGATGTCTCCTGATGTGTTAATTATGTAATGCCGTTATTATGAATTCAGTCAAAGTTCCACTTGAACCCTTGTAGACTCTAGAGCAGCCGTGTCGATCTCGTTTTAGTTCAGTGGCCGGAGCAGTAATATAATAACATAAGAGTCTATAAACAACAAGAACTCCAAATGTTTCCCTTTGTTTTACATGTCATGAAGTATCTTATTTAGAGCTGAAACAATGAATCGGTTTGAAGCTTTTTTCATGATTAAAACAAGATTTCTGATTGTTTTAGCTTCTTAAATGGGAATATTTTCTTCGTTTCTTTGCTCCACATAAAGAAATCATTAAAACTGAATAATTTTGGTTTGTGGACAAAACAAGACATTCGAGAACATCATAATTTCCAGGTTTGACAAACACTAATCAACATTTTATGGACCAAATGATTAATCGAGAAAATAATCTTTATGACTTTATGCACTTTGTTCTCTATGTTGGGAATAAATAGAGAAAACCTGCTCTTAGGATTGTCTCACGATATATTGTTTGTCACAGAATCGCTATATCATGACTAAATAACATTAAGTATTGTTGGAGAAAAAAATGCTGACTTTTAGAAATCAATGCAGCCAGTGGCAGTTTATGAATGACAAATTATACATAAATTACCATTTATCGAATGTAGATATAGATTTAATAAAGTAAAATAAAGTAAATACATGAAAAACAAAAAGCAGAAGGAAAAAACATGTTATGACTTTATAGAAGCGTTGAAATCACTTTTCTGAGAATTTTGCAAACTTATATAAATAAGCAATAATCAACGTGTTCATGAAATCATAATGAGCCAATGTTGATTATTAATTATGGGTTTCTGTCCAACAGACACAATAACCTCTCACTGTGTTTTCCTGCGATTTCAGCCAACACAAGCACAAACGTCATCACCTGTGTTTGGATTGGAACGTGACGTCGTTTCTCTGTTTTGCATTTAGCTTTTCTGTTTTTTTTTGACACAAGAAATAATAAATAATATGCTTTTAAACGGCTCAGCCAAATTTAACAAGATGTTTTCTCTCTCAACTATAGGCCTGCAACGACTGTTACATCGTCATCTTTTTAATATCGTCATGGTAACGACTAATATTTCCGTGCGACAATTTAACAGTTATGATACAATAACAACGTTAAATGTTTAAAGATATGACAGTCACTGTTCCCTAAAAGTAATCTGTGTGTGTGTGTGTGTGTGTGTGTGTGTGTGTGTGTGTGTGTGTGTGTGTGTGTGTGTGTGTGTGTGTGTGTGTGTGTGTGTGTGTGTGTGTGTGTGTGTGTGTGTGTTCCTAAAACTTTTCTGGTTGTTTTGCAGTGGGAGGAACAGCTTGGCTGCAAAGCATCAACATGTCCGACAGCTGTGGGACAGATCCGCAGCTGTGTGTGTGTGCGTGCGTGTTTGTGTGTGTGTGTGTGTGTGTGTGTGTCAGGGTCGTCCGTTGGCAGGAAGCAGTAGGCAGCGAGTGATGTGGTCAGACCCTCTGTCACCAGAGAGAGAGGAGAGAGAGAGGGAGGTCCTGTGTCTCTTCTTCTTCTTCTTCTCCTTCTCTGTCTTTTGCTTGTTTTCTTTTCCTGGTCATTGTTCTTAATTAAACGAGGGGAAAGGAAAACACACAAACAGGGACTCATTTTTGTGACGGCTCAGACTGATGTCACGTCAAGATAGAAAACCCCTAAACTTATTACTTGAGTGTTTATTTACATATTGATTTATTTACATGAGAAAATCCAGGTCTTAAATACCATTAACTGCATGCACTCAAGTTCAAAGATCCTTGTTGATCCGTGAAATCTATCTATTAAGCAAGTTGCGTCTGTGTGTCTGTCTGTCTGTGACAGGCATATCTCGCTGATCTGACGTTGGTCAGATTACTCAAAGACCTTGGATATGGGTTGAACATGATCCGATGGTGTGCATCCTTGATTTCCTGAATTTTTGAAATTCAGGAAATGATCCATTTGCCCTGATGCACTTTGAAGTGTTTCGGAATGACTTGAAATTTACCACCATAATAGTCGGCCCTGAACAAATATCCGTTGAAAATATTTGTAAACGTCTTAAGGAAATGTTTTTATTAATTTTTGAAATTCAGGAAATGATTCATTTGCCCTGATGCACTTTGATAGTGAGCTGACTTTGTTCAAAAAAACATTAGGCACATTTGTGTTGTGCCTAATGAGGTTGCACAGTGTTTGTATTGTCTTGGCCTTTACGTTCATTATCATGCATTATCATAACTGAAAAATCTTATTCAGCTCCCACTATAGAAATACATACTTCCTACAGGCACTGCACTAGTATAGAATAAAAACACAATTTTTGCAGCTGACACTGGTGTTTTATTAATTTATTTGTTCATGTATGTTCTTCTGCGACTGTGTGTGTGTGTGTGTGTGTGTGTGTGTGTGTGTGTGTGTGTGTGTGTGTGTGTGTGTGTGTGTGTGTGTGTGTGTGTGTGTGTCTGCAGTTTCAGTTGTGTTCTGCTCTCACGTTCATGCCTCAGGTTCCATGTGTTGGGTTTGGGATTACGCGCATGTGTATGTCTTTTCCCGTCGATCAGATTATAAGACAGAATATGCTCTGTGCTTTCACTAAATCACTTTATCTGAGAATAATCCCATGTTTGTGCAATAATCATTAACACATCTTTCAATCATAAACAGATTCAATGCCAGATTAAGATTTTTGTCTGTCAGTTCATGTAATTTAATTGTAGATTAGGGTTACAATCATGCTTAAGGAACCTTTAAGGACTGCAACTCATGATTAATCGATTAGTTGTTTGCTCCATTAAATGTGGATAATTGTTGATCAGTGTTTCCCAAATCTGGAAATTAAGTTCTCAAATGATTCGGTTTTAATGATTTCTTTGTCAAAGAAACTAGAAAATATTCACAGCTGAAAAATTAGAAAATGGTATGTTTTATTTGTAAAAAAAAAAAATGTCTTCTTCTTCTTTTATTGTCATCTAACTCTTGTCGTTTTCCATTGTTATAAATATGTAATAATGGGTAAAAAATTTACCTTTTTTTTTTTTTAAACGGTGCTAGAGGAGAACAGGGACTTTCTCAGATTTGATTTATTCAACGCGGGAGGCATCGGGAGAGCAAAGAGATTGAGGAAAAAGTGATGGAAAAAGTCGAGAGAGAAGGAGAGAAATCAGTGGAAAATGTTTTTGTAAATACAGAGTGCAAATCAAAGGGCTGGAGGAGAGAGCGGAGGCCAGTGAGTAGGAGGCAAATTGAGGGAGTCGGGGGACAATTAGATGGGAATTTCCAGTGTTAGTGAGCGTGCAAGCTTTTGTTATAACAGCAGAGAAAAAACGAAAGAGTGAATGAGAGCTGTGAGGTTTGAGCTGACATCTGAACTGCTGTCCAACATTTGCTTTGTAAGATGTCAGAAGACGAGATTTAAAAAAGAAAGGATAGTGAGAAAGTGAATAAAGGCCTCGTCTCCAACAAACGCCTCGTTATAGTCATTTTCGGTGTCACTCTCGTGTTTGAATAAAGCCACAGAACTTCACGGAAAAGCTTCTGACACCAGACTGACAGGGTCATGCGGGACTTACATGGCGTCACATTAGTGTTAGACCACAGACACACACACTCAAGCTTCTACACACACAAAACAAACAAAAGACAGATATAAGACGAATGAATAACAAAATGCATTATCAGATATCGGCTAAGATATGACTAAAAACCTCTTCAGCTATTCTGTTATTATGTTTATGTTTATTAAGTAAATATGAGGATATTTTGTTGATTAAATTAAATCAGTTATTGGAGCAAAAACTCAAGTCTAATTGTAAGAATAAGAATAACTCCTTCAGTTTCACCTTGTGCTCGAAGCCTGAATATATAGAAACCTGTATTTTTTTTAAATATTTGTATATATTTTATTATGTATCTTTCATCAGCATTATTATTTTACAATAACTTGATATATATCTTGAAGTAGAATTGTCATTGTATCGATATCTGCACTGTGAAGTCGAGCACTTAAATCAAATGAAGAAAGCTGTAATTCAAGGCCTTTTAAACAATATTTATTTTACATATGGGTATATATATATACATATATATATATATATTTATATTCCTGTTTATTACTATTAACACAGTCTCGCGTATCTCTACATTCATGATCATTTTAATAATGGCTCCTGTACACAGTGACTCTTATGTATTATACATAGCACTGAATTAGTTATAGGAGGAAAATAAAGAACGTGAAAGAAGAGATATTGAGCTGCTGGTCATACTATAATATACTATAATATAGTATTATTTGAGACTGATGACGAAACATGCGGCAGCTGCAACGTCATACCACCAGGGAGCTATGAAAACCAAAAAGAAAAGTCAGGGAACTGATATGGAACATGGAACAAATGTGACTGTTGTCATGACTAAAATGACTGTTGTAAAATGTCTTTTACAATTCACCTGCATTTTTCATTGAATCATTAGTATCACTCTAATCTGAATATACACTGCTGTTCAAAGGTTCAGACTTATTTAACGCATATTTTATTTCCTCACACACACACACACACACATCTAATTTGCACATATTTACTTTGTTTGAGATGTAGTATTCTATTATTATTATCAGAGTAAATCCACTTTGTTCCATCACTACAATGTTTGGTAGTGTGTGTGTGTGTGTGTGTGTGAGAGAGAGAGAGAGAGAGACAGAGAGAGAGAGAGAGAGAGAGATTAACTTGTAATAAAATGTTAATTTTAAAGAGAAAGTAAAAAGGAAGAGAGAGAGAGAGGGAAAGAGTGGCTATGAAGTGAGAGAGAAAGAGAGAGAGAAGATATCAGCAAGTTTATCAGCAAAGAGCAGCAAGGGCAGACCAGTTCTGCCCCCTAGAGGCAGTGTGTGAGTGTGTGAGAGTGTGTTTTCCTGGGGAAGAGGGGGACATCCTGTGACAGTGACTCAATGCTTCCCCCGACAAACACACACACACACACAATCATACATGTTGTTTACCCCTTTAAAGCTGTTAATGGACATTTCCCACACACACATACACACACACACACACACATAAAAACATACAACATTACTTATTTAAAGCTTCAAAAAACTTCTTTTTTTCCACTAATTATCAATGTATGTGTGTGTGTGTGTGTGTGTGTGTGTGTGTGTGTGTGTGTGTGTGTGTGTGTGTGTGTGTGCGTGTGTGTGTGTGTGTGTGTGTGTGTGTGCATGTGTGTGTGTAGCTCATGGCCTCAGGTGAAAGCGCCTGCTGCTGCTTCCTCACAGAAGTGTGCATGTGTGTGCATGTGTGTGCGTGTGTGTTTGTGTGTGTGTGTGTGTGTGTGTGTGTGCGTGTGTGTGTGTGTGTGTGTTTGAGAGAGAGAGAGCGAGAGAGAGGGGTGTGGCCAGACCCTGTGGGAGAGGCAAGGGGCGTGGCCTAGCTCCAACTTGAATCATTTGAAGGACTCAGAGTGACTGTCTTTCAAAGACACACACACTCTTGAAGAGGATCAGTCTCAGTGTGGACTATCAGGACAGGACAGGACAGGACGGACACAGGGGGACAACTGCACCTGTCCCACACACACACACAAACACACACACACACTCATAGAGAGGATCTGACCGGACGTCCTTATGTGTGGATGGGACCAAAGTTACACAGTAAGTCACTTTATTTTACTCTTTTACCTAAAGGCTAAGGTGAAGGATTTTAGTTTAACTTTAATTAAAACAAATGTTTTATTTTATTTTTTATAGTTTTATTATAGTTTGTAACTATTTTGTGTGTGTATGTTTTTATTCATATTAAGTTGTCTGTTATAATAATAGCTGGGAAAAAAACAGTAGATTAAAAAAAGTCTCAAACAAAAATTAATAATGGTTAATTTTGGTGTCTTTTAATCCACATTTTATGACTTATTATTTAATTGCTGTTTTGTTTATTATCTGTCGTTTTTTGTGGTTGTTTTCTGTTTCATTTTTGAATGAAAATACAGCTGATGAGTTGCTGCTCATGTTCTGTGCTCTTGTTTAAAGTTTTTAGCGGGTGAAATGTGACTTACTCTAAATTTGCTCTAGTTCAGGATTTAAGGCTGTTTTTTTCCCCACTTAATTGATGTTAAAACTTGCTATTTTTTAAGTTGAAGAACACCAATGTTGCCACATTTCCCTAAAATGTTCAACTTAAAGTAAATTGTTCCCTGACCCTGACTTTTCACAAAAGGTTTAAAGTGTTTTATTGTTGGGTTTTGTTTTGTTTTTTTAAAGACAATAATGAAGGTTTGAAAGTGTTGCGACTGCAGACTCAGCGTATATGTTTTCAGTTATTCTATATGAGCGGTAATTGTTTCTTGGTTTCACTCTTAGTTTTCAGTGTTGCAGCTGTTATGCAAAGAAATTCTGGGGTTGGAATATTGAGACACATTTCTTGATTTTTTTTTAATGAAGAAATATTCTTTTGCTCATGGTTTGTTGTTTAAAATTAAATTATTAAATTAAAACACTCCTGATGTGGAGAAACGTGGAAAAGTACAGCTTTACAGTGGAACTACTGGACATTAAAAGTTATTGAATGGACTTTAAATGTATTTTTTTTTTTTTGCTCTTATCTGATGACTTTTATTGTTTCAGTAAATATTCCCACTGTACTTAATTAGCTTTTTCTCTCTTTGGAGAGTATTGTGATTTAAATAATAATAAATTGATATTAATATTAAGGTTAAAAACAAATTCTTTTGTCACTTTTTAACGTGACCATATGGAAGATGAGTGACTGGAATTGCTTGGATGTGAGATAATTCTCTGTCTTTCTTGCGGCTGCAGCAGCAGAAGAAGAATCTCCAGAGCTGAGTGTAGTGTCTGCAGATCGTGTGTGTGTGTGTGTGTGTGTGTGAGTCTGTGTGGATATCTGTGTGTTAGTGTGTGTGGGATTGTCTTGGGTGGGATCGCTTTTTGAAGTTTTGTTTGCGCTGCTGTGACCCCCCAAATGGAAAAGTTTTGGTGCTCCCTTCCTCATCAACCCCCCCCCCCCCCCTTTTTCTCTCCTTCCTCCTTATTCCATCCATTACACACACACACACACACACACACACGCTGGGATGATTTGCCGGTTCCGCTGCTGTGCCACTCTGCTTCCAATTTTAGCTTCATTCAGACACAGACAGCGTTTCCTTCCTCCGTCTTCAACCCCAGGGAGACGGGGAGGAGAGGAGAGGAAGGAGGACACAGAGGAGACTCTTTTTTTGTTGTTGTTGCTGTTTTTCGGCTTCATAATTCAAATGAATCCACCACACAGAGCAGAAACTTCCTCCTTTTCTTTCTGCGTAATAATGTCCCAAAGAAAAGGAGAAGGAAACGATAAAGTTTCCTTGCTTCAGGGATGAGGAGATACAGATATTCTGTCTCAGAAAGTCTTTGTTCACGACGTCCACGTAGAAGACACAATATTACTTTTTTGACTGTTTTTGTCTCTTATTGTGTTTTTTAAGCTCATTAAAAAAGAACATCTCATAAAAAGAAACCCTAAACTTCTTGAATCCAGAAGATGAAGAGAGGATGAATGAAGATTTAAATGAAGAAAATGTAACAGCGACAGTGTGTGTGTGTGTGTGTGTGTGTGTGTGTGTGTGTGTGTGTGTGTGTGTGTGTGTGTGTGTGTGTGTGTGTGTGTGTGTGTGTGTGTGTGTGTGTGTGACAGCAGCATTAGTCAGACCCCCCCTTCACTGAGTCACCACACATAATAATCACAGTTCCTCCTCTTTTTCTCCCTCCCCATCCCTTTATCTGTCTTTATCTTCTTTTGTGCTAATCCTTTCTTCCCCTTTTTACTTCTTATCTCCTTCCTCCCACGTCTTGTTTTTTAACTTTTATCTTTTTTCCATCTCTGCTTTCATCTTCCTTTTATTCCTCGTCTTCAATTTATTTCTGTTTCTTGGTCAAAGTAATAATTAAAAACAAACCTCTCTCCCTCTCTCTCTCTGATTCAGGCGACCTCTCATACCTCGGCCATGTTGACCAGTGAGGGGGCGCACACCATGGAGCAGGACGACTCGCCACGCGGGACCCAAGATGGCCTCCACCGCCACCACCAAAGCAGCCGGAGCTGGATCCGGCTCAGACGGAGCAGAGACAATGACAGACACGGACGTGGACATGGACATGGACGTGG